>NC_137027.1:3925149-3927649 GCF_032717465.1 Coenobita brevimanus | reverse complement strand
TTTCTCAATTCTGCCCTCCCTCCCCTCCCCTCCTTCCTTCCCCCCACCCCCGTGCATCTCCCTCACTTTCTCACTTTCTTTCTTTCCTTGCTCACGTGCGATACTCTTATCATAATTTAGCCTTCTCTCTCTCTCTCTCTCTCTCTCTCTCTCTCTCTCTCTCTCTCTCTCTCTCTCTCTCTCTCTCTCTCTAATCCTGGAAGTTAGACACGAGAACTTTTATTATATATTTTTCTTTATTAATAAGGTCGTAAACAGACAGACAGAAAGGCAAAGAAACGAAGACAGATGGACAGACAGAAAAATAGATATAATAGATAAGACAGGTAGTTAAACGGTTGAAGAATGGAAAGTAGATAGATAGATGAGTAGATGCAAGGACAGGCACGCAGAAGCAGACAGATAGATAGATAGACAGACAGACAGACAGGTAGATAGACTGAGATAGAATTGGGGAGTTCAGAGTGAGTGACAGAGAAAGCTGACACAGAAGTAAAGAGACAGTGAAGAGCTGACAGGCAGACAGAGAGGCAGACAGACAGGTCAACATTTAGGTAAGAGTTAACAGGATAAAGCTTCAATTTGCGTAGTCATATAACAATGAATATTTAACGAATGATGTGGGAAGAGGGAGCACTAACCCCTCTCTCTCTCTCTCTCTCTCTCTCTCTCTCCAGTTTTGTCCAGTAATTTAACAACAACAATAAAAACAGCAACAATAAAATGCCTCTGACCTCAGTAGTAAGAATATCCCAAAAAATTCAATATTTTCACTGAACTGCGGCGTGAAAATCTGGTCTTCACGCACAGATGGTGAAAGTTTTAAAGCGGGTCTGATTAGAGAGAGAGAGAGAGAGAGAGAGACTGGTATGTGTGTGCGTGATATATCGTGTGCGTATGCTAATCTTAATGTGTACATCAATTTACACCCCTGTATCGACCAGCGCTACTACCCATCCACCTCTATGTACACAGACACACACACACACACACACACACACATAAACATACACACAGACACTTGCACACACAGATAGCAATTACAGTCTCATAAAAAACACACACACGTCACCTCCAATTATACACACACAAATAACTTTCTTCACACACACACACACACACACACACACACACACACACACACACACACACACACACACACACATACATCTGAAGGCCTTAATATCGCCTCCATTAAGATCAATAGCAACTCAAGCCACTGAAATACGGCAACACTGAGACCAATTCAAATACAACAACAATAACCACAACTACCACAATTACCAGAACTACCACAATCGCCACTACCACAATTAAAGCACCAACCACAATCATCACTACCACAATCACAATTTTTATACGATCCCAGTTATTGTCATTTTGCTACAATAACTACCACAACTACAACCATCATTACCAGAAGTCTCTCTCTCTCTCTCTCTCTCTCTCTCTCTCTCTCTCTCTCTCTCTCTCTCTCTCTCTCTCTCTCTCTCTCTCTCTCAAAGAAGTAGAATGAAAATAATGAGGAACAGGAGGAGAACAATATAGCCAAAATACATGACTGAATTCTTAGGTGAAAGGGGAGAGAGAGAGAGAGAGAGAGAGAGAGAGAGAGAGAGAGAGAGAGAGAGAGAGAGAGAGAGAGAGAGAGAGAGAGATCTGTGAAATGAATTTAGGTAGGTAGGTAGGTAGGTAGGCAAGATGACAGTCCGTAAGGTAGGATATTCGGTAGTCAGTAAGGTAGGTAGGATGGCGGAGAAATGGATTCAGAGTGTATGTGGGAGAAATGGTATGCATATATGAATTTATGTATGTATGTATTTATGTATATATGTATGTATGTAATAAATGTATGTATCGGTCCTGGACACTGCAGAATCGAACCTTCACCTTGCAGGGAGAGTGACGGACAGAATTATCCCTTTCCCATGCTGCGTAAGTACGAGTTTATTGGGGTGTCTGTAGGTGGAGCGGTGTATGTATGCCAAAGAGTTTCATTTGATTATGTGTTTGACTACGTGCTTGGCTGTGTTTGTGTGTCTGATCATGAGTGTTTTTACTTGGTTTCTGTTTTACTGCGTTTGTGCCTGACTATGTGTTTGACTTGTTTGACTATGTTTGTGTTTGACTGTGTGTTTGACTATGCGTTTGACTGTATCTGTGTTTGACTGTGTTTTGTGTGTGTCTTGTTGTATCTGACTGTGTGTTTGACAACAGATTTAACTATATTTATGCTTGACTATGTTTCTGTTTGAATGTTTTTTTTTTTACTGTGTTTTGCTTGATTATGATTGTTTTTTGACTCTGTGTTTGGCTATACAGTAATTAAGCTTTACTGCGTTTGTGTCTGTGTGCCTGGCCGTGTGTCTGACTATATGTATCCTTTAACCACATTTCTCCTTGAATATACGCGTGTCAGAGGATGTATAAGCACCGATATGAACGGACAGAGAGGAGACATACGCTGGCTTATAAAATGAAACACGATCAGCACTCAATT
>NC_137027.1:3917649-3920149 GCF_032717465.1 Coenobita brevimanus | reverse complement strand
CGGGTAGGTATTTCTCAGGTATTTGGGACAGTCTCCATTAATTACTTATGTACCTTGACGCCTCTTGCTCTGTACTCTCTCTAACACCCGGTGATTTGAGTGAATTTGGGACAGCAACTCACACTGAAAAGATACAAACACGATCCCATACCCTTTCAGTACGATGAGACCTTTGTATTAAACTCCCCCTATTGCCAGACAGTTATTTTTAGCTTGAAGGTGAGTTAGGGAGTTACCATCTTCCATATCCCTTCAGTATCGTATTCTTCCCACAGACACGCGACTTTATTCAGCCTGGGGAAATCTCTCGAGGTACATATGTCAAGAATAAGGACGGTGGCGATATTCTCTCCGTCATTCCTCCACCTCTCCTTCCCTCCCTTCTCCACATTTCCTACTTCATCACGTCAGCTCTCGCCTCCTTTTTCCTTTCCTCTCCTCGTCTTTCTCCATAAATCTCGCTTCCCCACCCATTTTCTCAAGCCTTCATTTCTAGCTCCCTGCCCTCATTTTTCTTCCCCTTCCATCTTTCTTGCACCCACTCATTCTCTCTCTCTCTCTCTCTCTCTCTCTCTCTCTCTCTCTCTCTCTCTCTCTCTCTCTCTCTCTCATACTGTATATATATATATATATATATATATATATATATATATAGATATATATATATATATATATATACCGTATGTGTGTGTGTGTGTGTGTGTGTGTCCGACTCTGGGCATAGGCTTCACAGCCTGCTCCCAAGGCCCAGCAGTCTTCCTCCATACCATACATCTCGGCGCTTTCACCCACCGTCCATATTGAATACATGCTAGGGCTGTCTCAAACAGGACTAATGTACTGGTATTGGTGGGGATATTTTACATGTCAGCGGGTCTTCTGGTAGATCAGTAAAGTTTGCTGTGATATTCAAATCCATAATTCCCTGCCCCAGCGGGGATTTGAACCTGAGTCCATTAGTACTGCAGGTCACCTCTCTATCGATTCAGCCACCGCTTCCCCCAATATATAGATAGATAGATAGATAGAGAGAGAGAGAGAGATAGATAGAGAGATAGGTAGATAGATATCTTCTTCCTCTCCCCTCTCATTTCTCTTTCGTTTTCCCCGTCATTCCCCTCATCCTTCATCTTTATTCAACCCTCTCTCCCTCTCTTCCCTTTCCCTTAGACTCCTCACTTATTTTCTCCCCCTCCTCACTTCATTGTCAGCATCAAGTACAATTGAGAGAGAGAGAGAGAGAGAGAGAGAGAGAGAGAGAGAGAGAGAGAGAGAGAGAGAGAGAGAGAGAGAGAGAGAGAGAGAGAGAGAGATCACACAAAAAATAGACAATATCTCCGGCCCATGCAATATTCCCTAAATAACCCATGACTCTACGGAAACAGCTTGCCACGTTTCACTTACTCTAGTTACTACATGAGACGGAAGATTTACCATCGACAAAATCTAACGACCAACACAAAGTACACAAGGCTCTCAGGGACCTTGCTGTGGCGACGCGATAGACACAAGAGTAAAAGCACTGGAGAGTAGAACAACGAAAAGAATAGTAAGTGTATTAATAAACATCGACAGCGAGAAAATTGAATTCCTACTTTTACACACATGGGTAGTTTTTGTAGTCGGACTTGACAGTGCATCTAAGGTTTGCAAAATTATGCTGGACTCTCTCTCTCTCTCTCTCTCTCTCTCTCTATCTATCTATCTATCTATCTATCTCTCAAACTTCCAAACTCGTCTTTTTACCCTTTCCATCGCACGTCTGGCAACACAAAAACCAACCAGTGACGTCACCCATATTCAGCCCTCTCATTGGTCAAACCATCAGAGTAACAGCCAATCAAGACTTTGCTTTATTTTACCTGCTTGCTCCCGCCTCGCTTTAATTTTCTCTCATTCGTCTGGCCATCTTTTCTCCCGCCAATCTTTGGGGAACGAGAGTAAAGGCTATATCTTACTGCCTTTAGTAATGAGAAAACTTTGTGCCAAGGAGTTTTCTGTGTCTGTCAGTGTGTGTGTGTGTGTGTGTGTGTGTGTGTGTGTGTGTGTGTGTGTGTGTGTGTGTGTGTGTGTGTGTGTGTGTGTGTGAAAGAAAAAGAAAGGCAGACAGAAAGATGAATGAAAAGGGGCACAATGAATTATAAAAACGTACACGACAAACTGAGACTGACAACGGTAAATATCTTTCACACACACACACACACACACACACACACACACACAGTTCTGAATCTACACACACATACTCCCTCACATAGGCACACAACCACACCCATACACCTACATCTCCTACACCCACACCCACTCTCACACCCATCCCCACACCTACACACACCCACACCTTATCACACCCACCCGAACACCCACCCACACCCATACCCACACCCCAACCCAACCCACGCTCATCCTCACATCCACACCCACACCCACACCGGCACCCACATCCACACCCGTACCCACACCTACACCACTAAACCCTCACAACCCTCGCTCTTACATC
>NC_137027.1:3905149-3915149 GCF_032717465.1 Coenobita brevimanus | reverse complement strand
GTGTGTGTGTGTGTGTGTGTGTGTGTGTGTGTGTGTGTGTGTGTGTGTGTGTGAGAGAGAGAGAGAGAGAGAGAGAGAGAGAGAGAGAGACAGACAGACAGACAGACAGACAGACAGAGACAGAGACAGACAGTCAGAGAGAGAGAGAGAGGGGGGAAGCAAATATGTGTGTTTATGTGCGTTTGTGTGGAGTATGTGTTTGCGTATTTGTAGACATGGGTGCATACAAAAGGTTATATAAATATATATATATATGTGTGTGTGTGTGTGTGTGTATTTAAGAACTGTGTACGTAACGATATGAATGTGTATGCCTACTGTGTATACACGTCAAATTTATGTGAGTCAATATAGGCCTGATTAATGAATTTGAGAGAGAGAGAGAGAGAGAGAGAGAGAGAGAGAGAGAGAGAGAGAGAGAGAGAGAGAGAGAGAGACCTAATCTGGGAAGCTGGAGAGGGAGGGGGAGAATGGGAGGAAGAAAGGAAGGAAAGAAGGAGGGAGATGGGGGAAGAGGGAGGGGGATTGAGGGGAGTAAGGAGAGGGATGGGAGGGGTGGGGAGAGGAGAGGGAAGGTAATTGGGAGGGGAGGGGAGAGGAGGGGAGGGGGTGAGGGAGAGAGAGAGAGGGGAGGAGGAGGGAGAGGGAGGAGAAGAAGGGGTAAAGGGAAAGGTGAGAAAGGGGAGAGAGAAGAAGGAAGGAGAGAAAAGAGAAGAGAAAATGAAAAGGATGTGAATCAGAGTGCAAGAGAAAGGAAGAGGGAGACGGAGGAGGGAGAGAGACGGAAAGGAAGAGAAATGGAGAAAGGGATTACTGGATGTGTTTGTCGATGTTGGAGAGAGAGAGAGAGAGAGAGAGAGAGAGAGAGAGAGAGAGAGAGAGAGAGAGAGAGAAGGGAAGAAGGTAAGGGTAAAAGTAAAGGTGAGGACTGACGCATCATGAGCCGCTTAACCGCTTGCTCATCTACGTAACTTAGGCCTTTGAGCATGTGCCGGGTTTCTTAGTCAATATCCTCTTGTACAAGGCCACTGAATCACCCAAGTAGCCACAGTTACCATGCCTACGTGTTACCCTTAGTACTCATTTTATCTACCAACCCATATAGCATGGATGGACATCTGAGTAGAGTAACGCCCGCGCCAGGATTCGAACCCTGGGGCTAACGGGAGGGCAGCGTCGCAGTTAGGGACGCTAACCACTCGGCCACCACGGTAAAAAGGGGAGAAGGAAAAGACAGGAGATGTAAGAAATGAAAAGAACTTGAGAAAAGGAAGGAGACAGGAAGGATGTACATAACAATTTAAAAACAGATTAATTAATAGTAAGTGGTGAAACATGGAATGAATTTGAAACAAGGAGAGAAGGAGGGAACGATGGAAGGAAGGAAAAACGAGGTATAACTCTAGAAAATAAGAAAGGGTGGAAGGAATGGATAAAAAAAAATTACATAAAAAGGAAGAAAGTAAAGGAAGAAGCAAAAATGAAAGGCAGAAAAAAAGGAAGAAAGGGACCTGGAAAAGATGGAAGGAAGGACTGAAGGAAGGAATACAGATGGGAAGGAAGGGAGAAAAAGAAAAGAGAGAATGAAGGAAGGAAAGCCAGGAAGGAGGGGAGGGTTAGAGTGATTTAGGTAATGTTTATGGGAAGGAAGGAAGGAAGGAAGGAAGGAAGGAAGGATGGAAGGAAGGAAGGCAGGAAGGAAGGAAGGAAGGAAGGAAGGATGGAAGGAAGGAAGGCAGGAAGGAAGAAGAGAAGGAAGGAAAGCCGGGAAGGAGGGGAGGGTGAGAGTGATTTAGGTAATGTGTGTAGGAAGGGAGAGGAATGTGTTTATTAAGTCTCGCCCCTCACCCTCGCCCTCACCTTCACTCTCACCCACACCCTCACCTTCACCCTCACCTTCACCCACACCCTCACCTTCACCTTCACCCTCACCCACACCCTCACCTGCACCTTCACTAGCACCCTCACCCTCACCTTCACCACCCTTACCCACACCCTCACCTTCACCCTCACCCTTACCACCCATACCCTCACCTTCACCCTCACCCTTATTTTTGCATTCACTTTCACTCTCCCTCACTTTCCTCTCTAATTTTCTCTACACATTATACTTTCATTTTTTAATTCTGAAGGAAGATTTTACTTATTTTATGCAAGACTTTTTGTAGTAAAAATAATACACTCATTTCCATACCTGCTCCTTCACTACCTCTGTCCATCTATCTATTTATGTGAATTTATCTATCTGTATCCATCCATACATATATATTTCCATTCATCCATCCATTTATCTATCTACTTATCTATCTGTCTGTCTATCTGCCCGCCTGTCTGCCTGTCTGTCTGTCTCTATCTATCTATCTACCTACCAATCTGTCTATTTACCTGTCAGTCTATCTATCAATCTGTCTATTTACCTATCTATCTGTCTATCTATCTACCTGTCTATCTATCTACTTATCTATCTACTCATATATCTAACTACAACTTTAAACTTATATATCTATCCGCCAGCCCGGAATGTTCTATATCTATCAATCATTTTTCCTGCTAATTTCAACTATCTCTCCATCTATCTCTCCATTCATCTATCTCACTTCTAAATACATATGTGTCTATCTATCAAGCCCATCAATATCTACCTCTATCTATCTGTCTATCTATCAGTGTATCTGTCTTATTGTTATTAGCTGTTTTGATTCATTTGTCTATCTATTTTTCTGTATGTCTATCTATCAGTTCGTTTCTATATCTCTATCTATCTAATCATCTATCTATCGAAGCAAAGTAGACTGTCTATTAATCTATTTACCGTTTACCTCTCTGTTTCTATCACGCATACTGAGCTATTTGATTGGGCTTTCTATCTATTGGTCTATATTCATCTGTCTATCCGTCTTTCTATCGATCTGTTTCCAATAATATTCCACCATCTATCTATCTATCTACCTACCTACCGATTTCTATCATATCCGGTCCATTTTTCAGTCTATCCGTCTATTTATCTATTTGTCCATCTATCTATCTATCTATCTGTGTAGCTATCAGTTTTCCCTTTACCGGTTTTATCCCCGCAGTGAAATCTATGCATTGGCTCAGCTGCCTGGATTACTCTCTCTCTCTCTCTCTCTCTCTCTCTCTCTCTCTCTCTTCACGAGTTGCCTCCCTACCTACCTCCTTTCCTTCCTCCCTCTATGATGTATCTCTCCCTATCTACCTTCCTATCTACCTCCCTGCCTTCCTACCTTCTTTTCTTCCTTTCTTCCTTCCTCCCTCCCGCCCTTCACCTCTTCCTACCCACTTCCATGCCTTCCTTTCTTCTTCCCCATCTACCATCTTAACCACCTCCCTCCCTATCAACTTACCTACCTCCCTACCTGCCTCTCTTCTAGTCTCCCTCCCTACCTTCCTCCCTCCTTGCTCCCTTTCTCTCTCCTCTCCTCCTCCTCTCCTTCTCTCTCCCCTCCTCCGCTATTGTGTTAGCGGTGGTAATGCAGTGTTTGTTTACCCATCTCACACCCTGCCCTCTTACCTCCCTGCCTCCCTGCCACCTTGCCTTCCTACCTCCCTGCCCCCCATCCAGTCAGTCAATCTCCCTACCTCCCTCACTACCACGCTTTCTCCCCGTAACTTTTATCCCCTGCCATCACCCTGCACCCACCCTGCCATCATCACACTGCCACTATCCCGCCACCAGCCTACTACCACCCTACCACCACCCTGTTACCACCCTACCACCACCCTATCACTACCCTACCACCACCCTGTCACCACACACACCACCTTACTACCACCCTGCCACCACATTATCACCCTTGCCACCACCCTGCCACCACCCTGCCATCCCGCGTGGTAATGGCCCCACATCCGGCACTGATCCCTCACATCACCACCCCTCTCTCTCTCTCTCTCTCTCTCTCTCTCTCTCTCTCTCTCTCTCTCTCTCTCTCTCTCTCTCTCATTTAGTCTCCTTCCTGCTTCCCTCGCTTTTACCTCTCCTCATTTTTTTCTCTTCCTCCCTTGTATACAACCAGCTTTCCTCCCTTTCCCTCGCCCTCCCTTCCTCCCTCCTTCCTCTTTTTGCTCCCTGTTGATTAGCCTCCTTCTCTTCCTCCCTCCTCTTCTCTCCCTCCCTGTCTATTAGCTTCCCTTTTTTCCTTCGTCCTCCTCTTCCTCCCTCCCTTCCTCCCTCCCTCTCTCTTGGCCTCCTTTCCTTCCTTCCTCCTTCTCTTCCTTTTCTATTCCCTCAGTTCCTTTTCTTTCCATCTTCTCTCTCCCCCTCTCCCTTCCTCTCTTACTCTTTTTCCTCCTTCTTTTTGCATTCCGATCTTTCTCCCTCTCACGTCTCTTCCCTCCTTCCTTCCTCCCTTCCTCCCTCCATCTCACTTAGCGTCCTTTCCTTCATCCCTCACTCACTCACTCACTCTCTCACTTGCTCTCTTTTCATCTACTCCATCGTTTCTGTTACCCTTCTGTCTCATTCAGTCCTGTTTGCCTCCCTGCTCTCTCTCTCTCTTTCTCTCTCTCCCTCTCTATCTTTCTCTCTGAAGGCTCAATGGGAGTACTGAGAATTTAATGTGCTTTTAGGAAGAGGTAAGTAATGGGGAGGGAGAGGGAGAGAGAGAGAGAGAGAGAGACAGACAGAGACAGAGAAAGAGAGACAGAGAGAGAGAGACTGACAGACAGACAGACAGACAGACAGACAGACAGACAGACAGAGAGCCTATTCCTCTTTTTCTAAAACCTGTCGTGTGTTTAGAAATGTCCCAATATTCTGTTTATACTGCTGCTTCAATCTCTCTCTTTCTCTCTCTCTCTCTCTCTCTCTCTCTCTCTCTCTCTCACACACACACACACACACACACACACACACACACATTTAACACCCTCCCCCCACCTATCATCATGAGTGAGTGAGACAAGTAATGAGGTGAAGGGGGAGGGGGAGGGGGAGTAGATAGGAAGGGGGGAGAGAGGAAGGAAAAGGTGGGGAGAGAGGGGAAAGGGGGAAGGACTAAAAGGAAATAGAAGGGACAGGGTGAGAGGGGATGGGGAGAGAAAGGGGGAGAGAGGGGAGTGGGAGAGAAAAAAAGGGAGAGGGGAGATGAGGAGAAATGATGTGGGAAGAGAATGGCAGGAGAGAGAGAGAAAAAGAGAGAGAGAGAGAGAGAGAGAGAGAGACAGAGACAGAGACAGAGACAGACAGAAAAGAGGAGGTGAAGGAAGAGTAGGAAGGAGAAAGGGAAGGTAGGGTGTGTGCAAAGGGTGATTATGCAAATGAGAACCCTTAGAGAAGTTCTAAAATAGTATCCCTTTAAGCAGAAGAAGCGGATCATTTGACACTTGCAAACACCTTTTTATGCACTTCAGTTCAAGAGTTGTTACTGCCATCGTCATCATCGTTACATCCATTCCCGCCATCATCATCACTGCCATCGTCTTCATCTTCACTGCACTTTCGTCATCATCGTCATCGTCATTATCGTTACAAGTCATTTTCATCTCCATCATTTTCTTCATCGTCGTCATCACCATCACCTTTACCACAAACTTCACAACCTTCATCATCATCATTGCCGTGAACTTCATCAACGTCATCGTCATCATCACTACTGTAATCCTCGTCATCACTGTCATCATCATCATCATCATCATCGTCACCATCACAGTCCTCGCCATTATCATCGTCAGCAAGCGTAGCATTTTACGGTCTCACACAAGCCTGTCAGACTACCTGGTAATCCAACTCAAGAACTGTAACAAAACCTTAATTCATGCATTATAGATTTCAGCCAGAGATGCTACAATGAAATGATTAGTTGCATGTGAGTTTCCAGCGTCTATGTAGTGACATGACTGTGATTCCTTTAATAAGTAGTGATATAAACTGATTTCAGGAGATGTAGTAAAATGATGTGGCCGTAACTCCGACATTTAAGTAGAAATTTCACCGTAGTTCCAGTATAAAAGCAGATAAGTAATACAAATGCCGCTTTATGTAAATCTTAAATTTATCATACTAAATATAGACTCCCGCAAAAACCCCAACCAACACTGATACCAACACTAACCACTACAAACCTTCATTCCAATGTAAAAATTCTAATCTAGCACTGATTCCAACATTAAAACTAGAACCTGACAATGATTCCACTATAAAGCCTCTTACTTAACCTTGATCCTACCACAGCACTGATTCCAACAAAAAAATTCTAACCTAACTGATTCAGCATTAACCCCAATTATCTATTCCTGATTTCAGTTCCAAGCCTTCCTACTTAACACTGACTCTAACATAACACTGATTCCAGCACAAAAACTCTACCCAAACTGATTCAGCATTAAAATAATTTAACCCGGATTCCACTCTAAACAGATCCTAATTCCAGCATAATGAAGTGAACTGACTAATATTTCGGCACAGGGGAGAAAAAAATTACTAGAAAAACAACACATTAATACTAAGACATCAAAAACCACTCCACCAATTACACATCAAAAACCACCTCACTTCCAAATCTGTACACATACTAGGCTGACAAAACACACCACTATATACTGTACACACCACACGTATCGAGATAAGACACATTTAGCTTAAACACTACGTCAAAAAAGAGTAAGAAAAGAGACAAAAACGGACAAACGTATGAGGACTACCCAGCCACTCACCTCCCCCTCCAAAACATGCTTAATAAAAATAAATAAATCACATCACAATCACAGGACGACACACTCCAGCGATAAATACACAGACTGTGCAGAAAGTGTAAGTGTGAATGTGCTGACATGCTATGGTCCGTTTAGCTTAACTTGGTGAAATTAGACCACGCCCCTGAAGTGGATGCTGAGCTGTAACTGGTGAACTATGAAGAGAGCAGAGCTGCTAAATTGTATTATTCGTATTTTTCCATTCTTATTTTTATTAGCCTATTAATTAACTCAATTTTCTTGTAACATAAGATTATAAATTTATTTTATATGGTGAACTGAAACTACTAGTAACAAATGAACTAATTCTCATGAAAAACAAATGGTATAGAGAACTGTGGCATACTCTTCCCGCAGCCCTACCAGCCAATCAGATGTAAAGAGGGCGGGGCATCTTCGCCAGGTAAACTTAACCCTTGGAGCACGATGGCCTCTTGTATATTCTTGCCATTTTCAGACGATTTTATTCAAGTTAGGAGATATTTTTTCGAACTGGAGGTGTTGCATTAATTTATCATCTTAATTACCAAAGGTTTCTCCTAAGCTGCACAGAATCGTATGGACTTGGCAAGAGTAAGATACAAACAGATGTCATCGTTGTGAATCAGCTAAAATGGACCATAGTAAGGTCGCGTCCACACTAAACGTCTGCTGGTGCGAACGGGTACGGGTGGCAGTTTTGCATCACTGTAACCATAAACGTAGCCCCACTGGACGCGGACGGTAGCAGGAGAGAACTTCTGTGGGCCTGAGTGATGCGGAACTCCCGGCCGCAGCAGCAAGCCTTTGGTGTGGACGCGACCTAATAAGAGTGACCTTAAGCTGTTTGAACCAGTGACAAGACACGCAAATATATATAGAGGAAGGCACGCATACATACAGAAATTTTCGAACACTCTTTTATTATCTGCAAAGGAAAAAAAACGTGTCTCATTAGAGGTGGGCAGTTGAAGGAGGCGGAGGGAGGGACCTATTACAATTTAGCCCTTTCAGCCCGAAGGTGTAAGGTGTATTTTATTCTTGCTACCTACAGACGTCTTTATTCAGTTTAGGAAATATCTCACGTAATGAAGGAGTTAATAAAGCTACATCTAACCCTTCTAGGAAAAAAAATCACACAACATGAATAAAACCGTCCCAAGATAGCAAGAATAACACTAATAATAAGTCATCGCAGTGGGGAAAAGCTCAGCAAATGGCAGAAAGGTATGAACAGAGAAAATTAATACTATTACAAATAAGCTCTGTTTGACATAATTAAGGGTTCTGTTTAAGTCGCCTCCCAGGACAACAGTTCAGTAGTCACAGGTTAAGGCCATTTTCAGTATTCCTGCTAAATCTGATTCCTTCACTATCATCATCATGATCATGATCATCATCATCATCATCATCACCATCATCATCGTCATCATTATCATCATCATTATCATCATCATCATCACCATCATCATCCTTTTTGCAAATCATAGTGTTCAAGGATTTTATTATAGCAGGAGCACTAATAATGACCTCTAATTGTGTTATTTTAGTGATTATATTAATGTTATTTAAAGACCTTATTTATGTGAGTTACATCCTACATAGTCGTCATTACATACCCAGCTAAGAACAGCTCCTAAAATTAATCCTCCATTAGTGTAATCAAATACTTTTCCTTTGCAAGACTAACTAGGGCTAAATTTTTGTTGCTTAGATATACTTAAAGACCATCACTGTTTAAACAATCACGTACAGCCAACCAAAAAAGTAACGGCCATCTTCCCACACGTACAATTCTGAATCACGGACGATGTATTGTGATATATGGGGCACCCTGTAATTAAAAGTCCAAATATTGTCCTTGGTAATTACTACAACTCGAAATTGTATAAATCATCACACATCGGATGGTACTTTTTTTTCAGGCAACATGTTAATAGATCTATATATCCCAACTTGCTTATTTTCACAACCATCGAGTCCCAAGTGTGCATTTACTTTTTTGGTTAACTGTACTCATCTCCGACACTGATGTAATTTAAGATTTATTAAGTACCACACACTTGCATGCCTTCCCTGTCAAGGCGGGCATACAGAACTAAACTACTTTTCCTTTAACTCGGCCCAGATTTCCGTTCTTTTGCGGTTTGTTTCACAGCGCTCAGTGGCAGAGAAAGGCAATGTTACAGCCCTACATCCTTGCCACAGCACTTCTTCGTGACTAGCATCATGTTCTAGTGCTAATCTTTCGTTACAAATGAGCATTGTAGATGAGAGATGGCTACTGTAGGCCAAGTTAGAGTAAAAGAAGTTTAGTCTATTTACACAGTCTCATTCCTTTTCCGTCTAAGTGTCTCTAACGCCATTCTATCCCCTTCTATCTAGATTCTAAAGCAGAGTTATGCAACAGTCTACCCCGCTTGCCCATCACATATGCAACTAATCAAGGTTGAAACCGTATTGCATGGTCTGTTTCCCTCTGACTATAACCTCCAGTCAGGCAAACTCCATAATAGGATCTTGAAATTCATTTTACTATTATTATTATTGTTGTTGTTATTATTTATTATTATTATTATTATTATTATTATTATTATTGTTATTGTTGTTGTTATTGCTGTTGTTGTTGTTGTTGTTGTTATAATTATTATTATTATTATTATTTTATTTTTATTATGATTATTATTATTACCATCATCATTATAAATATTTCAACTACTTATAAGAGTTAGGTTTTGGTCGCCTTTCGGCCCTTTTACCTGAAGGACGTATTTCTCTCATTTTAGCCACCAGCAGACGATTTCTCTCAGCTCAGGCAGACGTCATGAAGGGGATAAGGAAGGCTATATCTAACCCCCCCCCCTCTAGTCCGAAAAGTCTCCCCTAAGCTGAATAAAATCGTCTGGAGATGGCAAGAATAAAAAATGAGTCATCGGAGTGAAAGGCATGGCAGAAAAGAATGATCCTGCTGAAATAATATACAATTCAGAATAAAGATATGATGATGATGATGATGATGATGATGAGGAGGAGGAGGAGGAGGAGGAGGAGAAGGAGGAAGAGGAGAATTGATGATGATGATGATGATGATGATGATGATGATGATGATGATGATGATGATGATGATGATGATGATGATGATGGCACTGACAACGGAAAATTAGGAATCAAAGAAAGGCTGAGAGAGCGAGAGAGAGAGAGAGAGAGAGAGAGAGAGAGAGAGAGAGAGAGAGAGAGAGAGAGAGAGAGGGGTGGAGGACCAAATCAACACCTTAAACCAATTACAGATCATCAGTGTCTGCGTTAATAA
>NC_137027.1:3890149-3900149 GCF_032717465.1 Coenobita brevimanus | reverse complement strand
ATAAATTACAATGAAATTTTGTGGAAAGGTGGACCATGGACTAAGAAAGAATTGATTAAATTTTGGTCTGGATCCTGATCCGGATCCTATATTTTGTTTGTCAGTTTGTTTGTCTGTCCGTCTGTTGACAGGATTACTCAAAAAGTTATGAATGGATTTTGATGACACATTGTGGATGTATGGGCCATGGACCGAGGAAGAAATGATTAAATTTGAGGGCTGATCCGGATCCGGAGTATCCCGCACAATAAATCCAAAATTTTTCGATGAATTTCAATGAAAGTTTGTGGAAAGGTGGGCCATGAACCAAGAAAGAACTGATTAAATTTGGGGGAGGATCCGGATCCTTTTTAATGGCAATGGCATGGGCGGAGGTATGCGCTCTCTGAGTACTTTCTAGTTATTATTATTATTATTTTTTAATTTTTACTACTACTACAACTACTACTACTACTACTACTACTACTACTACTACTACTATCATCATCACTATCAGTATCACCATCATCATCACCATCATCATCATTATTATTATTATTACTATTATTATTATTATTATTATTATTATTATTACATGAACGCCTACATGAAAATACATTACTATCCTTTAGCCATTACGAGCTGTATTAATCATTCATGGGTTTATCAGTCTTGTGAGCGATATTCTTTTGACCAAGTGTATTATAATTTCTACAGTGCCAAAATTCTCTCACTAGCAGAAAAAGAAAAGAGAGAAAGAAAGAAAGAAAGAGGCCTGTAAAGAGCAAGAATAACACACACACACACACACACACACACACACACACACACACACACACACACACACACACACACACACACACAAAGATGTCGCCGTACTTAAGGAAATAAAAAAAAAGTTTGTGTTGTGGAAGGTTGATATAGAGACCCTTCATTCCGAGGACGTATTGTGTGTGTGTGTGTGTGTGTGTGTGTGTGTGTGTGTAAGGAGTATATGAAGAGTATGCCTAACACCAAAATTTCAAAGTCCCTCAGCAAAAAAAAAAAAAAAAAAAAAAAACCGCCTCTATCTGCCAAGAGTAAAATGCAATAAATGTCCTCGAGTTGAAGTGGTTGAGGATAAATACACAGACTATACACACATGTACACACATAGACCACGCATACACACATAAGCAACACGCACACACACATATAAAAACAAGTTACACATACACAAACACGCATATTGAGACATGGACAACACTCACATACACACACAGACAACACGCACATACACACACAGACAGCACTCACATACACAGATAGGCAACACTCACATACACACACAGACAACACGCACATACACACACAGGCAACATGCACATACACACATAGGCAATGCACGCTCATACACAGAGACAACACACACATACACACATAGAGAACACGCACACACAGTACACAGAGACAACACACACATACACACATACAGAACATGCACACACACATACAGACAGCACATACAGACGAGGGGCTGTTTCTTAGTAGGGATGGAATTGCCTCCTCGCCTTCTCTTTCCTTCATCGTTCTCTTATGCTTTTCCTCTCGCTGCTAGAGAGAGAGAGAGAGAGAGAGAGAGAGAATACTCGTACAATAGGAGGAAAGAAGAACAGGAAGAAGAAAGACACGAAGCAAGAGAGGAAATAAAGAGGGAAAACCAGTAGCTCATCTCTCTCTCTCTCTCTCTCTCTCTCTCTCTCTCTCTCTCTCTCTCTCTCTCTCTCTCTCTCTCTCTCTCTCTCTCTCTCTCTCCTTTGCAGATTTGGCAGATTGCTAGTTGATATTTCGCTTTCACTGGGATAGACAGATAGACAGACAGACAGACAGATAGACAGAGAGAGAGAGAGAGAGAGAGAGAGAGAGAGAGAGAGAGAGAGAGAGAGAGAGACAGAGAGACAGACAGACAGACAGACAGACAGACAGACAGAGAGGTAAAAGAAAAATAAATCCATTAATAGATAAAAATAGATGTATTGTGCTAGTTGTGGTAGTATTTGTGGTTGTCATGGCAGTAACAGTTGTAGTTGTAATCGTATTAGTGGTGGTGGTAGTTGTGGTAGTATTAATGATGGTGGTAGTTGTGGTAGTGTTAAGGGTGGTGGTAGTTGTGGTAGCTAATGATGATGGTAGTTGTGGCAGTGTTTATGATGGTGATAGTTGTGGCAGTGTTAATGGTGGTGGTAGTTGTGGTAGCGTTAATGATGGTGGTAGCTGTGGCAGTGTTAATGGTGGTGGTAGTTGTGGTAGCGTTAATGATGGTGGTAGCTGTGGTAGTGTTAATGGTAGTGGTAGTGTTAATGATGGTGGTAGTTGTGGTAGTGTTAATGATGGTGGTAGTTGTGGTAGTATTAAGATGGTGGTAGTTGTGGTAGTATTAATGGTGGTGGTAGTTGTGGTAGTATTAATGGTGGTGGTAGTTGTGGTAGCGTTAATTATGACGGTAGCTTTGGCAGTGTTAATGATGGTGGTAGTTGTGGCAGTATTATGATGGTGGTAGTTGTGGTAGTATTATGATGGTGGTAGTTGTGGTAATGATGATGGTAGCTGTGGTAGGTAATGATGGTAGCTGTGGTGTTATTAATCACTGTGGTAGCCGTGATAAATGGTTGTGGCTCTTGTGGTGAAAATTAACACAGCCTTCTGTAAAAAGTCAAATGTTGTTTTTATGTGGTGGTGGTGGCAATGTTGGTAGTTCAAGGCGATAGTGGTGGTGGTTGGTGGTAGCTGTGGTTGTTGCTGCTAGTTGTGGTGGCAATGTTGGTTATTTCGGTGGTGGTGGTTATTTTGGTGGTGATAGCGAGTGTGGGTGGTGGCGGTGGTGGTGGTGGTTATTTTGGTGGTGATAGTGAGTGTGGGTGGTGGCGGTGGTGGTGATGGTGGTGGTGGTGGTGGTGGTGGTGGTGCTGGTGCTGGTGCCGGTGGTGGTGGTAATGTTGGATATTTTGGTGGTGGTAGTATGGCTGATGGTGGAAGTGGTAGTAGTGGGTCTGGCTGGTCGTGGTGGTATTGGTAGTGGAGCTGGTTGGTTGTGGTAGTGGGTATGGTTAGTTATGGCAGTGGGTCTGGTTGGTTGATGGTATTAGTCGTAGTGGTAGTGGCTGAAGGTGGTAGCGAGTGCAGCTGGTGGTGGTAGCGGATGCAAATAGTAGTAGCAGTAGTAGTAGTAGTAGTAGTAGTAGTGGTGGTGGTGGTGGTGGTGGTGGTGGTGGTAGGTACTGATGGTAGATAAAGATGGTACCGACCACTGACAATAGTTATGGTTGCCTAGTGTGTGTGTGTGTGTGTGTGTGTGTGTGTGTGTGTGTGTGTGTGTGTGTGTGTGTGTGTGTGTGTGTGTGTGTGTGTGTGTGTGTGTGTGTGTGTGTGTGTGTGTGTGTGTGTGCTAAAAGTCTGTCTGAGCCCCTTCCATACGATAATGTCTCTTGCATTTCATTTTTCCTACTACCAGACCAGACCACAGAGAGAGAGAGAGAGAGAGAGAGAGTCCAAAACATCCTCTCATACACAGACCCATAAAAACAGTCTTAATATTTACCCCTAACGAGAAGCAGCGTCTGTCTAATGGGCTGTAACAGTAACAAAGGTGTAATTATCCCCTTAACTACCACGTCATAATAAAGGAGTGCTAATTGCCTCGTTACATGCCGCCTAACTGCCGCTTAAACCACCCTGTAGAAGTGTAACGAGACAGTAAAGATGCAGAATATTGTTGTGTAGGAATCACTAAATTGTATGCACCTTTATATTCATTTCACTGCATAAATCACCATCATTATTATCATCATCATTATCATCATAGTCGTCATCATGCACAACACTTCCTAACATTCATCATTTTTCATCATTATCATTCTCTTCATCATCATCATCATCATCATCATTCCCAACACTTCCCAGCATTCATCATCATCATCATTATCATCATTCCTAACACATCCCAACCTTCATCACCATCATCATCATCATCACTCCTAACACAAACCAACCTTTATCTTCATCATCATCATTATTATTCCTAACACATCCCAACCTTCATCACCATCATCATCTTCATCACTCCTAACACATACCAACCTTTATCTTCATCATCATTATCATCATTCCTAACACATCCCAACCTTCATCATCATCTCCAGTATATATAGAACATCCATTATCATCAAAAACCAATAAAAGAATCTCCACAAGGAATAATCTATAATCCTTGAGCATAAATACATCTATAATTTACCCCTGCTACCCTAAGACGATTTTTATTAGGATTGAAGGGACAGGAAGGGTTTTAAATAATCTCCAAAAAACAAATTATAACATCATTGCAACTGGCCCAGACGATTTTATTCAGCTAAAAGGAAATCCCTGCAGCCAAAAATAAACACACAACGCTAGTCTTCTTTCCAAATATTAAAGTCAATATTCTTTACTCAGTCGCTGGAATATTACAAGATATATATTAACACAGACAACTAAAATATAAACAAGTGCGGTATGAGAACTATACTCCTTTCACCTTTACTTGGCCCAGATTTCCGTCCTTCTGTTGCCTATTTCACGTGAATCAAAGACAGGAAGAGACGTTATTACGGCTCTAGGTTCTTAACATAGCACTTCTTCGTGACTGGCGTTGTATTCTGTTCTTACGTAATTACTTCTCAACATTCAAGACAAAGAGATGACAGTATTACTCTTTTGCTTCTTTACACAGCACTTCTCCGTGACTGGCATCATATTCCAGTCTTATTACTTCTCAACATTCAAGGAGAGATGGCAATGTTAGGCCAAGTTAGTGTGAAAAGAGTACAGCAAAATAAATAACACAACAATGAAACCACGAGAAAAGCATAGTATGAGAAAAATTAAAACATTACAAGATACCTATTATAACTAAAATAGGTGCAGTGACAAGAAGAAATAATAATAATGATAAGCTTTGGAAGAACTGTGCCCACCTACTGAAATTATGTTTATATTAAAGACAGTGCAATTTCGATTCAAGTCGGGCTGAAACTGTAGTCTCCTCACAATGGACACAGTTTCTATATGTGCGTATAATTCTTCCTTTAAAACAACCCTTAACACTTTGAAATACAGTACAAAAAATGTATATATAAATACTACACTATACCACACTCCACTGAATCACAAGAAAAGCTTATTACGAAAGAGGAAAAAAATAGAAAACATACTGTGCCAGAAGCTTCTCGAATTTCCAACACGAAAACAAAAAATAAATATAAGCAGGGGAAAAACTATAAGCGACATGAACCTCAGAGGGAGAAAAGGGAGTATCGCAGTTCAAGACTTAAAAGGATACGAAACCTTTTTGTAGGATTGGATTGCTTATAAACTCTAAGGAAATGGGTTCTGGGAAAGACTGGGGGAGAAATTAAAGGTGACAGGATGGTAGTAAGGGAAGAAAAACGAAGGAATCAAGGAGAATAGAAAGAAAGGAAATGGAGTGGAAAAGAAGGTGGGGAAGGCGGAAAGAACGAAAGAACAGTAAAAAAGATGGAAGGAGGATATAAAATAAATTGTGAGAAGGATGGGGAGATAATGGATAGCAGGAGAAAGGAAGGGACAATTGAAAAGAAAAGAGAAAGGAAAAAATAATGAAGAGGGGAAGAAGAAGGAAAATCAAAAGATGGAAGGAAAAGGAAGAAAACAGAATGGAGGAAAATATACCATACAAAAAGATGAATGGAAGAAAATGAAGAAAGAAAGAAGGAAAAGGAAGAAAAGGAAGGAAGAAATGGAAGGAAGGAAGGAAGAAAGGAAGGATGGAAAGAATGAAGGAGGGTGGGAGAGAGGAAGGGAAGAAGGGATGAAAGGAAGGCAAATTTGAAGAAAGGGGAAGGAAGGAAGTGCAAAAAATGGTGAAGAGGAAAAAGAAAGAGAGGAATGGAATAATAAAGAAAAATGGAAGGAGGGAAGGAGGGTGGGGAAACATGCGTACCAGGTAAGTCAGCATTCAGACAGACAGACACACAGATGAAGAATCAGAAAAAGTAAAATTGGCACACAGAAAGATTTAAGGTGATAGACAGACAGACAGACAGACAGAAAAACGGACGGACGGACGAAGACGAAATGACAGACGGAGGGGCAACAGACAGACATATAGACGGATGAAGAACCTGAAAAACGAAAGGGAAAGACACTTAGAGAGATTTGAACACAGAAAGACAGGGAGAGACAGACCAGTTGAAAGACAGGTGTAGCAGACAGACAGACATACAGATACAGATGTACAAACACACTAGACAGGAATACAGGCTAATAAAAGAAAGGCACAGACAGCGAGAGGATAAAGAAGTGAAAAGAGACAGACACAGAGACAGGAGGACAAGTATTGATAGGCAGACGAACAGGATGACAGACAGACAGAGAGATAAACAGATACAGACAGGCAGACTAACAGGATGACAGACAGACAGACAGACAGTCAGATACACAGAGGCAGACGAACAGGAAGACAGACAGACAGAAAGACAGATAAATACAAATAGGCAGACGAAGAGGATGGAAGACAGGCAGACAAAACTTAGTCACAAATAATGATTGACACGATTTGACACGATGTGACACGATTAAAAGATGTATATAAGTAAGACGGTACATGAAGGAGGGCGGCTTGGCTTGGCTTGGTAGGAGGGATGGCGAGGAGATTAGAGGAGACTGAGGAGCTTGGAGGCATTTTAGTGACAGGCAATCTGCATGAATTAGGCAATGGAGATGTATTTAAAAAAAAAATAAATAAAATAAAAGAATACATGGAAAACAGATGTATTAATTTTTAAAACCGTCGTATCAGAATCTTAAAAATGGCCAACAATAACAAACAAGAAGCTAATATAAAAAAATAAATAAATAAACACACATCAGGCTATAAAAAAAAAAGTCGGAAAATAAAATCAATCATTAACTTATAAACTGAGAAAAATATTAAGCAATATAAAATAAATGAAAGCAAACCCAGGCCAAAAGGAAGCATATAACGCATAAGACGAACAAACAATAAAAAACGCAAGGCAAATTTAAACAAACAAAGGCAAACACAAGCCAAACAATACATTCAAAACAAAAACAAAAGGAATGGGTATGTAAAATTAAACAAGACCAACAGCAAATCCAAAAAACAAACAAATAAGGGGCAAAAAAAAAGGCAGGCAAAAACAAAAGCAAAACAAAAGACATGGGATAAAGACACCAGGTATGTCAAAAAACACACAAAAACACAAACCAAGGCATCAGAGATAGAATAAATAAATAAGTCAATCAATAATAAGAATAGAAGGAATGGAGTGACACAAAGATAATACCAATACAAAATAAAGATGAAAAAATACAGAAAAAAGAAAAAACGAAAGAAAGACACGAAAGGATGAAAACATGAATAAAAGAAAAGCATGAAAGAACACACTGTAAAAATGTATATCAAAGGTAAGCTATGATGATTAAAGGTATGAATGAGAGACAGGTAAATACATGAGAGTAGACACGTTAAAGAGTGAGAGGCCTTCGCTGGGAAGGATTTCTGCGCGTTGAAAAAAAGCTCTGTGTGTGTGTGTGTGTGTGTGTGTGTGTGTGTGTGTGTGTGTGTGTGTGTGTGTGTGTGTGTGTGTGTGTGTGTGTGTGTGTGTGTGTGTGTGTGTGTGTGTGTGTGTGTGTGTGTGTGTGTGTGTGTGTGTGTGTGTGTGTGTGTGTGTGTGTGTGTGTGTGTGTGTGTGCAGAAGAAAGACCAACGATTGACCTTGCAAGACGTTATCCTTTCCAGAGAAAATGAAAAAGTTAAAATCAAGATCCGTTCCTTCTCAGACGACTGGAAGCATTGTATTTAAAAGACTGGAGGTCATAGCCAGAGGGAGACAGAGACACACAGCTCTAAAATGCGAGATATGAAACAAGATCCTTTTAAGCGTGTGTGTGAGAGAGACTAATAAGAGTGAGAGACATTGGCGTGAAGAGGATGACAACTGCATAAGGCATTTTTGCGTGAGTAAGCTTTGCGTGAGAAACAACGATTGCGTGAGGTAAGCAAAGGACAATTAGGCGTGTGCTGAGAGAGACTTCCGCGTGAGACTTTGGCGAGAGGCTAGAACACTGCGTGGGAAAGATTAGCGTGAGACAGATTTGCGTGAGAGGCAACTACTGCGTGAGATTAGAGAGAGAGAGAGAGAGAAACAGGCGTGTGGTGAGAGACACTTAAACGAGAGATTTTGGCGTGAGAAAGAGACAAACTGGGCGTGTGGTGATACTTAGCGTGACAGACAGTGGCGTGAGAAAGAGACATAGCCACGTGAGGTGAGGGACACAGAGATTCCCCAAGCAGACAATGTGAAACAGAGACGACGTGGTGCGAGAAAGTGAGAAAGTGTGCAAGAGATACACAACAAGGACGACGCAGTGTGTGAAAGTGGGACAGTGTGCAAGAGATACACAGGCAGACAACGTGAAACAGAGACGACGCAGTGACAGAAAGTGAGAGAGTGAGGGAGAGAGAGAGAGAGAGCCATACACACGGGCAGACAAACATACTGACATACCTGGTCCAGCATGCTGGGAGGACAAGAGGTAGAGCAGGTAGGGCCCTTTCAGACGCTCTCCACCCTCACCTGTATGGGAGAAAAGAGAGGTTTATAGACATCGGAGGGGTTAATGAGCTGGTTAGCATACGTAGGAGAGAGTACACTATACTTAACGTGGGTATACATAGGAGGGTGTATACTTAACGTGGGTATACATAGGAGGGTGTATACTTAACGTGGGTATACATAGGAGGGTGTATACTTAACGTGGGTATACATAGGAGGGTGTATACTTAACGTGGGTATACATAGGAGGGTGTATACTTAACGTGGGTATACGTGAGAGGGTCATATATGAACTAGGGTACGCGTGGCTCAGCTAAAATATGCGGAGACAAAAGAACCTGAGAGGGTCATTTGAGACGTTCTCCAACACCACCTGTGTGGAAGGAAAGTAGGTATTTGTAGGCGTCAGTAGGATGTACAAAGAGGACAGTACACAAGGGAATGCGTAAACTTAACGTGGGTATACACGCAAGGGCTATACATGAACCATGGTACGTGTGAGTGAGGCTTGGAGGTTAAAACATGCATTGGACAAAACGATCTAAGATGGTTGTCTGAGAAGCTTCCTGCCTTCACCTGTTTGGGAGGAAAGCAGGTATTTGCCGGTGTCTGAAGGGTATACGGTGGCGATGGTAGACATGGTAAGGTGTTAACGTGAGTATACAGGGGAGGGCAATACATGGACTAAGGTATGCACAGGAGGACGTTATGTGGTGATGTGGATGGCACAAGAGGTGGTAGGAGGGCCATTAAGTCTATCACCACCTTTACCTGTTGGGGAGGAAAGAAGAGGTTTGTAGGCGTCGGACGAGTTTACGGAGGAACTGAAATACCTTGGAGGGAGTACACTACACGTGGATATACGTAGGAGGGTCATACATGGACTAGATAATACAGGGAATATATTTAGAAATACACATGGAAAAAATTGTGCAGTACACAGGACTCTTATCAGATGTTTACATATTCATTCATCTGGAAAGACAGGAAGGTTAGTATACAAGGGAAATGTATACATGACCCTAAATATAACAGTGACGGTATACATGGAAGAGTATTAGGGGTAGTGGTATTTATTGAGAAAGACTATGGGAAAAAATATAGAGAAAGGAGTTAATACACCACCTAGAATTTTGCTCTCTTTCCTTCGGCCCTCTCCATCTCTGCTTATCTTTCTATTATTCACCTCCTCCTCCTCCCCCACACCCCCTTCCACCCCTCCCTACACTGCTAACATATCTCATTACCAGTCTCTGTCACCTTCCCCTCACCTCTCTCTTACCTTTGCCCTTCCAATCGACATTCCTTCCTTTCCCCACCTTCGCCTCTCGTCTCCCTCCCCTCCCCTCTCCCCTCCCTTTGTCTCCCTATCGTCCTACAATGTACCT
>NC_137027.1:3865149-3887649 GCF_032717465.1 Coenobita brevimanus | reverse complement strand
GGTAGTTGTGGTAGATGATGGTAGTTGTGGTGCATGGTGGTGGCTGTGGTTGTAGAAGATAAAGGTAGTGGTGGTGGATGGTGGTGGACGGTTGTGGCGATGGTGGTTGTGGTTGTGGTAGTTGGTGATAGACCTGGTGGTTCTTGGTGGTTGTGGTGGATGGTGGTAATAGTGGTAGATGGTGGTGGTTGGTTGTGGTAGTTGGTGGTTCGTTGTGGTGGTGACAGCTGGTGGGAGTTGTGGTGGTTGTGATGGTGACAGTGGTGGTGAATGGTGGTGATTGTGATGGTAGTGACTGGCTATAGTGATGGTGGTTGTGGATGTGGTGGGTGATGGTAGTAGTGGTGGATGGTTGTGGTTATTTGTGGTAGCTGTGGTGGATGTTGGAATGGTGGTCAATAGTGGCCAAGGTTGTGGTAGCCGCAGTGGTTATCAAGGCAATGGTGGTGGTTGATAGTGGTTGACTGTGGTAGCTGCTGTTGTGGTTGGTGTGGTTGTGGTTAGTGGCTGGTCATAATGAAGGATGTGGTTGCTGTAGTTTGGCCGGTAGTGGTGGTTGTGGTTGTGATGGTAGCGGTCAGTGGTGGTGGTTATGGTGGTGGTAGTAGGGGTTGTGGTAGTGTTGGTGATGGTGGTAGTTGAGGTAATAGTAGTAGTGGTGGCATGCGAGGTGGTAGTGTTGATGATGCGGGTGGTAGCAATGGTGGTAGTAGTAGTGGCGGTGTTGATGGCGTTGGTAGTAATGATGGTAGTAGTGGTAGTCGATAGTGGTGCTGACAGTGGTGGTAGTGGAGGTGGTGATAGCAGCGGGCAATAGTAATGGTGATAGTGGTGGTAGTAGTAGTAGTAGTGGCGGTAAGAGTGTTGATGGTGGTGGCAGTAGAGGTAGTGGTAATAGTTGCGACGGTGCTAGAAGAGGTAGTGGTAGTAGTGGTAGAAGTAGTGGTAGTAGCAATGGTGGGCGTTATAATATTTTTCATTTTATTTGTACTTTGATTAAATTGCTTAGTATGGATGAATGCAATATTGATCATGGCACAGTTTGTCACCATGAATTACCCTCACAATACACTGGCTTGACAGAAATGGGGTTAGTGATGATGATGATGATGACGATGATGATGATGATGATGATGATGATGATGATGATCTGTTTATGATGATGATGATGATGATGATGATGATGAGGAGGAGGAGGAGAAGGAGAAGGAGAATGAAGAAGACGAGGACGAGGTGGATCCTTTTGTTGATTTTTGGATGATGACAATTATTTAATTATTATTATTATTATTATTATTATTATTATTATTATTATTATTATTATTATTATCATTAGTAGTAGTAGTAGTATCATCATCATCATCATCATCATCATCATCATCATCATCATTATTATTATTATTATTATTAGCCTAAACCTAAACATAATTTCAACCTTTTCCACTCCAATTACAATGCCTCAGTATGTATGAATGTAATTTATCCAAGCATACCCTCCATCATAAATTATCCCCACACGATCAATGAATTCTATCGTGTGGGGTATTGTTATCGTCTGTGTCTGTCAGTGCTCTGTTTATTACTACTATTTATCGTCTTATTTATCGTTGGTATTCGAGGCTAATGTTATTGTTGCTCTTAATACCACTCCCTTTATCGTTATTATTATTTCTGTTACTATTTTTGTCACTAGAGTCACCACTGTCACTACCACCATGACCACCACCACCACTATCACTACCATCATCAGCCATTGTCATCATCATCGTCATCACCATCATCATCATCACCACAATCTTCAAACTATCTACGGTACTACCACTACCAAAACTGCCACCATTACAAGACTACTCATCACTATCCACATCATCATCATCAACACTATCACCACTACCATCATCACCATTAATGCCATCACTACTACCATCATTACCACTACCACCATCATCACCATAACCACACCATCATCATCACCACATCCCTATCACCACAACCACCACCACCACCACCACCACCATCATCACCACCACCACCATCACCACACCAGCCTCCCTACCCTTCTACTATTTCCAGGTCAGACAGTCAAGATTTACACTTTGCATACCAGACACCGGACCCCGCCTTCACCTCTTCCCCCTCCCCCTCCCCATCCCCTTCTCCATCCCCTCCCTCCCTTCATCCCCCACCTCGCATTCCCATTTTTCGTTCTTCATTTCCCTCCTCCTCCTCCTCCTCCTCCTTTCCACTTACAACTTGCTTCCTCCTTTTCTTCCCCTCTTCCCCTCCCCTCTTCTCTTCTCGTCTTCCTCTTACTCTCCCTCTTCTCTCTTCTTCTTAACCACCATTTTCTATCCTCTCTCTCTCTCTCTCTCTCTCTCTCTCTCTCATTTTTATCTCCGTTGTGACATTCTCTCTCTCCCCTCTTCCCATCCCCCTTGCCTCATATTTTTATCTCTATTGTGACTCTCTCTCTCTCTCTCTCTCTCTCTCTCTCCCGTCTGTCTATTTCCCCAATGTTCCTATCTGTCTTATCTTTTACCCCTCTCTCTCTCTCTCTCTCTCTCTCTCTCTCTCTCTCTCTCTCTCTCTCTCTCGTGTTAACATTATTTTCTTCATTTTTACCCCTTTTGTTTCTCGTCTTGTATTCCTCTCCGTTCTATTGTTCTATTTCTTCCTTCTTTTACTATGTTTCCTTTGTGTTGCTTTACTCGGTCTGGCTTTCCCCCTCCTCTCTCTCTCTCTCTCTCTCTCTCTCTCTCTCTCTTCTATCTATTTTTCTTCCATTTCTACTCTCTCCTTATCTCTTCTCAGTCTATGTCTCCCGTCTGTCTCTTTCCCCAATGTTCCTATCTGTCTTATCTTTGATCTCTCTCTCTCTCTCTCTCTCTCTCCCTAAATCCTAGGTACTGCCGCGTATATCATGTAAACACAGCAAATTCATTCACGGTTTATATAACTCCAATGAATAACAACAACAATTAATTTCCAGCCTGCAAAAATTAAAAATACAAAAAAAAATTGATCAAAAGAAATATTCACCGCTATCAATTCCGTGTATAAATCGGGGGATAAAATTTAAAAACCAGCATTCGAGTTTGATTTTATCTCTCCCGCGCGCCATTCCACCCCATCCCGATTCAGGCGATGGCGCTGGGAGGGGCATCGAGGGGAAAGTAAAGATAACACGCTTCCACAAATCATAAAAGCCAGACGCCATTACTCCACGCTCTCTCCCCAGCCGTGGATATTTTAAAACTTCAAACCCTGGTCGGCTCCTCTCCTGAATTATTATCTATGCCACGCCATGTCTCCCAAATATAAAATCTTTGCTGTGTGGACGGAACCAAACGCGGCCAGCTTCTTTTTTTTCTGAGGTGTCTCCTAAGCCGTTATGTTACGTAAATAAAGGAGGAAAAATATGAGGCAGGAAAGTGATGTATAGTGTATGCGTCCATAACCCAGATATATAGAGTTTGGAAATACAAGGATGAATGTGCCATATACAATTTGTTGCTGCTGCTGTTGTTGTTGTTGTTATGGCCCCGGGAGAATCTGAACTCTGTAGACTGCAAGTTGATGCTGCCTTCTTCCTGCAATCTACCGTTCACTTTTTAGGAGATAAGGAAGGAGATGAGGGACGTTTGTAGAGATGGACACATAGCGTCCTGGTTATACTGGTGCCACCGCGTGAAGGCTTCCATTTGCAACACCAAGTCTTATATTCTCAAAAATCTATTATATTTCTAGTTCTTTCCTAGACTTTCAAAAGAGAAGCGGGGAAAATACATGAAGAAATTCAGCAACCTCACATTATCTAAGGAATACTCGAGATATTCTCCTTCTCCAGCGGTAAATTTGGCCACGGCGCCAAAGGGACCGACATCCTGGCGCCAAAACGAAGAGGGAGGGGGACGAGACAGGGTGTGGGAAAAACCTCGACTTTCACGGCCAAACTACGACCTTATTCCATTAACACAGAATACTGGAACATGCAGGAGTCCTCCAAAAGGAACATTATCACATAGAAACTGTGGGGGTGACCAAATGGAGGGGAATGAGGGAGAGATTTTCTGTCTGAAGGGGAAGAGGGGGGTACAAAATGGGGGTGTAGGAAAAACCCCAAACTCAACACTTTTGCAGACAACCCACGACCTCCACGACCTTACACCACCAACACACATTACTGGAACATGTAAAGCTCCTGGAAAAGGCTTGTTATTACGTAAGAAGTGTGTGGGAGTGGCCAAATGAAGGGAAACTGAGAGAGAAAGGAGACTGTTTTGAGGGTGGGAGGGTCCTTTTGCAGCCTCCAAGACGAAGATCAGTCCTCGCTGACGGAAGTAGGACACTCTGACATACAGTCCCATATTTCACACACACACACACACACACACACACACACACACACACACACACGTTTTCTTCGCCCAATTACACCGACATGCATGCAGGCAAATACATACATGATTTTTCTTGCACGCCCACTGCACGCGACTCATTTCTCACACACGAACTCGTATTTATGCTCATGGCTCTTCCTGTTTGATGGCGTCGTTTTTTATACTTTCTGCTGCCGATCTAATACAAAGCAGAAGAGTCTTTTGGCCTGAAGGGGTTAGAACCAATCTCCATTAAATCCTTAAATGCAATAACATCTAAACTTTATTTTTCCTATTGATTGATGGGGTCGCCCACCATCCACCCCCTTAATGTAGTACTACCTTCAAACGACTCTACAATGAGAGAAAATCCAAATGGTTTCTTGTAGCCCGGGATGCCGTTTACTATTTCTAGTGGGTTTCGGTACTCCGGATGTGGCCCATAATTATTTGCCTATGAGAATGGAAAGGGGTTTATTGCTCACAAAACACCAGTCAGAGGTAAACAGCTGCCCACCCTTAGCTTAAACGTCTGGACTCTACCGATTTTACTCTACTGCCATCTTGCCATATCGAATGCTGAGGTGTAATAACAGATTTATACTAGAATATGACGCTAGTGACAAACAGGTGCTACGGCAAGAATTTAAAGTATTGTCTTTTTATGTCACTGAGCTACGTGAAATAAACTACAAAAGGACGAAAAGCTGGGCCAAATTAAGGTGAACGAACTGTAGCAGCCTAACCCCAGGCACCTACGCTCCTGATGAGGTACAAAAGGCTTGGATGATAGAAATAGATATAGATAGATAGACATGATTATACAGCCTGGAACGTCTGGTATAGTTTATCCACCATAACTTGGCCTAGATTTTTGTCCTTTTGCAGTATGGTCCATGTATCTCAGTGGCAATATAAGACAGTACCGCGGCTCCACAGTCCACAGCCTTTCCACAGTACTTCTTCGTGATTAGCATTATATTGTAGAGTTAATTTAATAAGTTGGGCATTCAAGACGGAGAGAAGGCAATTTTAGGCCAAGTTAAAGTGAAAAGAATGAAGTAAAGGAATCAAAAATAAAATCCATTAATCTTTGCAAATTTCGCGTCCTGTGCTTTACAGTATTCCTTCTTCCGACTGACAATTTTATACACTTTAACCCCTTCACTGCGAGGACGTTTTCCATTTAACTCAATTTCCGGACGATTTTATTCAGACCCCAAGCGATATATTTCAAACTACAGATATAATTAACCCCTTCACTGCGAGAGGTCCTTCCGAGGGTTAATAAAAATCGTCTGGAGGTAGGAAGAATTGGGCATCGTACTGAGAGGGTTGAGAGAAACATCTAGAAGTGAGAGTTTACTATATCAGTCATGTCGTACTTTCAGGTCCTCATTCATGTACTGTACGTTATAGGCATATATACTTGCACGGACACACAAGCACACGCTCACCCACACGTACGCAAACTCGTACAGTACATGCACAAGCACAGTACTGTATATTGGCCATCGACATACTCGCACGCACTTATACTTTCACGCACATAAGTCAGACCATGTGCATTTATCTTTAACACACACACACACACACACACACACACACACACACACACATCCTCACTTATCATCGCCTACTTGAGTCAATCTTTGACTAACGTCAACAACATTATAGAAGTCATTAATGAACAGAAATGGAGGTGGGCAGGTCATGAAGTAAGAATAATGGATAACCGATGGGGCAAGAGGCTGACTGACAGGACTCCAAGAGACTGTATGCGTAGCAGAAAAAGGACAGACAAGAGGTGGAGAGATGAGACAGAGAAGTTTGCAGGCAAGACCTGGCAGAGATTGGCTCTGACATAGAATTCTTGGAAAAGTATGGGGGAGGCCTTTGTTCAGCAGTGGACTTGTAATGACTGATGATGACAATGATGATGACGAGTCATTTCACCGAACACAATCTCTCTCTCTCTCTCTCTCTCTCTCTCTCTCTCTCTCTCTCTCTCTCTCAGAGGGAGAGCAATGGACTCAGGAAGTAAAAGCATCAACCACTGTGATAAAAAATGCAGTGTCTAAGTCCAACCCATTACCAAATCCGGACGAACCTGACATAAGAACGAAAATGAAACTGACAGCACTGAAACACGAACAGAAACGAACCGGACGAAAAGAAATGAAACACGAACGAACAGAAATAACTTAGACAAAAAGAACTGAAACATGAACGAACGAAAATGAAATGGACGAAGATAACTGAAACACGGACGAACGAGAATGAAACAAAAAGAAGTGAATCAAGATGAATGGAGGGGAACAATAAGCGAATGAAACTGAAACACGAAGAATTAAGAGAAAGCACAATCGAAACTAAATGAAACAAAAAAAAAAAAAACACTGAACAAGAAAATATATCACACACGAACGAAACGAAACACGAACCAACAATAATGAATCAAGGTAAAACGAAACTGACGAGAAGGAAGATGTGAAACACGAACGTAACTAAATGAAAAATGAGCGAAATTAACTGAAACAAATGCTAATAAAAGAGCATGCGTTGAAATGAATGGGATGAAACATTATGAAATGCGAACGAAACACTGTGGTTCATTAGCCTGATTAATCTTTACTACCGCAAAAATATGAGAGAGAGAGAGAGAGAGAGAGAGAGAGAGAGAGAGAGAGAGAGAACTGCAGTTACTATACCATAAATTTTAACGAGAGAGAGAGAGAGAGAGAACTGCAGTTACTATACCATAAATCTTAACGAGAGAGAGAGAGAGAGGTCACCCTACCATGAATCATAACGAGTATTTGCTTTTCTCACATCCCTCCTATGACTCACTCTCTCACTTTTTCACTCCCACACCCACACCCACACTTCCATTTGCACACCACATGGACACAGATTTCTCTCTCTCTCTCTCTCTCTCTCTCTCTCTCTCTCTCTCTCTCCAGCATTCAGCACTGCCTTCTGAACTTTCTGACAGAGATCAATGTAGGAAAGGGTTCAATGGAGAGAGAGAGAGAGAGAGAGAGAGAGAGAGAGAGAGAGAGAGAGAGAGAGAGAGAGAGAGAGAGAGAGAGAGAGAATGAAGCAGGTCAAACAGATCAAAGACAGGACAGAGAGGAGAAAAACGGGGAGTAAGACAAAGAAAGAATTAAAGAGAAAAGAGAGAAATAACATAAAAGAGAGGAAGAGAGAGATCGTGAGACAGTGAGAGTTGATAGAAAAAGAGGCCAGTATATCCTCTTTAATCTCTCTCTCTCTCTCTCTCTCTCTCTCTCTCTCTCTCTCTCTCTCTCTCTCTCTCTCTCTCTCTCTCTCTCTCTCTCTCTCTCTCAATTCATGCTTATTTTCATCACTTCTGTACCTCTTATATTCCTCCTCCTTCTCCTTTCTTTCTCTCCTCCCTTTCCCTCCTCCACCTTTCATCATCTTCCTCTTTTGGTTCATAATTTTCCTTCCTCTTCTACCCACCCTTCCGTCCCTCCTTCCTTCCTTCCTTTCCCTTCCTTCCTCCCATCCTTCCTTCCTCTTCCACTCCTCTTGTTCCTCATTTACTAGTCATATGTTCCTCCTTCAATGCCAGTGTCTTCTACCCTCCGTCCTTCATTCCTTCCTTCATTCATTCACTCATCCTTCCCTCCTTTCGCATTCTATTCTTCCTTTCTTTGCCCTTCCTTCCCTCCTTCGCTCCACTTTCCATCCATCCATCCATCTATCCATCCATCTATCTAATCATCTAGCCGTCTATCCATCTACCCAACTATCCATCCATCCATCCATCCATCCATCTATCCATCCATCCATCTATCCATCCATCCATCCATCCATCCATTTATCCATCCATTCATCTGTCTATTAATTCTTCCTTCTTGCTTACTTCCTTATCTTTCCTGCTTTCTTTCTCTCTTTCATCTTTCATTATTTTTCTTTTCCTTTCTTTCTTCTTTTTTCTTTCTTTCTTCCTTCCTTCCTCCCTCCCTGACCCTTCCCTCCCTCCACTTTCCTCTCTTCTTCCCTCCCTGCCTCCTTCTCTCCATCATTAGTGTGAGTACTCTTGACCATACTTGTTATACTGTATTGAGGAGGAGGAGGAGGAGGAGGAGGAGAGAGAAGGGAGGAAGGATAGGGAGGAAGGAGATGAGGGAGAAATGCAAGGAGGAAAGAGGGGAGAAGGGAAAGGGATGATGAAGAATGGTGATGAGAAACAAAGAGGAGAAAGGAAGAATGAGGGAGAGGGAGGAAGAGGGGAAGACAAAATAGGGAGTGAGGAAGGATAAGGACGAGGTAGAGAAAAACGGAGTAGGGATGGGGATGTGATGAGAATGAGATGGCAAATGAGGGAGACGGAAAGGAAGAAGGAAGACTGATAAGGGGGTGAAAGGGAAAAGTAAAGGCGAAGAAAATAACGAGGAAGAAAGAGAAGAAGAAGAGGAGGAGGAGGAGGAAGAGGAGGAGGAGGATAATAATAATAATGAAAGAGAGGAAGAACAGGAGGAAGAGGATGGTGATGGTGATGATGATGATGATGATGATGATGATGATGATGATGATGATGATGAAGACAGAAGAAAACAAGAAATACGAAGCGAAGAACCGTCAATGAAGAAAAAGGAGAAGGCGAGGAAGACAACACATAAAAATAAATAATGGCCGCAAGAGTGTAAGAATAATGAGGCATAAAGGACGATAAGACGATAATGGAGGAGGAGGGAGAGTGTGATATAAGAAGGAGGAAGGCTGTTAATTTTTTCACTGACAGAGACAGAGACAGAGAGAGACAGACAGAGAGAGAGAAATAACCATAACCGTAACTACAAGGTGTACTAGACGATAAATGGAGTAAAAAAGTGAGATATACAAAATAAATGCTTAATAATAACCTTAGGATGAAGAGGTATGCAGTTATTGTTTTATTACTGATGTTATTGTTGTTGCTGCTGCTGTTGTTGTGATTATTGTTTTTATTATTTCATAGACGCCAGACGTTATTATTTTCTTCATTATTATTATTATTATTTTTTTATTCCTATCAACATCAAACACGTTCAGTAACTGTCATTTCTACAGCCATCTCCACCTCCAGCAAAACACAGCACACACTGAACCCAAACATGCCTGAGTTCTTTCTCCCGTGTACATATATCAACACACATTCCTCTCCACCTCCAACACAACACACTCCAACACACATAAACACAGTCCATAAAATCCAACACAACACAGCGTATCACAATCCAGCATAATCTAACTCTCCAATTTAACACAACACAATCGAAAGCAGTATTATCCGTCTCCTCATTTCCACTATCACCTCACTAACATCACCTTTTCATTATCCTTGAAACTCTATAGACGTAATGACACTAGAATATAAAAGATAACACACTACACCACAATATAACACGCTATAACACTGCATAATCTTAACTACCATCCACGTCCTTCCTTGCCGTTGTTTTATTATTAGTAGTAGTAGTAGTATTTTATTATCCAGCCTAGAGAACCACAATATAAGAGTTAATAAAGATAAACTCTCTCTCTCTCTCTCTCTCTCTCTCTCTCTCACACACACACATACACACACCTTTCTCTATCATATCCACTATTACCACCATCATTTCTTCCATCACCCAACAAACACCAAACACAACGACGGCAGAAATAAAAACACCCCCTACTTCTCGTCTGACCTTTGACATTTACACGATTTAACTAATTAGATGACAATTACTCATTAGTTGTCGCCTTCTGAATCGGTTTGTTCTTTTTTTTCTCTTTTTATATATTTTTTTCAGATTCATTTATACGTTTTAATTTTTTTCAGATTTACTTTTACATCATTCGGGATTATTTCTTCAATTTTCCGTGTTATTTTCGGCCTTTGATGTCATGTTTTTCTTTTTCTTTCTTTTTTTTTTCTCATACATGTACTCTATATTTTTTTCAGTTTCTCTTAATCTTTTACAAATTTTCTACTTTCCATGTCGTGAGTACCTTCATTCTCTGGTACGTCTGTTTTTATCATATTTATTTATTTATTTATTTACTTACTTATTCATTCACTTTTCAACATGGAGGTAATCTTTAATATAACCAATTTACAAAACAGTCTCTCAGGATAGAATTTTTGCTAAACGTCCCGTATCCCTTTCCCATCCTTTATTCAGTCCTATTTTTTCATGTCATTCTTCCTATTTCCAGACGATGTATTAAATTTCGGATGAAGCTCGAGAGGGTTAATGAGGCCTAAATCTAACCCCTAACTTAAAAAAAAAAAATCTCCCCCCCCAAAAAATATATATAAGAAAAAGTAAATGGAGATAAAAAAATGAAATGGAAAATACGTAACTGAATTTAAGGAGTTAGTATTCAAAGCGTCTCTAGCATTATTATTATTATTATTATTTTTTTTTTATAATTCATGGAGTTGTTTCTGTGTTATAATTTTTCCTCCTTGTTCAGTGTTCATTTATGGTCATTTAGTTTTATTGTTAATTTTATACACGCACACACACGCACATACACACACGCATAAATACATACACACACACGCATAAATACATACACACACATTCACGTATACACACATACTGTACATACATATATACATTATACATACATCCTCTCTCTCTCTCTCTCTCTCTCTCTCTCTCTCTCTCTCACACACACACACACACACACACACACACACACCGACAGCCAGTATTTACCTCCCCTCCAACTAAAACAAAAGAGAAAAAAACACACAAGATTTTTTCCATGAGGGCAATTCTGAACATGATTTCCCAAGAGGCGCTCCAAACACAAACATATTCTTTTCTTTGTTTATTTTTGTTTTTTTTACGAAGATATTTACAACGAAATAAATGTAACGAAAATATAAGGATGTGGAGGGGTAGACGGAGAAAGTAGCAAGTCGTCAAGAAAACAGATGACTAAGGACAGTCGGTAAATTGCACTTCACTAGAATTCACCTGGCAGTGTCTTACGCATTGCAGGTAAAGCTCGGTGTGCTGGTGTGGGCGCGGCGGTGGCGGTAGGAAATAAATAAATGGTGCAGGGTAAATAGTGATTGAGAATAAATGATGCAGGGTAGACATTGATAAAGTGGAGGAGCGTGCTATATTATGAACCACCCTGTAAAATAGACGAAATCAGGGGAAAAATTGTGAGAGACTGACTAGGAGAGTGTATGAGAGTGAGATAGGTTGGGAGGATATGGGGACAACAACAAGGTGTGGAAGTATGGAATGGGGAATAGAGTGAGACTGACTAGGAGAGATTATGAGAAAGAGACTGACTAGAGAGTGTATGAGTGAGGTTAGTTGGGAAGAGAAGGGGGGAAGGAGACAGAGTTCAAGGTGGAGGTATACGAAAAGAGACTGACTAGGAGAGTGTAAGAGAGTGAGATTGGTGAGGGGAGAAGAAAGGGAGACCGAAAACAAAGTGGAGGATGTATGGAGAAAGAAAGACTAACTAGGAGAGTACGAATGAGACTAGATGGGTGGAATGAGAAAGAGAGGAAGACCGAGAAAGACGAGGAAAGAGAAGGTACAAGAACATGTAGAGAGTGAGAGACTGACTAGGAGAGGGCATGAGTGGAACTGGTTGGGGGAGAGAGAGAGAGAGAGAGAGAGAGAGAGAGAGAGAGAGAGAGAGAGAGAGAGAGAGAGACTGGGTGGTAAAGTAGTGAAAGATGGTGCGTCGTGGTAAGAGGGGTTGTTACCGAGTAGGGACTGAAACGTCTGGAGGTCCTGTTATCACCCCTCACAGGACGCAGAGTCGGGCAACTGATAAATGGACAGATAGATAGACAAACTGACAGACAGATGGAGACAGATAAAACAGATAGATCGAAGTCTGAGATAAGGAGCTAGATAGACGAGCAAATGACAAGAATGTTAACCCTTCAGCCTACGGACATCTACAGGGGTATATTTTTGCTGCATATAACGTCAGACTCATAAGTGGTTTAGAGCTCCCCCCCCCTCATAGTGAAGGGGTTTACGAAGGTTACATCTGACCCCTCCAGTTCCAGACGCCCCTCTACAGATGAACAGTCTTTGGAGAATCAAGAATATATAGATGAAAAAGAATGTTATCAGAGTGAAGGGAGTAATTCAAGTCCCCCCGAACTGCTATCTATCTGCCTGTCTACCAATCAGTCTGCCTGTTTATCTGTCTATCAGCCTGTCTAACTATCTGTCTGTCTGTCTGTTTACCTGTCTATCTGTCTGTCTATCTATCTGCCTGTCTGTCTGTATATGTATCTTTAACTTTCCCGGAGAGGGTGGCAGAGAAAAAACTCCTTTCCACCACAATGCTGCCCCTTCGCCATCCCACACCACCCTCAGTCACATACCTCTCCACCCCGTTCCTCCACCTCATCCTGGGTCTCGTTATGCAGTCATTTAATTACTACTTCACCGAGGGCTTGAACCCGGCACCCACGCTCATCATGTGTTAATTATACTCTTTACAAGTGAGGGTAATGACGTGTGGATCAAATTAACTCGGTGCCAGGTTAATTAGATTATTATAAGGTGTGTCCTCTGCAAAAATCATCCCTCCAGGCGTACGTCATGATGGAGGATGGCTTGGGTTGGCATAATGCATGATGGAGGTTGGCATGAAGGGCTGGATGTGAATGGCGACAGTGGGGACTTGAGGACTGTTTTTTTTTTTTTTTTTTTTTTTTTTTAACTTCTGGCAATAGAGGTATTAATATTCACACACACACACACACACACACACACACACACACACACACACACACACACATACAAAGAGAGAGAGAGAGAGAGAGAGAGTGTGTGTGTGTGTGTGTGTGTGTGTGTGTGTGTGTGTGTGTGTGTGTGTGTGTGTGTGTGTGTGTGTGTGTGTGTGTGTGTGTGTGTGTGTAGCATAACCATAACGTGTCATACACTTCAGCTTTCTGTGATTCCCAAGACACAGAAGTCACTAAAATAATTCCATGATAAACACAGACACACAGCTTAACATTCCAGCCACGTTCTCCCTCACCTGTAGAGTAAGTTCTAGTAATTACCGGAGAGTATTTAATATTGCTGCCCCTAATCGCCTACCTGTCCCTAACTGCCGCGTTGTCTGTAATTATCAAGGAAGAGGGGAGGGGGGCTGAGACGGGAGAGAGGGGAGGAGGAGGAAGATGGAAGGTAGGGAGGGGGAAGCGACGGAGGGGGAGGGAAGATCTCGTGGGCTTTGGAGTATTAACCCTTTCAATTCGAGGGCGTAATTTCCCTTTCTGTCTTGCTACCAATTGACTTTATGTTGTTTCAGAGATATCTTTAAAACTGGAGGGGTTAAATGGAGATTAGTGTCATCCTCTCCACTGCCACATCTTTTCACAAAATTAGGTAAAATTCTCTATATATATCGGTCTCTGTGTTGTATTTGTATTGTGTATCAGTTCATATAGGTTCGCTGAATCGGACCTTCTTCTCGGAGGGGGAGTGACGGCCAGAACTAACTCTTCCTCATGCTGGCGAAGACGAATGGTAGAAGGGTCTGTAGAAGAGTGCTGCCTGTGACGTCGATGTGTTATATTGGTTGTGTGTGTGTGTGTGTGTGTGTGTGTGTGTGTGTGTGTGTGTGTGTGTGTGTGTGTGTGTGTGTGTGTGTGTGTGTGTGTGTGTGTGTGTGTGTGTGTGTGTGTGTGTGTGTGTGAGTGTCAGTTTTTTAGCCTGTATATTTAATCGTCAGAACCAACAGGGTGTGAACATATATAAGCACATGAAAGGACATGCTACCAACACCCACTCACAATATCCGCCACACCATGAGCTCCAATCCAAGACTCTAGACTCACGCATCGCAAGCCAAGTACGTTAACCACCGAGCACCGCAACTTTAATCCGGAGACAGCAAGGGTAAATGATGAAAGGCGTCCTCAGGCAGAAGGGGGTCAAATAATCCTTCTCTCCGCGGTAACTCCTCTGAACTGAATAAAATCGTTCGACGTGGGCAGGAAAATGCAAAGTTAGTATGGAGTTTGGGCTGTGCAGTTCGTCTTATCAACTCTCCTCGTCTCGTCTGGTCTCCTCTCTCTCTCTCTCTCTCTCTCTCTCTCTACGGCATGAGTTACCTGTTTATTTCCTCCACATGAGACTGGTAAGCTAGGATCTCTCTTTTTCCGTCTGTCTGCTCTCTGCCTATGACCTCCAGTTTTTCAAAGACAAAATATCAAGGCACCAAAAAACAAAAACTCTTGATTTACACTAACTTCTATTCATTTGTCTCCGGAAATGACATCGTTTTAGGAGCTCTCGTTCTCTGCTACATTTTTTCTGGACAAATTTTCTTCACGTAAAATTCAACACACACACAAAAAAATAAAAATAAAACCGTCCATTTGTTTTTTTGTGTTTTTTTATGTTTGCTGATGTACCCCAGTGACCTTGATTGACCTGGCGTGACCTGACTTCCTCTATCTGATCAAGCCTGACCTGATCACAGCCCGCTAAGTTTATGAGGTCACTTAAAGATACAAACTTCCCTGGCGCCACCTCCTGTAATCGGGACAAAAGGGGAGGGGAGGGGAGGGGAGGGGAGAGAGAGAGAGAGAGAGAGAGAGAGAGAGAGAGAGAGAGATTAGAAAGAAAAGGGAGGAAGAAGTCTGTAGCAGGGTTTTGGAGAGAGAGGAAGTCAATGGAACGTGCGAGAGAGAGAGAGGGGGGGGGGGGCACTATGTCATTCTCTGTAGTTCACTCAGTTTTCATTTCACAGCGTCATTCTCTTAATTTCAGCACATTATATTCGGCTCAACCAGTTAACGACCAATTTAACTTTATTAATTACTGTTTTAACACTGCAGAATCTCTCTCTCTCTCTCTCTCTCTCTCTCTCTCCCAGACCAATTAAGAGCGAGACAGACAGGTGGGGAAATAAGAAATGATTCCCACAGGTGACTAGCAGGATATTAAGGGGGGAGGAGGAGGAGGAGGAGGAGGAGGAGGAGGAGGAGGAGGAGGAGGAGGAGGTGAAGGAGGAGGAGGAGGAGGAGGAGGAGGAAGACAAAGGGAGGAAGGAAATAGAAAAGGAAAGGAAAAGGAAATGCGATAATAAGAGTTGAGAGGAAAGGAAGTTCGTGAGGTCAAGAAGTAGGAGAATGAGGAGGGGAAACCTGAGACTGAAAAGGAAAAAAAAAAAAAAAAGAAGAAAGCAGAAAAGTTTGTTAAGAAGATGAACGAGGGAGGAGGAGGAGGAGGAGGAGGAGGAGGAGGAGGAAGAGGAGGAGGAGGAGGAGGAGGAGGAGGAGGAGGAGGAGGAGGAGGAGAAGGAGGAGGAGGAGGAGGAGGAGAAGGAGGAGGAGGAGGAGGAGGAAAGATATAACTGAAATATATGAAGAACTCCAATGACTAAGATAAGCAGCTATTTAAAAATGAGAGAGAGAGAGAGAGAGGGAGACCCCCACCCCTAAATCTATCGCTGTCATAAATTTTATATATCGTATTCACGCACGTTCGCTCACACACAATGCACGAACCTACAGCAAGTTCTCAGAGAAAATCTACGGGGAATGCAACCCACATTTCACTAATTCAACAGAGAGAGAGAGAGAGAGAGAGGGGGGGGGTCACACAAACATACAGAAAGAAAGAAAAGCAGACTGACAGTGGTGGCCTAATATCATTCTTTCATCTGTTTTCTTTCTATGTTTCATCACGCTAATGTACCCGTTCTCTCTCTCTCTCTCTCTCTCTCTCTCTCTCTCTCTCTCTCTCTCTCTCTCTCAGCCATAGTATTCCTCTTTATCCTGTTACATCAATATATCCCACAGCCTGCTTTTTCTCCTCATATTTTTCCTTCATCCTTTTTCTCGTCACCAAAGCTTCCAACTTTCTTTAATCCTATCTCTCTCTTTTTTTTTTTTTTGAAAGTTTTTTCTAACCTTGCTCAGACTTCGACTTAGCTTCACTTTTTTCTCTTTTAACACACACACACACACACACACACACACACACACACACACACATAAGTATATATATATATATATATATATATATATATATATATATATATATATATATATATATATATATATCCTTGCTTTATTTGTTTCATTTTTCTCCTTCATTCTTCAACATTTATTCTCCTCCTCCCTCCCTCCTCTCTCTCTCTCTCTCTCTCTCTCTCTCTCTCTCTCTCTCTTCCTTGCCCTCCATTAGTTCCTGACTTCATCTGCCAGCCTCTCTCCTTTTCTTTCGATGTCTGTCTCACTTTCCCAACCTTTCTCATATTTTCTTCTCCCCCCCCTTCCTTCCTGCCTGCCTGCCTGCCTGTCTGCTTTCCTGCCTGCCTGCCTGCCTGCCTGCCTGCCTGCCTGCCTGCCTGTCTGCTTTCCTGCCTGCCTGCCTGTCTGCTTTCCTGCCTGCCTGCCTGCCTGCCTGCCTGCCTGCCTCTTTCTGTCTCGCCATCTCGACCTTTCTCTTATGTCTCCCTATCCCCTCCGTCTCTTTATGTGTCTCCCCGTCCTATCCTTATCATGTGTTCCTCCCTCTATTTCACCCTTTCCTCCCTCCTGCCTCCCTCTCTTTCTCCCTTTCCTCCCTTCTGCCTCCCCCACTTTCTACCCCTTCCTCACTCCTTCCTCTCTTTTCCCCTACCCCCTCCCTCCTTTCTCCCTCTCTCCCTACCCCGTCTCCCTCCTTCCTTCCTTCCTCCCTACGTCCTACTTTCTCCCTCTCGTTCATTTCTTCCTCCCTCCCTCCCTCTCTGTAGGTTTATCCAAGTCAACCTATTCCTTGTACCTTCTCCCGTCCCCCCCCTCCCTGGCCTCACCCCCCCCCTTCGACTAGCTCCTCTTTATTGACTTAATTACTCTCTCTCTCTCTCTCTCTCTCTCTCTGTTCTTCTTGCAGTCTTCCTCTATCCGTCTATTCCTCCTTCCCTTACTCTCCCTCCTTCTTAAGTTCTCCCCCCCCACCTCCCTCCCTCACTTAGAACATCTAGCCTGCCCAACCTTTTCCCCATCTCCCTACCCTCCTTTCTCTCTCACTTTCCCTCCTCTTCTCTTTTAACTCCCTTCCCACCCACCCTCTCTCTCTCTCTCTCTCTAGCTATCCCAACCCATTCTTTGCCTCCCTCCATCCCCTCCCTCTCTTTCTCTTTCCCTCCCTTCCTCATTCCTTCATTAATTCCCTCTTCTTCCCTCCCTGTCCATCTAGTCGCCCCAACCCTTTCCTTGTCTCCCTCCTTTCCTTGTCTCCCTCCCTCCCTCTCTCCCTCCCTCCCTCCCTCCCAGCTAATCTCCCTGCGGCTTTACGAGGCCCCAACACGAAGACTCATGACTATTAATGCTCTCCCTCTCCCTCTCTCCCTCTCTCCCTTCTTCTCCCTCTCTCCCTTCCCCTCTCCCTTTGTGTATCTCGTCCACTCACTTTTTTCGTCTCTCTCCCTTTATTTCCCTCCCTCTGCTTGCTCCTATTCCTCCCTCTTCCCTCATAAATTCTCCTCCATGACCATCACTATCTCCTCCCTCTCTGTTTCTCTCTCTCTCTCTCTCTCTCTCTCTCTCTCTCTCTCTCGTCCCTGTAGCCTACGCCCCCTTTTCTACCTGTCTCCTCCCCTCCCCATCTACTTCTCCCTCTCCTCTTCTCCCTCTCCTCTTCTTCTTCTTCTTCTTCTTCTCCTCCTCTTCCTCCTCCTCCTCCTCCTCCTCTATCTCAAGCATCCCACACCACACAAAAATAAAATAAAACACAATGAAAGAAAATAAAAACAACAAAACATTTTCACTCCAATTCCTGTCTATGTCAAATTCAATTACGGTGAAAATCTGTACAAAAATAAAATCCAAAGAAATAAAATAAAAAATAAAATCCAAAAAAAATAAAATAAAAAATAAAATCCAAAAAAATAAAATAAAAAATAAAATCCAAAAAAATAAAACGCCAAAAAAATAATCCAAAAAAATAATATGCCCAAAAAATAAAATGCAAAAAATATATATATGCAAAAAAATAAAATGAAAAAATACAATGTCCTAAAAAATGTAAATCCGAGAATATTTTCATGAATATACATAAAGAAAATATTGCGGGAAACGTAACTTCATCACAACGAGAGAGAGAGAGAGAGAGAGAGAGAGAGGGAGAGAGAGAGAGTTTGTGGAGATCTTAAACTTCGGTCGGGAGGAAAGTTATAACATTAATAGTATTACTTCTGTCTTACTTGTTAGTGGAAAATTACCCCTCTCTCTCTCTTTCTCTCTCTCTCTCTCTCTCTCTCTCTCTCTCTCTCTCTCTCATATTCTCTTTATTTTCTCTATTATTCATTCACTTGCTATCTCCTGTCTGTCCAATCTCTCCCTCTCTCATTTATTAACCTTGTCTATTTTTTTAATCTTTCCCTTTCAATCATTTTTCGTTTTTTTATAATTTCATCTCATTTCAATCACTAATTCGCCTTCTCCTCCCCTTCATCTCTCTCTCTCTCTCTCTCTCTCTCTCTCTCTCTCTCTCTCTCTCTCTCTCTCTCTCACCCATTTCTTACTCACCCTTTCTTCCTTCCCCCCCCTCTTGTTTTCTTCCACTCATTTTAATCTTATTATATTCCTCTATTTCCTCTTTCTCCATCCTCTCCCCCTCCCTCTATCCCTTCTCCTCCTTCCTCACTCACTCCCTCACCCCGTTCCCCTCTTTCCTCTCCCCCTCCCTTCCTCTCTCCCTTTATCCTTGTTTCTCTCCTCTCCATCCATCTTATAACTCTGTCATTCCTTAATATGTCCCTCAAATCTTCTTTCCATCATTCCTTCCTCATTCTCTCCTTCCCCCACCCTTTCTCTCTCTCTTTCCCGAGGCTTCTCTCTCCCCCCTCTCTCGTTCCTCTATCCCTAGCCCCCTCTCTCTCTTTCCTCCATCTCCATCCCCCTCTCTCTTCTTCCCGAGGCTTCTCCCCCCTCTTCTTTCTTCCCTCCCTCTCCAATATTTTACTTATTTATCCTATCCATTTATATTCTAACCCCCTTCATTAACTCTGTCTCTCTTCCCCTTCTTTCCCCCTCCCCTATTTCCCCATGTTCCCTTTCTTTCCCCCTCCCCTTTCCCCTCCCCTCAGAAGCCAAAAACTTTACCATCTCTTCCCCCTCCATTCTCCCCCTCCCCCTTCCCCTCCGTCTTCCTCTCTCTCTTTTCTCTTCTCCTTGAATCATTCCCTCCCATTCATTTTAATCTCTTTTGTCCCTTACATCTTCTATTCACTCTCTTTCTCTCCCCTACCCCCTTCCCCCTCCTTCTCCATCTCCTTCCCCCTCCCCTCCCCTTCTCAACCCCCTTCCCCTTCCCCTTCATTCACTTCTAAACCCTCTTCGCCTTCATTATATTCCCCCATTCACTCCTGCGTCCAGCTCCCCCTCCCCTCTCTCTTCCCCTCCCCCTCCCCTCCCCCCGCCCCCCAGAAGCCTGAAAACGCCCCCTCCCTCCCCCTCCCCCCTCCCTCCTTCCTAAGCCTTCATGAGCCGAAAATGAGGTTGATAAGACGCCTGGGGAAAAAAGCAAGAGTGTGGGAGGTTTCGGCCTGAATGAAAGAGAGAGAGAGAGAGAGAGAGGGAGAGAGAGAGAGAGAGAGAGAGAGAGAGAGAGAGGGAGGGAGGGAGAGAGAGACAGTAATACAGGATGAGTCAGCTGGGGAGGGTGAAGTAAAAGAAAAACGAATTAAAACATCATCATTATCATCAACATCATCACCACCAACACCGCCACCACCACCATCATCAAAATCACCACCACCACCATCATCAAAATCATCACCACCACCACCGTCATCATCATCATCATCATCATCACCAGCCCAATCTTAACTCCCATGTAGAGGACAAGGTGACGTAAAAATCAAGACACAAAGAAAAAGAAACAGTAAGAAAACAATCACACAGCGTGCCCAGTGAAATGGTCCACACAGTCTTTTAAGTCTTCAAAATACTGTCTTCACCTCACAAACGAAGCCATCACCTCTCTCTCTCTCTCTCTCTCTCTCTCTCTCTCTCTCTCTCTCTCTCTCTCTCTCTCTCTCTCTCTCTCTCTCTCTCTCTCTCTCTCTCTCTCAGCTTCACATAGGTCTGTAGTTTATTTTCATTCCATCTATTGTTCCTTTCTTTTTGGCGGATCTTCGTGTGTGTTTCATCCATCTATTTCTGTTCCTCATTAATTTTTTAGTTTCCTCAAATGCTATATCTCGCCTTTTCACAGATTTCTATGCCACATTCATCACAGGAGCCAAACTGAAGAGAGGAAAAGAGAAAGGAACAGAAGAGAGGAGGAAGAGAGGCGTGAAGAGAGAAGAGGAGACAGTGGAAGAAGGGACAGGAGAGGAGTGATGAGAAGGGAAGGAAGGAAAACAGAAAAGGATGAAAGGGAATAGAGATGAAAGGAGAGGAGAGAAAGAGAGAGAGAAGATACTGAATGTCACCCAATGAATAATGAAACGAAGTTGAGAGAAAGAGAGAGAGAGTAAGAGAGAGAGAGAGAGAGAGAGAGAGAGAGATTACGACCCTCCAAAAGCAGAAGAAAGCATCCACATCCTCATCTCCCTCCTGCTCACCATCATCACCACCATCATCACCACCACCACCACCATCACCACAATCCCAACCCTTCTACCTAAAAGATTTGGTGAGGCGGGATCCACAAATAAAGCAAGATAAAGCACAAGGGTAAAGCAATCACGCAGCGAGCCCAGTAAAATGCTCCACACAATCTTGCAATCTTTCAAGCCTTCCAAATTCTTCCTTTATCTCACAAACGTAACCAACACCACATATTCCTGTGTGTGTGTTTTTTTTTATCCTGTTTCTTATATATATATTTTTCTTCCTTTTTATATGGATTTACGTATATCTTTGGGCGGGATTTACGTTGTTTAATATTTTAGCAAGACGAAACTTAATTAATCATTGTCATATGCATTTCTGTATATACTTATTTATCTATTTCCATTTCCTGGCAATCTGTAGGTTCCTTTGCTTCCATATTTCTCTCTCTCTCTCTCTCTCTCTCTCTCTCTCTCTCTCACACACACACACACACACATTGATCCTCCATTTGACCTATCAAGTATTGGAGATAGAAGTGAGGAGAAGAGAAGCGAAGAGAAGAGATGAAGGAAGGAGAGGGAAAAAAGTGAAGAGAAATAGACGAAGTAGATAGAGAAAGAAAAATAGAGGAAAAATGAGAAGATAGGAGAGGTGAAAAAAAAAAAAAGAGAAAGAAGAGAGGAGGACATCGAACAACACCCTATGAAACATGAAGCAAAAATGAGAGAGACAGAGAGAGAGAGAGAGAGAGAGAGAGAGTTAGAGAGTTTCAGCTGCCTAACTCCCACACAAGTTCTATGACTTTGTTCCTCTAGCTGCTGTCTTCCTATCGCCTTCCTTCCTTCTTTCTTTCATTCATTTCTCCCTTCTTTCTTTCATTCATTTCTCCCTTCTTTCTTCTTAGCCTCTTTTCTTCTCCCTCTTCTTTCCTCTTCCTCCTTCTCTTTCATTCTCTCTTTCCTTTCCCTCTACCTTCTTCGCACATATCCACCACCTCTCTCTCTCTCTTGCTCCATTTACTCATCCATTCTTCATTCATTTCTTCCTTCAGACTTCTTCCTCCCTGTCCCTTTTCTCTCCCTATTTCCTTTATCCTCCTTCATCCTTCATTCCATCTCCTCACTCTTCGCACAACTTCCCACTTACAAGGAACCCTTTAAACTGAGTTAATTATTTGTGTCAATCTTCCTTACTCCATCCATCCATCTTTATTGTCTATCCATTCTTCCTTCCTCCTTCCATCCATCTTTCTATTATTGTCCATCTATTCTTCCTTCCATTTTTCCCGCCTCTCTACCCTCCTTATTCGTCCATCTTTCTTATTTCTCCATCCTTCCTTCCTTCGTCCCTCTCTCTTCTTTCTGCCCTTTACTTCCTTCCTCTCTTCCCCCCCTCCTTCCTTATTTTCTTCGACCCTCTCCTTTCTTTCCTTCCTTCCCTCCTCTCTGTCCTCCCTCATCCCTTCCTTGATCCCCCTCCCTTCTTTCTGTCCCTCCTTCCTTCCTTCCTTCCTTCCTGCCTCTCTATCCTCCCTCTTTCCTTCCTTCCTTCCAT
>NC_137027.1:3840149-3860149 GCF_032717465.1 Coenobita brevimanus | reverse complement strand
ACACCCACACATACGTACACATTAACACACCCACACATACACACACATTAATACACCCACACATACACGCACATTAATGCACACACAAACGCACGCATTAATATACACTCACACATTCTCACACGCACATGAACATATTTCACACATGAACGTACTTTGATTACACACATATGTGGTGTAATTAATACTGAAATAAGAATATTAGGAAAACTGATAACGATGTTGCGTGGAAGTGAGCGAGAGGGAGGGGAGAGGGAGAAGGAGAGGGAAAGGAAGAGGGAGAGGGAAAGGAAAAGGGAAAGGGAGACAGAGGGAAAGGAAGATAGAGAGGAAGAAGGGGAGGGAGAGGGGGAAGGAGAGGGCCATGGAGGGCTTGAGGGAGAAAAGAGAGGTGAAAAGATGAGCAGTGATGGGAAGGAAAGGGATGAAGAAGAATACAGGAGGAAGGAAAGGTGGGGGGAAAAGGAAGGAAGTAGGAGGAAGAGGAAGTGCATGGGAAAGGGAGGGGAGAGGGAAAAGGAAAGAAGAGGCATAGAAAGCAAGGAGACAAAAAGATATAACCACAGGGAGAAAGAGGAGTGGGGAAGGAAAAGGAGGGAGAGTGGAGATGATGAGGGGGAAAGGAAGGGTAAAAGGGAGGAAGAAGATGGGAAAGAGAATTGTAGAGGAGGAGGGAAAGGAGATTGAGAAAGAGGAGTAAAGGGGAGGGAATGGAAGGAAAGAGAGGGGAAATGGTGACAGAATGGGGTTGAGGAGGAACAGAGGAGAGGGGGAAGAATGTGGAGAAGCAGGGAGATGAGGGAGTGAAGAAGGGGGGGGAGGGAGGGACGGAGGGGTAAGTGGGAAGGGGAGTGTAGAAGGTCAACAAAAAATACGTCATGAGGGAGAGGGAGGGGAAGGTAAAGATGGGAGAAAGGGAGGAAGAGGAGGGTGGGATGGGAAAGGGAAAGGGAAGGGGAGATGGAAGAGAGAGAGAGAGAGAGAGAGAGAGAGAGAGAGAGAGAGAGAGAAGAAAGAACAGAGTGAAGAAAGGAATGGGAGAAGAGCAGTAAAAGTGGGACAGGGAGACGGAGAAGGGGAGGGAGGGAGGGAGAGATGTGCGTGATGAAGAGGGGAGAAGGGGGAAGAGTGAGGAGAGGGGGAGGGGGCGGAGGAAGTAGAGGGGAGGGAAGGGGGCGGGGGAAGAGAGAGGGGAGTGGGAGGGGGAAGGAATATCCAGACCTCCTATATTATATAATGGGTAGCTGACCTCCCTCACTTGTTTTTGTTGATGTCGTTGTTGTTATTGATGTTGTTATGGAGGAGGAGGAGGAGGAAGAGGAGAAAGAAGAAGAGGAGGAGGAGAAGAAGGAGTTGGTGTGTGTTGTTGCTGATGATGTTATTGTTAATGTTATTGTTGTTCTTATGAGTGGACTTTCGTGGATCTGATCATTACTGTTCTTGCCATTAGTTATTGTTGTTGATGAAGAGACTAATGTTGTTGCTGTTGTTGTTGTTGTTGTTGTTGTTGTTGTTGATCTTGTTGTTGTCGTTGTTGGCGGCGTGATGGTGTTAACTGCGTACTAGTGTGAAGTAACTAGACCGTAAAATGCGCAATTTGTGAATAAAAAAGAGAGATATTGTCGTCACTACCATTTGTGTTTGTTTTGGTTGGGTCATTTTTCTGCCTGTGTTTTTGTTGCCCGTTCTTGTGTTTTTATTTACGTTGTGCTTAAGTTTGTGTGTTCTTTGTTTTCATGTTTTTGCTCCGTAGTTTGTGTGTTTTTATTATGACTTGAAATAGAGAGAGAGAGAGAGAGAGTCAGTGGAGGGTTGGGGGGGGTGAGTGTGGATTTGATATTTTGGTCGGTTAAAAATAGAAACAGCTCCCTTAAACAAGCATAAGGCAACCCACATGCACAAAAATCTCTCTCTCTCTCTCTCTCTCTCTCTCTCTCTCTCTCTCTCTCTCTCTCTCTCTCTCCAGCAACAAGCAAAGAGCAGCGCATCATAACTTCATAACAGGAGCGTCCAACTTTAGGCCACTAAGGAACGCGCTCTCAAAACTACAATTTGGGAGTTTTGCTGAAGTTACCCGTGAAAAAGCGCACAGAAAATGAGGATGAAATAGAGGTGAGGGTACAAAAATAAACTGATTTAAATATGTTAGGATATAAAGAGTTAGTTTATATAGACAGAGGTATAAAAACAACTTAAATATATAGGCAAGAGCGTAAGAATAAGTAAATTTATATAAGTAGAGACAGAAATGGTTGATTTATATATAAAGTGGACTAATAACAAGATAATTTATAAATGTGATGGTATAAAAACAAATTACTTTATATATATCCACGCTTTTTAGTCCATCATACTCTGGACATAGGTAAAAAATGCCTGTTCCCGAGGTTTAATATTCCAGGTAAGACACACCAACTACAGGCTGATCCTCTGCAGCCCCCCACACTTCACCTGCAGCACTAATACCCACCATCCATAGTGCCATAAGCTAAGGATATCACGTCCACCACACACACCTTCACACGTCACCATTTGGGCACTAGTTCGTTCACCTAAAATTGCAGAAGATTATCGTCCTTCTGTAGCTTACTTCGTTTAGTTCAAGGGAAGAACACAAAATGATACTCTATTTTCTTTCTATAGAGGTTCATAGTGATTATCTTAGTGGTCATTTCTTGCTAAAATGAATATATAACTCCTACCATTTCTAAACACACACACACACACACACACACACACAGTCTTACATCACAGCACTTAGGCATAGTCATATATACATTCCACATAATTTAAAAGTAAACACACACACACACACACACACACACACACACACACACACAAAGTTACACCACAGCACTTACGCACACTCATGTACAGCGTACATTCCACGCAGTATCAAACTAAACACAATTACACACACACACACACACACACACACACACACACACACACACACACACACACACTCTTACATCACACCACTTACTGCAGGCACAATCATATATACATTCCACACAATTTCAAAGTAAGCAGACACACACACACACACACGCACACACACACACACGTCACCCAGTCTTTTAAGGTCATGACAGCGAGCAGGGAGAGGAGGCAACAAAAAAATATATAAAAACTAATGAAAAAGTTTGAGAATGTGAAACTTTTGGCATAGAGAGAAATTTTATAAACTTTCTGTGTGTGTTGAAAATTTTGAAATATCAGTCTGTGTGTGTGTGTGTGTGTGTGTGTGTGTGTGTGTGTGTGTGTGTGTGTGTGTGTGTGTGTGTGTGTGTGTGTGTGTGTGTGTGTGTGTGTGTGTGTGTGTGTGTGTGTGAATATAACCATGATGTCTCAGGGCATGATGTCTCAGGGCATGTGGTATGCATATAATACACATCACCACAAACTATTATACCTGTAGCTAATATCAACGGCGTGGTAACAAAGTGCATTTCTCCATAAAATACATGCTATTTTCTTCTTGTCATCCACCTTTTTTGCTCCATCGTATCCCTCTCAGTATATGTGAGTGCTTACGATAAACACACACACACACACACACACACACACACACACACACACACACACATATACCGGGTATATATATCATCATTATCAGCCGTTTGAGTATCCACTGCAGGACCGGCCTATCCCAACCGAAGTCGATACGATACAGCCAATGTATCTCTACCAAGTGGCTTAGGCTGTCTGGTAGAGAATGTATGTAGGGTGAGAAGTGCTTGTAAGTGTGATTGTAGTGTTGGACTGGCTTTGGATGTGTGTGTAGTCTGTGAACCAAGTGTAATCGGCCCGCGCAAGCCGACTGGGTGCAAGCATACTTTACAGTATGTGACACTGGTTCAACCACAGCACCCCTTGTGTCCGCCAAGCAGTACGTGGCCAGGAGAACGCTCCCAAAGTTTATTATCCTGGCGGGGGGCGAATCCCCGCTCTCCAGTGTACTAAAGCGCACACTTTACCACTGTACCACAGAGGCTCCATATATATATATATATATTACAGAGAAAAAAATCATAATAATCGAACGAAATTTTGCAAGAAAGTAAGCAGTGAAGGGCGACTGGCATGGACAATATTTGGCCTTTCAGAAAATTTAGAAAGGTAGTGAGTCAGGGTGAGTGAGAGAGTGAGGAAGGAAGACAGGGGAGCAAGGAGGCAGTGTGTAGGCGAGGAAAGAGAGAGGGAGAGGGAGAGAGAGAAGCAAGGAGGTAATCGCGTGAGTAAATGTAGGAAAGGAGTAAAGGAGAAGATAACTCAGTGGGAATGGGAGGTGAGGGAAGAGAGGAGGGACATAACTCCTGAAGGGGCGACGGAGGGAAGACGGAGGGAGGCAAGGAGGGAGGAGGAGAGAAAGGGAGGAATGAGGGAAGGAAGATGTAGAGGAGGGAGGAAGGGGGAGAGAAATACGGCAGAGAGAAATTAGGAAGAGAAGATGGAAAGTGAAATGGGGGGGAGAAAGAGAGAGAGAGAGAGAGAGAGAGAGAGAGAGAGAGAGAGAGCCATAACTTGGTAGGAAAGGGGACGAACATTTTGCCAAGGCATTAAGGAAGAAGGGAAGAGAGAGGAAGAGGGGACAAGAAAGTGGAAAGAAGGGAGGAAGGGAGGAAAGAGGGAGAGTAGAGAAAGGGAGAGAAATACAAATAGGGCAGTAAGAACGGGGGGGCGGAGAGTGAAAAGGAGAGAGAGAGAGAGAGAGAGAGAGAGAGAGGAATGACGAGGGTCGGAAAAGGAAGGAAGGGAGTGAGGAAGGAGGGAAAAAGGAGGAAGAAGAGAGAGAAGTGGACAAGGAGGGGAGGGAGAGGGGGAGGGAGAGAGAGACCCAAAAGGTTAAATGATACATGGAAGATATATGGGGAGGAAGAGAGGGAAGACATGAGGAAAGGAGAGGGGAGAAAGGAGGGAGGGGAGGAAAATGCGAAGAGAGGGGAGGGAGAAAGAGGAAGAGGGTGAGGGGAGGAAAATATGAAGAGAGGAAAAGGGAGGGTAAAGAGGAGAGTGAAGGGGAAAATAGGAAATAGGGAGAGTTGACGACGGACTGGGGAGTATGAAGGGAGGGAGAAAGAAGGAACTAAGTGGCTAGGGCGGTTAGGAGGACGCTCTGGAGTGGGTTCGAGCAACACTGACTACCACTGAGTCTGTGGGGTGGACGCTCTCAAGGTAACGCAACAATCAAATAACCAAAGTGACCCCCAGCCACATTCTACTGCCACCTATTTCACCATCTGTCTCTGTTTCGCCATCTGTCTCTGTTTCACCATCTGTCTCTGTTTCACCATCTGTCTCTGTTTCACCATCTGTCTGTTTCACCATCTGCCTCTGTTTCACCATCTGTCTGTTTCACCATGTGTCTCTTTCACCATCTGTCTGTTTCACCATGTGTCTCTTTCACCATCTGTCTCTGTTTCACCATGTGTCTCTTTCACCATCTGTCTCTGTTTCACCATCTGTCTCTGTTTCACCATCTGTCTGTTTCACCATCTATCTCAGTTTCACCATCTGTCTCTTTCACCATCTGTCTCTGTTTCACCATCTGTCTCTGTTTCACCATCTATCGCTGTTTCACCGTCTGCGCCTGGTGTATGTCCTACCCTTCTACGCCACACTACACTCTACCACTACTGTCTACTTTCCTTCTCCTGTGCTTTGTCTTCTTCTCCCCTCCTACACCATACAAAGTGAAGGAAGGGTAAAGGAGAAAAGGAGGGAGGATGGGAGGGTATGGTGAAGGAAGGAAGGAAGGACAAGGAAAGGAAGGATGGAAGGAAAGAAGGGAGGGAGGGAAGGAAGGAAAAAATGAGAAGAAATCATTCGCTCAGAGTGGGGGTGAGGAAAAGAGGACGAGAACAGGAAGGAGGAAGGGGAGGAAGGAAGAAAAGTGAGGTAATCCTGGAACGGAGGAAGGAAGGAATGGAGGGATGGATGGAGAGAGGGAGGGAGGGAGGTAAATAACGACTGAGTCCTTCCTGGGGATGGGAGAAAGGTTGGCTTTCTCTCTCTGTGTGTGTGTGTGTGTGTGTGTGTGTGTGTGTGTGTGTGTGTGTGTGTGTGTGTGTGTGTGTGTGTGTGTGTGTGTGTGTGTGTGTGTGTGTGTGTGTACTGGTATTTGCGTGTTTCTGTCTGTAGCATAAACATATATGTGTATGGATGAGAGAGGGAGAGAGAGAGAGAGATGGGTCAATCCTCGCGCGAGGTTAGGCGGAATTCCAGGAAGAAGGATCTGTTTTCTTCTCTCTCTCACACTCTCTCTCTCTCTCTCTCTCTCTCTCTCTCTCTTGAAGGTCAGACAAGTTAACCCTTCCCCTTAATTGTCACCCTTCATGACACTTCACTTCCATCTCCCTCCCTCCCTTCCATCTTCATTCTCTCTCTCTCTCTCTCTCTCTCTCTCTCTCTATATATATATATATATATATATATATATATATATATATATATATATTAGCCAATACGAGAAAAAAAGGATGAAGGAAGGGGAAAACAAGAGGCACAACGAAGAAGAACGAAATATAATGAAAAAATAAAGAAGGAGGAGGAGGAGGAGGAGGAGGAGGACGACGACGACGACGACGACGACGATGACGACGACCACGGCCACGACCACGACCACGACGACGAGGAAGAATGTATAAAAAAGTCAAAGAAGGAGGAAGATTAAAGCAGTTACGTAAGAGCGTTGGAGTAAAGAGTCACGATGTGTTGCAGAGTGACTCATTTGTAGGCAGAATTACCAACGTGATGAAGATGGTTGCGTGGGGGGAGGGGGGAAGCAGGAAGGATGAGGGGGAGAGGGAGAAAGAGGGGAGGGAAGAATGGGAGATTTTGGGGAGGGAAGAGAGAAGAAGGGGAGAAAGAGAGGAGGGAAGAGAGAAGAGGGGGAGAAATAGGGGAGGGACGAGGGGGAGAGAGAGGGGAGGGAAGAACGGGAGAAAGAGGGGAGGGAAGAAGAGAAAAAAGAGGGGAGGGAAGAGGGAAGAGGGGAGAAAGAGGGGAGGGAAGAGGGGGAGAAAGAGGGGAAGAAAGAGGGGAGGGAAGAGGGGAAGAAAGAGGGGAGGGAAGAGGGGGAGAAAGAGGGGAGGGAAGAGGGGAGAAAGACGGGAGGGAAGAGGGGAAGAAAGAGGGGAGGGACGAGGGGAGAAAGAGGGGAGGGAAGAGAGTTAGGAAAAAACAAGAAATCCAGGGGAGGGGAAGGGATAGCGAGAAAGACTGAGGTTGGAAGGGAAAGGGGAAAGAAAGGGGAATGAGGGAAGGGGAAGAAAGGAAAGGGGTGAGGAGGGTAAGGAAAAGAGTGGGGAGAGATGGGAGAGGAACAGAGGAGAAGGAGAGGAAGGGGGAGGGAAGGGAGAGAAGGAAATGTGTGGGGAGAGAAAGGGGTGGAGAAGGGTGAGTGGGGAGAGGGAAACAGCAGACAAGATAAAATGAACTTGTAAAAGAGGGATGAGAGAGCGGTGATGAACAGGAAGGAAGATAGAAAGGAGAGGGATGGAGGGGGAAGGGAAGAGTTAATTAAGGAGGGAAAGAAGTAGGAGAGAAAAAAGACAGGAGAAAGGAAAGAGGGAAGGAAAAAGAGATGGAGGGGTGGAGAGAAAAAATTGGAAGGAGGGAAATGGGAAGAGAAATGGAGAAACGGAAGGAGGACAAGGGGAGGGTAGCATGGAAGGAAGGGAGGAATATTGCAAAGATAAGGCGGAATAGTGAGGGAAAGAGTACAAAGAGAGAGAGGAGGGGAAAGGTAGTTTACTGTACCTTCATAGACAGACAGACAGACGGACAAACAGACAGACAGATAGACAGATAGATAAAGGAACAGTACACAGAAAATGACTCGGTAACACTGGCTACATCTTAATTATCACCAACAAACATAAGCGCTTACAATATTATTTTTCTTTCTTTTTTTCAGCTTTACATTGCTCCCTTTTACAGAATAATAATAATAATAATCATCATCATCATCACAATCGATCATTCATTTCTTCAGCTATTCTCAGGTACAATGTTCTTGCTAGGCATTTAATTATTCATGCCTATTATTCAGGCATGAGGCAAGGAATTAGGCCAGTGATTAACAGAGAGAGAGAGAAAGAGAGAGAGAGAGAGAGAGAGAGAGAGAGAGAGAGAGAGAGAGAGAGAGAGAGAAGAGGTGGACCGCAAAAACAGCATATTCAAACACCACCAACAACAACAACTGTACACAAACAAGAAGCTCTCAGATGCAAGACCCACGCACTAAAATCAACCTAAACACTTAAAAAAATAAAAAAATGCTGGAGAAGAGACGTGAAGGTGAGATGACCTGAAGCACCATCCTCGCATCTGATGTATTGTTTATTGCTTCACTCATTATGCTTCGAAACAGATGAGCAATGTGTTCGAACCCAATGATCGTGTGGAAAGGCCTTAAGATCGAAACCCTGACCTTACCCAGTGCCTATGACCTGTAAATGATTGTTCCTCGACCCTACCCTGTGCCTATGACCTGTAAATGATTGCTTCTTGACCTTACCCAGTGCCTATAAACCTGGAAATGATTGTTCCTTGACCTTACCCTGTGTCTATGACCTGTAAATGATTGCTCCTTGACCTACCCTGTGCCCCAGGCCTGTAAGTATTTGCCCTCAAAATGGAATCAAATCATCCTTCCCTGACCCTTAACCCATCCATCAAGTTTGGTTCAAATCGATCGAGTGTTTAAGCTGACCTTTTCCTGTGACCTTGACCTCTGACCAATTGTTCTGAAAAAGTAATCATTTCATCCCCGTCTCATCTTAGACATTTAAAACAAGGTCGATCCAAAATACCAGACCTAATGGAGTTAAAAGATCGAACCTTTGACCTTCCCTTGTGACCTTTGCCTTGGACGGATTACTTTCAAAACTTAATCACTGACCCTTTCCCATCCCTCAACCCTTTCACCATGTTTGGTTAAAATCGGACCTGAACTATCTGAGTTGATCTTCCATTTGACCTATGACCTTTTTCGGCCAAAAAATTTATGACCTGCCAAATTTGGTGTAGTTCCTTCTAATAGTTTTTCTTTTTTATAATCTTGCTGATAGACTGACAGAAGGACAGACAGACAAACGAAGAAGAAGAAGAAGATGATGATGATGATGATGATGATGATGATGATGATGGTGATGATGATGATGAACAATAACAACAACAACAACAACAAACCTTCATTCTACCGTGCATCTCAAAATCAGTAAAAAATAAATTATCCGAATAAATTTCATCCACTCTCCCCCGTGACCAAGAAAAGGGCAGAAATAAATTGCTGGACGGAGAATTTTATCGCTATGTAAGACTGTTTTGTGTTTTGTTACGTTGCGCTGTTGCTGATGACGATGGTGATGATGATGATGATGATGATGAAGGGGAAGGAGGAGGTGGTGATGCAGGTGGTAGTGATCATAGTGGTGGTGGTGGTGGTGATGATGGTGCGGGTAATAATTATAGTGGTGGTGGTGGTGATGGTAATTATTATAGTGGTGGTGGTGGTGGTGATGGTAATAATTATAGTGGTGGTGGTGGTGGTAATGGTGGTGATGATGGTGGTAGTAATCATAGGAGTGGTGGTGGTGGTGGTAGTTATTATGGTGGTGGTGGTGGTGGTAATAACTATAGTGGTGGAGATGGTGGTGGTGGTGATAACTATAGTGGTGGAGATGGTGGTGGTGGTGGTAATAACTATAGTGGTGGAGATGGTGGTGGTGGTGGTAATAACTATAGTGGTGGAGATGGTGGTGGTGGTGGTGGTGATGGTGGTGGTAGTAATTATGGTGGTGGTGATGGTGGTGGTAGTAATTATGGTGGTGGTGGTGGTGGTAATTTGTTGAGGTCAATGCGACTGTTCTTGTTCTCTCTTGCTACTGTTCTTGTTTTTGTTATTGTCGTTGCTTTTTAATACCGCTGTGTGTTATTGCAGCTGTTGTTGTTGATGGTACTGTTGCTGTTATTGCTGTTATTGTTTTTATTGTTTTACTGTTTGTTATTGTCTTCGTGGTATTGGAAGTGTTTTTGTTGTTTTTGTTCTTGTTGTTGTTGCTGTTGTTGTTGTTGACAGCTCATCCTGGCCCACCAACTGGCCACAGGATGCTTCACTTACTGCCACTCTCACGCCCTCTCTCACTCGCTCACTTTCTCACTCCCTCTATCTCTATCTCTCTACGGTTCTACCTCTTTGTCACTGCCAAACCTTTATTATTCGTTAGTGGTTTGCTCTCTCTCTCTTTCTCTCTCTCTCTCTCTCTCTCTGCTTGTCATTCAGGTCTCCCCCTCTTCCTGACTACAAGCATTTTTAACTCCTTCCCTCTTCATTAATTCTCTCTCTCTCTCACTCTCTCTCTCTCTCTCTCTCTCTCTCTCTCTCTCTCTCTCTCTCTCTCTACCTGTGTACCTATCTCTCTGTCTGTCTATCTATCCCTTCCCTTCCTCCTCTTCCTTTCCTCTCACATCATCTCAATTCCCTCTCCCTCTTCCCGGCCTCTTTCCCTCTCCTGCATTCTCCTTACTTTGTTTTATTTTTCATTTTCTTATTAGAGACGCACGGAAGGACTGTGTGAGTACTGTATGGCTCGTGTGTGTGTGTGTGTGTGTGTGTGTGTGTGTGTGTGTGTGTGTGTGTGTGTGTGTGTGTTAACGAAACAGTTTCATCCGATTTCAACCATACTTGGTGGAACGGTTGAAGGTCAGTCCAGAGGTTGACCTAATGTTATTAAGAGCAATAGGTCAGGGCCAAGGTAAAACGGCAGGTTCGGCTTCCTCAGTTCTGATCTGATCTAGACCAGACTTGGTGGACGGGTTAAGGGTAAGGCAAGGATGAAGTGATTCTATTTTAAAACAATGTCAAGGTCAAGGTCATATATCAGAGTCAAAGGTTTAACCCTATGACTCAGTTTTATTTGATCAGGGTCAATTTTGGTGGAAGTGTTGAGGGTCAGCCAAGGATGACGACATTCAATTTTAAGAGCAATTAACCATAAATCAAGGTCACTGTCATAGGTCAATCCGAACAGTTCTGATATGAAACCTTTGGTGGGAGGATTAAGGATCAGGCAAGGATGATGCAACTAGATTTTGAAAACAATCGATCGAAGGTAAAGGTCAGAGAAAAAAGGTCAATGTTTTGCCCTATTCTGCACTCTGAGATATTTTTTGTGTTATTCCCTTCTCCTCTTCCTTAAATCTTCCCATGTTTCTTCCCTCCCTTCCCTTCGCTTCCCTTCCTTCCTTTCCCCTCTTCTCTTTACACTCCTCAGATCCCCTCCTCTCCCCTCCCCTCGTGTCCCTCCCTTACGCTCCCCTCCCCTCCCTTCCCCTCGTGTCCTTCCCCTACACTCCCCACCCCTCCTTTCTTGTCTCCCCTCAGATCGTTCCCCTCTTCCCCTCACCTGCTTGTTTACACCTGAACCGGTGGAACGGAGACTGCTCTCTCTCTCTCTCTCTCTCTCTCTCTCTCTCTCTCTCTCTAGCATTGTATGAGACGTAGTGAGGCAGGGGTGGTGATGCAGGGAAGGGTGAGGCAGGGAGGGGTCAGGCAGGGAGGGGTGAGTCAGGGACGGGTGAGGTAGGGAGGGGTGTGGTAGGGAGGGTTAAGGCAGGAAGGGGTGAGGAAAGGAGGGGTGAGGCTGGGAGGGGTATGGTAGGGAGAGGTGAGGCAGGGAGGGATGAGGAAAGAAGGGGTGAGGCAGGGAGAGGTGAGGAGGAGAGGGGTATGGTAGGGATGGGTGAGGCAGGGAGGGGGGAGAGGGGAGGCGTAAAGAGATAAGGACGAGAGGGGTGTGGTAGGGAGGGGCGAGGCAGGGAGGGGTGAGGAAAGGAGGGGTGAGGGGGGAGGAGGGAGGCGTAAAGAGATGAGGCGGGGAGGGGGTGATACAGGAAGGGGTGATGCAGGGAGGGGTGAAAGAAGGGTTGAAGCTGGGGGGGAGGGGAAAGGCAGGTAGGCAGGGGTGAGATAAACAGGCAAGGGTGAGGCAGGTAGGCAGGGGTGAGGTTGGCAGGCAAGGGAGAGGTTGGAAGGCAGGTGTGAGGCAGGAATGCAGAGGTGAGGCGGGTAAACAGGGATGAGGCAGGTAACAGAAGTGAGGCAGGTAGGCATGGGTGAGGCAGTTAGGCAGGCGTAAGACAGAGAGGCTGGGGTGAGGCAGGTATGCAGGGGTGATGTAGGCAGGTAAGGGTGAGACAAGTAGGCAGGAAAGGGGTAGATAGGCAAGGGAGAGGCAGGCAGGCAGGGGTGAAGCAGGTAGGCAACGGCGGAACAGGTAGGCAGGGGTAAACAAGGAGGGAGAGGTGAGACAGGGAAGGGAGAGCTTCGGCAGGGAAGGGAGAGCTTAGGCAGGGAAGGGAGAGATGAGGGAGGTGGTGAAAGCAGGGAGGGGAGGGGTAAGAGAAGCAGAAGGGGCAGAGAGGGGAGGGGTAAGGAAGGCAGGGGAAGGGAAGGCAGGGAGGGGAAGGGAGGGGTGAGGGGTGAGGAAGTGAACTATGAGGGTGATGAGAGATGGATGACTGACCCCCAGGCATACTTAGCTCCACCCACCCCTCTACCCCCCTTCCCCTCCCTTCCCCTCTCTCTCTTCTCTCCATGTCCTTTCTTCTCTCTTCCCTCCCCCCTCCCACCCTCACTTTCCTCTCACCTTTCTCTCCCTTCTGTCCTTCCCCACTCCTCTTTCCCTCCCGTCCCCTCTCCCCTATACCCTTTCATACTTTCCTTTCATCTTATTCTTCCCCCTTTCTTCAATCCCCTCCCACTCCCTCTTCTTCCCCTCCCTTCTCCTACCCTCTCAAACACTCTCTCTCCCCCTCCTCCTCTTCCTTCTTCTCGTCTCTCTCTCCCTTTCCTTCCTCCTTCTGCCTCACTCCCCTACCTCCTCCACTCTTCCATACCTCCCTCTCCTCTATCACACTTTCCCTCCCTCCCACCTCCACCTCCCTTTCCTCTCCCTTTCCCTTCATCTTCCCATTAATTTCTCGCTCCCCTCTCTCCATCCTCTACCTTCGCCCTCCATTCTCTTCCCTTTTCCCCTCCTCCCTTCGTCATCCTCTCCCTCCCTCCCTCCCTCTCTCTTTACTCTTCTCTTCTCTCCTTCCTTCCTCGTGGTCCCCCTTCTCATACCTTCCTTCTCACTTCACTTCCCTTTCCTTCCCCACCCCTCCTCCCCACTCCCCTCCTCACCCATTCTCCCTCACGTGTCCCTCTAATCATCCTTCCTCCTCCCTACCTCCCTTCCTATCCCTACCTCCCTTCCTCCTTCCCTATCTCTCCCTCCATGTCCTACCTTTGAAGAACGATAGCTCCTTCGCATCAGAATTAAATCATCTGTCGGTAACCAATGAGAAGATGCAATAAGAAAGAATAAGAAGCAAAAAGACAATAAATAATGTTAGAAAATAGACAGATGTTAGATAAGAGAATAGATAGATGTTAGATAAGAAGAAAAAACAAACATGGAGGAAAAAAAAGTGAAAGGAAAAAACAAAGGATAACGGAAAAAAAATTGACCTGTTGAAGGGTCTTTGTCGGTAGGAGTAAGTAGGAGTAACGCAATGACAGGCGCAAACTACCTCCTTCCCTTCTCTCTCTCTCTCTCTCTCTCTCATACTATATCCTTTATTCCTCTCCTTCTCTTCCTTATTTCTCATCCCTATCTCCATTTCTCCCTCTTTATTTATCTTTATTCTCTCTTACTCGCATTATTATTATTCTTTATCGTAATCTCTTCAATCTCAGTTAATTTCATTCTCCTTTCTCACTTTCCTACTGTTTTCTTCCTCTCTCTTGTTCCCCTCTCCCTACTCCCTTTTCTCATTCCCTCTTTTACCCATTACTCTTCTTCCCTCTTTATTTCCTCTTTGTCTTTCATTTCAGGTCTTTTTGTTCCTCTTCTCCTCTCTCATTCTCTTTCACTTCCTGTCTTCTTTTTATTGTTTTATTTAATATTCCATTTCCCTCCTTTTCTTCCATCTGTTTACTTGCATTTTCACTCATCCTTGTCATGCCTTTTTATGTGCTCGCTCGCTCTCTCTCTCTCTCTCTCTCTCTCTCTCTCTCATACGCACAAGTTTTTATTCCTTTGTCCCTTCACCATTTGTCCTGTCTTCTCATCCTCAGCCTTCTGCTCCTCCTCGTCTTCTATTTTTTTCTCTCTCTCTCCTCTTCCTCTCCTCACTACGTCCTCCTCTCCTCTTCCTCCCCCTCCTCCTCCCCCTCCCCCTCCCCCCAGATTGAGTTCTTCCTGTCACTCCACCCTGCCATCTCGCTCCCACGCCACCACCCTGCCACCGCCCTGCCTCTACCCAATCACCCTGCCACCTTTTTGCTGTCACCCTCCTACCCTGCCACCACCTTGCCACCAGCCTTTCACCCTGCAGCCGCCATGTCACTACCATGCCACCCTGCTACCACCCTGCCACCCGTTCACCCTGCCACTGCCACCACTCTGCTACCCGTCCACCGGGCCACCCATCCACCCTACCACATTGTCACCCTGCCACCACCCCGTCACTCTGAGGCCCGTCCACCCTGCCACAAGCTTACCCTGTCACTCTCTCATCCTGCCAACCTATCTCCTTGCCACCCTATCACCCTGCTTCCCATTCACCCTGTCATCCTGCCACCAACCTGTCACCTTGCCACCCTTCCACCCTGCCACCACCTCGTCATCCTGTCATCCTCTCACCCTGCCACCCTCTCACCCTGCCATCATCTTGCCATCCTGCCACCCTCTCACCCTACCACAACTTTGTCACCCTGTCATCCGTCAACCTGTCACCACCTTGCCACCCTGTCACCGTGCCGCCAGTCCACCCTGCCACTCTGTCACCCTGCCACCACTTATTACCCTGCCGTCCTTCCGCCTCGCTACCCTGTCACCACCTTGTCACCCTACCACCACCCTGACACGCACCTATCTGTTTAGTTATCCCCTGCCACTTTTTGGTAATCACCTCTCTCTCTCTCTCTCTCTCTCTCTCTCTCTCTCTCTCTCTCTCTCTCTCTCTCTCTCTCTCTCTCTCTCTCTTTCTCACACACACACACACACACACACACACACATATCACTCCCCAAATCCCAGTTAAATAAGCGGGATAAAGGCAAATATTAGATAACATTCTTCCTTAATTATTACACTGATTATAAGGGTATTGACTGAAGGGGTAGGGGATTCAGTCGCCTTTGTCTCCCTAATCCATTTTTAACAGTTTCAGATCCTGTTTAATGTGATTTGATTCCGAGTCCACATGTATTCTGATGCTCGTATCCTCAGTTCCTTCTTTACCTTATATTTTCATTTGTTGTTACTTGACTTTTCCTTTCTTAAACTCCGAAGACGACTAACTCTTTTACTAATTATCTGGTTATTAATTTCATTTATTTTTCTGTGTTATCTATTTATCTATTTTATTTATTCCTGGTCAAAAAATGCATCTTACACTATTGCTGTCCGCCACTTACTTGGGCCGGATTTTCGTCCTTCTGCATCTCATTTCACGTAGCTCAGTGGCATAATAAAACAATAATACGGTTCTTCATCCTATCCACAGCACTTCTTCGTGACTAGCACCATATATCAGTGTTAATCAATAGTCTCAGCTCGGCACTTAAGATGAACAGACGCCAACTTTTAGGCCAAGTTAAAGGAAAAACAGTCTTCAGTGGCTTACCTATACAATGTACAGCCTAGACTTTTAACATTTTGATTGGAATACGTTTACAATATGTTCACGCCCAGCCAAGGATCCATATTCTCTTCGGTTAAGAAAGCTCCGTAACACCTTTTCCTAAGCGATTTATTTTGCTTATTACACCTTCCTTTCCTCTTCTATGTTACATAAAAATTTCCACTATCGCCATACTCTGCATAATAACGTGCACGAGGATGTTCACCAAGCATATCCAAAAATAAATCTCTAAGGAAGAGGTGTTAGGGAGAAGGGCCAAGGACAAACTTTCGCCTGCCGCTCTGCTGCGCGTGTAGTATACTTAGTGCATGTTGTCTTTTTCCTCCCTGACTATTCCAAAGAGCATCATCAATGGGCAGAAACTCATACCAGGCCTCTCTCAGCTGAGGAATATCACCCAGGAGAGGGAAATAACACGCAGAAATAGAGAAATATTAGACAGATCGGAAATTAACAAGCAGACGAGGCCAAGCAGAAGAGGTGAAGTATCAGGCATACCAGCAGGCGATAAGTATAGGAGGTGAAATATTAGGCAAACGAATAAGTGAATGGTATAAGAGGTGAAATATTAGGCCAACCTATACGTGACAAGTATAAGAGGTGAAATATTAGGCCAACTCTTGTCCCCAATCTTACATGCGTAGCTGCTCAGATGGTCAAAAGCCAGACCCCTTTGTTTACCGTAAGATCTAATTCAGTCACTGTGCAGAAGCTGAAGGTAAATATTTGGACATGGACTGGCAAATGAGCAGCATAGCATTTAAGGGGTACATTTCAGTTGCAGGTTGTGGAAGTTTTAGGACATACACACGCAAACACACACACACACACACACACACACACACACACACACACACACACACACACCATCCATTCTATACTGTCCCTATCTCTTGTCACCCCTCCATCCCTTTCTTCTCTGCTTCCCTCCCTCCCCCTCCCCTCCCCCCCGTCATTCGTCTTACTGTGTGGATGAGGGGAAGGGGGAGGGGGCAGGATTATATGGGTCAGTGAGGCGGGGAAGAGGGGAGAGAGAGAGGGGTGAGGGGGTCAGGGCGAGTAAGGTAGGTATTTCGGAGAGGGAGGGGGAGGAAGGACGAGGAGGGGGATGAGAGAGAGAGACGGAGAGACAGAGAAAGAGTGTGGAGAGATGAGAAGGTGGGGAGGAGTGAGGGAGACAGATGGAAGACAGAAAGGGGGGGGAGTACTTAAGGGAAAAGACAGCAAGAAGCACAAAGTACAAACGAGTACAAATGAGTACAAGGGAAAGCAAACAACAAGCCTATCAGTCCCTTCGAAGCTGTTTGTTATTGTGTGGATAAAAACAAATCAAACTATTCTACAAGTCAAACAATAGGACAGACCAGGAAGGCTCCCCACCACCCACCAGTCCCTCTAACGAAATCCGGCAGGAAAAAATGAGAAGGACCACGATACAGCAGAGGAAAATCATGGAAACTTCGTGGGAAAGGGTAAAATGAAATCACGGTCTACAGAATCTTAGCCTGAAAGGAAAAGCAACATCACGAAAAAGGGGCGAGGAGGAAGAAAGGAGACAGAGGGAAATAGAAGCAAGAGAAAAAAAGAGAGAAGAAAATAAAGGGATAAGGAGTAACGCAAGAAGAAACAGGGAGGGAAGAGGGTAGAAGGGAGGAGAAAGGGAGAATGAGTAAAGGAGGAAGAAGGGGAAAGAGAGGGGATTAGGGTGAGAAAGAAGAGGGAGAGCGAGAGGGATAGGAGGGAAGGGGTGAAGGAAGAACATAGAGAGAGAACAGAAAAATAGTGAAAGAAGAATGAACAGAGAAGGGAAGGGGAAAAGGGAAAAGAGAAGAGATGAGAAAGAGACAGACAGACAGACAGACAGACAGACAGACAGACACAGACAGACAGAAAGAGAGAGAGAGAGAGACAGAGACAGAGACAGACAGACAGACACACAGACAGAGACAGAGAAGGTCGGGAAGAGGAATACTTTATGAGGGAGGAAGAGAGTCCGACAGGGGTGAGGGAGGAAGGGAGGAAGGAAGAGGAGGAGGAGGGGGAGGGAGAGAGAGTCCGGAATGGCTGAGGAAACAAGGGAGGGAACAATGACAGAGATAGGGACGGTAAAGAAGAAATATGGATGTAGAGAGAGAGAGAGAGAGAGTGTGTGTGTGTGTGTGTGTGTGTGTGTGTGTGTGTGTGTGTGTGTGTGTGTGTGTGTGTGTGTGTGTGTGTGTGTGTGTGTGTGTGTGTGTGTGTGTGCTGATTTATGTGTGCATTAATGTCAGCTTCTAAATACATGCTAATTAAAGAGACGTGTGTGCGCGAGATTGTGTGGAGAGAGAGAGAGAGAGAGAGAGAGAGAGAGAGAGAGAATGTATATAAATCAAGTTTAATGATATACTAAAATTTATATTGGGTGACTTGAGACATTCTTCTCTCTCTCTCTCTCTCTCTCTCTCTCTCTCTCTCTCTCTCTCTCTCACTCTTTTCCTACTTTATTCTTTTCCTTTTTTCGTCACTCTCTCCCTGTCCTCTTTCCTTTTTCCCTTATCCCTCTTTTTTTTTTTTCTTTTTTCTCTTTCTTCCTCCCCTCTTCCCCCTTTCTCTCTCCCTTCTCCCTGTGCACTTTTATCAACACTCCGCAATTTTTTCTTTCTGTTCCCCTCCCTTTCATCATTTTTCACCTTTCCTCCCACCCTCTCTCTCTCTCTCTCTCTCTCTCTCTCTCTCTCTCTCTCTCTCTCTCTCTCATCAACATCATCATCCTATCATTACTTCACAATACCTTTCAACTTCCCTCCTCCTCTCCCTCTCCCTCTCCCTTCTCCCCACATCTCCCCATCCCGATCCCCTTTCCTGTTCACTCCCCTCAATCTCCCTCCCCCTCCTCTGTTCACCCTTGTCCTTCTTCCCCTTTCCTCTCTCCCTTCCCCTCCCTCTCCTCACCCCTCACCCAAGTTCACCTCTCCTCCACCTACCCCCTTGTATTGTTCTACGGTACATAAGCGATCAATAGTTCGTTTACACTGCCTTGAAGCCTCGCTGGATCCTATTAAGATATCCAAACAATATGCACTACTAATGACGAGGGCCGCGGTATCGTATCAATAGTTCCTTTACACCGCCTCCAGCCAGTGTCAATACCTCCTTTATCAGTATCAGACCCAAGATGCTTAAAGGTCATACCATCTTGTGACACCGCTCAGTATTAAAATGGAGGGGCTGGAATCTGACACCAATCGCTTCGTTCACCTCCTCTCCTTACAGTGTCAGAAATTACCGAGACCTTGGTAAACTGGTCACTGGCATTCATATACGTTTAATTCTATCCTCATCCAGTGTCATGTGGGCTAAAATCAGTTGTCAATAGTTAATTTACACACTCTTCAAATCGTGTCGTACTGTACCTGAAATCTTACTTTACGGATCAACAGTATTTATATAGGGTGAAATCTGGCGTCCATAGTTCATTTACATCGTCTCGAAACTGCGTCATTTGAATAAGGTAGGTTGGAATATGGCGTTATTACATCGAAACCCATAAATGTTAAGAATTCCAGTACCCATCAAAGGGCTAGAATCTGTTACCAATGGTTCATTTAAACTGTCCCAAACCCAGGATGTGCAAGGGATGTGAGATCTTGTGACACTGTTCGATATTAATCTAATGGGTTGGAATCTGTTACCAATATTTCATTTACATTCGCTCCGTCCAGTGTCAAAACTTTATGAAACATTTCTAGGCTGATCAGCAGTATTCACATAGGCTAAAATCTGTTGTCAAAAGTTCACTTACATATTCATGAAATCGTGTCGTAACCTAGTGATATCTTGGATTACTAAACGAATGAACGATATTCATATGGGTTGGAATTTTCTATACATAGTTTATGCCGACTCAAGACTGACTTAGCACAATCAAACGGAACAGTTCATTAGATCGGAATCTCCAGAAATGTAAAGGATGTCAAGGGAAGATGACATCTTGTCAAATTAATCAACAAAAATCAAAGGGAGTGGCAGCGGAGTTGGTACTGGCTCTGCCCTGACGCTGGGTCACTGGGTTCTAAAAATCAAGAGACTTTTTGCTCTGACGGAAAGTATACACGTGGCGGTGCGGTGCACACTGGGTGGAGCAGATGCAGCTTCCATCCGGGGGCCAAACCTCCCCATATTTCCCTGTACTTAACCATGGGAAGGACCTTGGTTTTGACCATGGTGATAAGTTATCTACTACATGGGGACATCGGATACGCACACGGTGTATGTACCGTAATGTATCTGTTGGACAGCCCCATAGAAGCAACTGCTTA
>NC_137027.1:3822649-3835149 GCF_032717465.1 Coenobita brevimanus | reverse complement strand
CTTCGGTTACACAGTAGGAGAGGGTACTTCCGAAAGCCTGTCAGGCCTTCTTCCATCTGATGAGCTCACAGAGGGTAATACTGGTCTTTCCTGACCAGATGAAAGTCTGCGAATTCAACAGCAGACAAGCCACTGAGTCCCTCCTCATCCAAAAGGAAGTCAGTGCCTGGATCCTTGTCTGGACAGCCGACTGCCTTAAAAATTGACAGGTAAAGGTCAAGTCCAGGGGCAAATGGGGCAAATCTCTGAATATCAGGAGACAGATAACAGCACACTCCCTGGAGGCATGTTCAGCCATCCTGCTTGCTGATCGAGGGACTGGTCACGCTACCCATCAAGAGAGAAGTCAGGCTGCTGAGTTACACAGCTGAATTGGCACTGGCAGCGAAAGGGAACAGGGAAAGGATTAACTGGGCTCAGTATGTCTTCCATTTCTAACACTTTATATATAAATATATATATATATATATATATATATATATATATATATATATATATATATATATATATAAAATGTATGTATATAAACATTCCTTACTGCCTTAACCTTTGACTGCTAGGATTTTTCTCGACAGAACAAAATCGTCTGGTGTCATACTAAATAAAAAATTCTAGGCGTACCAACAGCACAGGAAAAGTTACTGAAGATGCACACTGAAACCACTGACTGCTGGCACTCCTCTCACCTTAAGGAAATATTCTGGTATTAGCCAGATATAACCACTTCATTATACAACCCCAGCGAAACGGTTACACACGCCAATAAGAGACGTATTCCGTGACCTGAAGAAAATCGATAGGAGGCAGCTAGAAAACAAATAATTATCGTATTTCTATTTACCAAAAGAGACGTGGGTGAGGACAATGAGACGGGAAGCTGGAGATGAGTGTTGGGGAGATCTTGAGGAGTTAGCACAAGATAGGATGTGGTGGTGTGAGTTCATCGAGGCCCTATGCATCCCCGAGGGTGCCACAGGAAATGATTGATTGATATATATATATATATATATATATATATATATATATAAATCAGTCTCCACACCAATAAGAATCTAATTTATCCCTCATCTATCAGGCACACAAGCCATGTCTATCTACTTGTCTATCTGTCTATCTGAATCTATCCGTCTACTTATATCTCTGCCCATCTATCTGTCTATCTACCTACCTACCTGTCTCCCCGTATATACTGTAGAGTCTTCATTTTTCCCGTCTATTTTACAAATTAACTGAAGGTAACACTAGACTCTATCGTACTTGTATACAGCTTAATTAGTGCCTACCTGACCCTCTCTCTCTCTCTCTCTCTCTCTCTCTCTCTCTCCTCTTGCTGCCTGAAGACGATTTGATTCAGCTCTTATAACTCCACATGTACGATTATTCTTCATTTATTTGGGGCCTAGAAATTACTATATTCAGATTCAGACACAACTCTCGTAGTGAAGTGGCTAAAATTCCCCCCCCCCATTCGTACAACCCCCCCCCTCCGCTATTAACCCCCTACACGGCGAGATCTTACCCTGAAGTTGAGGAAAACCGTCTGTAGGTAGCAGGAAATAAGTGGTCCATTAAGAATTAAGTCGTATTGGTAGGCTTTGATGAGGACTGTTCAACCCTTCCAGTACAAGACGCCTGGACTGAATGAAACCGTCTGGGGAGATAGACAGATAGATAGATAGATAGATAGAGAGAGAGAGAGAGAGAGAGAGAGAGAGAGAGAGAGAGAGAGAGAGAGAGAGAGAGACGTATAGCACACATGGGGTTTAGAATGTTCTCTCCATATGTTAACCCTTTCACTACGATGACGAAGAAAAGAGAGAGAGAGAGAGAGAGAGGAAGGTGTTATAATCTATCCTTACTACGGCCAGACGATTTTATTCAGTTTGGCAAGGCTTCTCGTAATGAAAAGGTTGAAAATCGCTAGTTACCCCTACAGTACAATTACGTCTACTTTAATTATATTCTTGGTACCTTCAGACGATTTTCCTCATCTTACAAAATACTTATCGTAGTGAATAGGTATATGACAATAACTTTCCCCCATTTATCAATATACCTTTTCCACCCCTCACCCTCCATCTTCTCTCCCCCTCCCTCCTCTCCTTCCTTTTCTTCCCACACTCTCCCCTTCCTCCTACTTCTCCTTCCTTCTCCATACCTAATTTTCCCCTTCCCTTCTCCCCCTTCCTTTTCTTCACTCCCTCTCCTCCTCCCTCTTCTCCTTCCTACTCCATCCCTAGTTTTCCCTCGTCCTCCTCCCCTCTCCTCCCCTTTTTCTTCCATTCCACTGATTCTCTCTTCCTCGCTGTTTTCCCCTCCTTCTCTCTTTTTCTTCTTTCTTCCCTTATTCTTTCACCTGATAAACTAATCCCTCCCTCATCTTTCCTCCCCTCCCCATTATCTCCTCCCGATGCATAAGTCTTTCTTCTCCCTTCCTATTATCTTTAACACACCAGCCCTCCCCTACCGTACCTTACAACTCTAAACTCTCCACTAACCCCTCATTCCCTATGCACTACCCATGACATATACAAACACTGCTCTATATTCTCTTTAGCTTAGGACTTTTTGCAACACTTGTTCCTCAACTATTTCACTGGTTACAACACGTCTTTGCTCTCCTCTGTTTTTCTAATTTAAAATATGTACGTAATAAAAAGATACAAATTAAATACAAAAAAATGCAAGAGAATAATTCAGTGTACAAGAGGCTTTTCTGGGTTGAATAAAAGTCTTGTGAAAAAAAATAATAACTTCATAAAATAAGATTGTCAATACCCCCAAGGGAAGGCAAGATGGTCTCCACACAGCTATGGTACACTGACATACTTCTGTGCAAATTGCCATGATTAAGGAATATGCAGGAATGTGAGGCCCTGACATTACTGTTTGGCTTTACTTTTGACTCAGTAGAACCCATTCAAGTGCCTGAATTACAAAGGAATAAAGAGGGCGTCTGAGGGTACTTGCTAAGCCAACTTTGAAGTGAACTGGTGAAAAATATAGTAATGGCACCAAATTAAACTGTTTGAAAGAAGGAAGAAGAAACAGCAAATACAGTAGGTCTCCGGCACAGTGGGAGACCTATATATACAGAACAAACAGTTAGTGATGAAGTGCTACAAATTTTGCTGTGCCAACAAGAATACGACTCTCTAACACACATAAACACAGCCATTAAATGGGCTACATTTTCACATGCGTCCATCGTTACAGACACCCTGTCATCATTCGTCCTTAGCCAGCATAAGGAAGGTTGAATTCTGGCTATCACTCTCCCTCAGAGTAGAAAGTTCAGTTACATGAAATATATACCCAAACCATCCCTATTTTCCGCTCCTGCAACTTACTCGTTCACATACATTCCTCCCTATGAAAGATACTTCACGCTGCGTCCCTCTTACCCCAATCCCTCTCTTTCTGTTATTCCCCCTCCTTCCTCTTCATATAACAGTTCGTAACTATTTTTCCTTTCCCTCCATATCCCTCCTCACCTACCAATCCCTCCCTTCCTATTTTCCATTTTCTCTCCCTATTCCTTCCTCTCAGTACACACACACACAAAAAAAACTGTCCCATTCTTTCTTCCTCCCCCTTTATTGCCTTCTTAAATACTAATCCCTCTCTGTTCTTACTTCCTCATGCACAAATATCTCCCTGATTTTTAATCCCTCTCTCCTCTTATTCTACTTCATTCACAGATATTTCCCTTATTTTCCCTCACTGTTCATATTCTTCCCTCTAGAAACACACAGTCCCTCCCTCCTTGTCATTCCTTTTCCTTCACTACCAACTCCCAAATGTTAATGCCCTTCTACACACCAGTTCCTCCCTATTTTCCCTTTCCACTCTGCTATTTCTCTCCTCAACCTTCTCTCCCTTTACTTTCATTCCTCCCTCCCCTCTCACCTTCAGCTCCCAAATGCTGTGTTTTTACTACACACCAAACCCTTCCTGTTCCCCTAGCACTCCCTCTTCTTCCATCCATATCTCTTTCTCTCTCCCTCTCACTTAATTCTTGTCCTCCATCACACTCAGTCCTTGTCCTTCCTAACACTCAGTTCCTTCCCTACCTATCCCTCCCTCACTCTCACCCAATCCCTTCCCTCCTTTTCTTTCTTTTTCACTAAATCCCTGCTCTCTTTTTCCTTCCCTTTCACTCAGCTTCTTCTCTCATTCCACCCTCCTTCTCACTCAGTCCCTTCTCTCCTTATCCCTCCCTCTCAATCCCTCCCTTCCGCCATCCCAACACACCAGCCCCCCTACCTGATCTCTTGGTGAAGCGTCGGTAGCCAGAGAATCCAGAGATGTCCAGAGCCGAGGCGGAGATCGCGGCCACCACTAACAACAAGCAGAAGCACCACATTAGGCTCACCTGCCGACTCATCTTTTAATTATTTCACTACAGACACGAGGGAGAGAGAGAGGGGAGAATTTGGCGTTTTTTGGTGGGGGTTTTCTGGCGATTCTTTTTTAGCGTGGGGGGTTTTGCCTTGTATTCGCCTCGTGGTCTTCTCCTGCTTGGTTAGATACAACCTCTCTCTCCGACGTCGACCCCGTGTCTAATATAGCTCTCTACACGCTCTCGCCCCCCATCTCTCTCTCCCTCCTCCCCCACTTTTCCTCTCCTTCTTCCCCTCCCCCCTTCTTCCTCATCAACGTATTCCCCCTCCCTGCCTTCCCTTACCTCTCACACGTCTCCCCCTCTCCCATCCCTCCTTCTCACCCTCCCTACTCTCGCCTACACCGAGAGCGAATTTCTAGAACTGAGCGAGTGCGAGTCGTAATGCTTGGGTTTTTAGTACACCAGACATTAAACCGTTTCTAGCTCTATTTTCCCAATTTCTTTACCTTACTGCATGGTGAATAACTGTCTTAGGAACTGACTGAGGGACCTGGGAACAATATTCGGAGGTAGGGTGAGCAGGGGAGGAGTAGGAACAAGACAAAGAGGGAAGCGAACAGAGCGGAACCGAGCGATAGACGAGAGGCCGTGAGGGCCGCGTTGGGGGACGAAGGCGTTAACCAATCAGCGTCCACCAGCCCCTCAGCTCCACCAATGGGGTGAGGGCTTCCTGCTTGAGGCCAAAGATCTCCAGGAAACCCAACTCGTACCATGGCAAACGCAGCCTAAAGGCATTAGTGCATACGAGCTATGATAGAGGGAGGGTTTGGGTGCTGGATAGGGCGTTTTGGTGCGTTTGGGAGCAGGTGAGGGCGTGTAGGTGAGCGGGCCAGAGCTGGGCGTGGTGAGGGGAACAGCGCCCCCCGCCCACGCACCTGTAGCCATAATTACAAACATTCTTTACCTTAAGCTGTGAATAAAACTACTTTGTTAATACATCTGTTTTAACTCACAGGTCTACCATACGGCCAAACTAAAGTGATTAATGCAATAAAATAATACGAAAAACAGAACACCTTCTTCTAATAGTCACCGCTATGTAAATAAGTTTATCCAGAAATTTCGCTAGGCTACTTCATAAATTCTATATCTGGTTCCATACTTATAAAGAATCTAAGACAGGATAAACGACACTTCACAGCACTTCGTCATCCTCAGAAATCGTTTTGCATTTTTCACTGTAATATTCACCCTAGACTGGCTGAGAAATTTGGTAGATAAATAAGTGGAGACAAAGGTATACACAGTTAATCTTACACCTGACTTAAGCTTCAGACTCTTTATACATATGGCTCCTCCCCCCCCCCCGGCCAGCAGGTGTGTCTCGTCTCGCTGCGCAGATATGATCACGGCGGCCCACCCTTTGTTCCAGCACACACCTGTCCCACCGCCATCACACACCTGTCCTGGCTTATTAGTCGTTATATACCTGGAATCGACATACTCGGGTCGCCACATATACCTGTACCGTTAGACACTTGCATTTCCACCGTCACACACCTGCATTCTTATATTCCGGACCGTCACACACCTGTATTCTTATATTACGGGCCGTCACACACCTGCATTCTTTTACTGCTGACCATCACACACCTGCATTCTTATATTATGAACAGTCACACACCTGCATTCTTATATTACGGGCCGTTACACATCTGCATTCTTATATTACGGACCGTCACACACCTGTATTCTTTTATTACGGACCGTCACACACCTGTATTCTTATATTACGGACCGTCACACACTTGTACTCTTATATTACGGACCGTCACACACCTGTATTCTTATGTTACGGACCGTCACATACCTGTATTCTTATATTAGGGAGCGTCACACATCTGTTCATACGCCGTCACACGTATGTCCTAGCTTATTAAGAGTCCTCACGTACATGAGATCGTCACATTACGGGCCGTCACACACCTTTCCTGTAAGAACCTCACACATTTGTTCTAATTTATTTTAGACCGTAACATAGCTTGGACGGTCGCTTAAGAGAGCGTCACACACCTCTCAGTTCATTAGGGGCCGTCACGTACACCTGTCCTCACACCGTCACACACCTGTCAGCTAATTAGGGGCCGTCTCGCATCCCTCCTTCCATATCAGTTTCCGTCACACGCCTGTCCGTTAGAGCTAATTAGGAAGTCACATACCTGCCCTGCACTCGAAAATTAAGGGTTCTCTCTCTCCCTCTCTCTCTCTCTCCCCGTCACATACCTGCCCTCATGTAATTTTGATGTCAGTATAGAAAACGAGACTTCACCAAGGTAGACTGAGGAGTTTTACAGCACCAGTACACTACATGGCTCTGTGTCCAGCATCATCAACGTCATCCCAATTTTCATCATCATCTTCATCATCCCAGTCATCATCATTATCATCATCATCATCGTGAAGAAGAAGAAGAGGAAGAAGAAGAACAACAACCAACAACACATCCCTCTCTTCCTGTGCTCAAAACTTCCGGTCACAGCATCACAAAGGACAATATGTATTTTGCCGACCCAGTTGCCGGTGAAGCCTTTGGCCTTTTTTTTTTATATATATATATATTGCAAGGAAGAAGGAACCAATGGCCAAAAGCCAGCAAGACTGATCACTCAATTAAAAAAACTAAACCAAGATAACAGCGAGCCAAGTTCAAGATCTTTTCATTTCGAGATGCCTGGACACACTGCATATGAAAGACGGCAGGTCATAGGCAGTGGGTAATACAGACTGAGGAAGACAGTCCCAGGTTTGACCTGTTGCATACAAGAAGGGCTGGGAGTAACGGTTAACTCTTGTATCAGAGAGTAGGACAGAAAAGGGAGAGTGAGGAAGTTACTAAGACCTCTTCCTTAGCGATTTATTTTGCACGTTGCACCTTACTTATCTCTTGTATCATATTTATTCTTTTGGATGATCAACACAGATTGTATAAAACAAAAGCAATTATTAAAACGGCACATGCAGAAAGAAACCGGTAAGGAAAAGGTGTTAGGGAGCTTTCTTATCCGACGAGCATACGAACCCTTGAATTCAGCGATGCATTCTTCATCATTATTGTTCCTGACCATTATAATCTGCTTATGAAAGCCTGGATGGGTTATACAGCCTTCATTAACCCTTCAGCATGACAGTAACATTAGCAAGTTGACTATAAATCGCCTAAAGCAGAAAGACTTAATTGCAACAGACGTCAATCTTTATCATTTTCTTAAACTCTTATTAACACTTTTCTTATTTCATTCTTACTACCACGATATTCAGCTTTGTAGAAGATCCTGCCCATCTTAGAAAGTGCTTAAGAAAATTCCACTGCCCCCTTCACTACGAGAAGTCCTTGCGAAAAGCCATGACCACACGAAGACATTCTTGTGTAAGTTTTTGCCCCTGAAGTCTTGCCACGTAAAATTCGAGAAGCAGCTGGCAAGTTTCGTGGCAGTTTCTAAAGACGTTCGTGTTAGTCTTAAAAGTTTCGTGACAGATTCTCAAGATGATCGGATTCGTCTTAAAATTTTCGTGGCATTCTCAAGACATTCGTGTTCGTCTTAAAATATGCTGGATTTTGTACTACTGTTCCCCTGCCACTCCAGCCTTGCCCAGTCCCTTAACTCAGAGGTAGGTGTCTTAATTGTGTGTGTGTGTGTGTGTGTGTGTGTGTGTGTGTGTGTGTGTGTGTGTGTGTGTGTGTGTGTGTGTGTGTGTGTGTGTGTGTGTGTGTGTGTGTGTGTGTGTGTGTGTGTGTGTTACGGCCATGGGGTTTTATTCAGTTCAGGAAGGATTTATTTGTGTAGGGATTGATAAAGACGTATTTAACCCCTGGCTCGAAAACACCCCAAGACCTGCATAAAAATAAATTGGTCTGAAAACAGCAAAAATAAAACACAGATGACTTTCTCCTGCAGATGGGGTTTCTCTCTCTCTCTCTCTCTCTCTCTCTCTCTCTCTCTCTCTCTCTCTGTCTCCAAGCATCCTCTAACGCAACCTCGCCCATCACTCTATATTCAGTACTATTAGCCCACTGTCAGGCTTGCTCGTGTTTATTTTTAGCCTGGGCCGTAGCATCTCTTCCTCAGCTATTTGTTTGGCCTAGTACCCGTTCAAATTTCTTCTGTGTTCGCGAGCCATACCAAGTCGGTATGAAAATGTAAATACGTTCAGTAGATTCTTATCACGTCTCGTCAAGATTAAGTATTTTATTATTTTACTCTGACTACCACCACAGATTTATATTCATGTTGGAAAGGACCTCTAGTAGTAAACAGGTCAATGAGGAATCTAACTCATCCTGTTTTAAAAATGCCCCCTAAGTCAAAAAAAAAACAGAAAACAAAGCCAAGTCACAAGAGAAAACAGAAAACAAAGCCTGGAAACAGAAAGAACACAAAATAAAACAAGACACTGGACTGACAGGTAAAAACACATACAGGTAAAAAACATAAAAGAGAAAATCAAGGAAATCAAGGTGTAACAAGCAAAATTAATGGTTTGGAATGACGTGCTGATTAATCTTTCCTTACGCCAACAAGAATACGACTCATTTGGATCCCTCGTTACGGATACTTTTTAGCTTAGCCGTTTGTTTCATGGTTTTAATCAGCTCATTTCAGTGAGTGTGTATATGCAGTTACTATCACACCATAAATAAACCACAGCACCAACAAATAACTACCACATCACACACAGCACCACTACACCACATCCCAACACCACCACACCAAAGAAATTATTACAACTTAGCGCCACAACACCACATCTCAACACAACACCAAATAACTCCCACACAACGCAGCACCACAACACATCCCAATGCCACCACACTAACCGTCACACCACAACACAAAATCAAATACAAGCACCACAATACCAAACAATCTTCACACCACACCACCAAATAACCCTCACACCACATCACAGCATCACAGCACCAGAAGAAAAAAGTGTCAAACCACAACATCACAAAACAACACCACCAAGTAACAATCGCACTACAACACAACACCACAACACATCATACCACAACACAACACCATAACACCACACCACAACACCAGAATACCTCAACATTAAAGCAACAGTTACACCACAACATCGCTCTTCTGTCCATCTATCTGTCTGAGGCCTGACGCTGCATCCTGTAAGGGGCGGCTTCGCCTAAAAGGCCTGCAGGTGTCTCTATCCCCACTCCACAAATGCCACTACAATTACCGGTATCACATTCTTTTGGATATTTGCGTAACACCTCCTCGTTAGCGACTTATTCTGCACATTACACCAAAATATCTTCCTGTATGTTACTGATCCAAAGTATGTTAAAATTAAAATGAAGTTAAAATATATAAGGGAATATCAAGGTGGAATGTGCAACATGAATCACAAAGGGAAAGGCATACACCGACGCCTGTACCACCAAGACACACACACACACACACACACACACAATAGCTCCTAGTCGTCTCTCGCTTTCATCATTCATCATCAAACCTACCCCATCCTCTCGCGCTACTCACCTCCACACACACACACACACACACACAAAATCTCCTAGTCTTCTCTCTCCTTCATCATTCACCATCAAGCTACCCTCTCACACCGCTACTCACCTCCACACGTCTCCTTACACCTGTCGCACCTGTCTCATTCATCCACTTCACTCCCTTTCATCTTCGTCTCACTCACTGCCATTACATCCTACCTAAGTCCATTTTGCCTGAATACATCTCTTTAGTTCATTATTTAAACCTCTTACGTATTGAAAGGAAGAGAGAGAAAGAGAGGGATGGATAGATACAGAAAGACAGAAAGAAAGAAAGAAAGAAAGGCGGACGTACAAATAGGCAGACACAGACAGACTAGAGACAGACAGAAAGAAAGAAAGATGGGCAGACAGACAAATAGGCAGACACAGATAGACTAGAGACAGACAGACAGGCAGAGAATAGACAGACAGAACGAGATTTTTTTTTTTTTTTTTTTTTTTTTTGGTTTTGGTTTTGAGCAGATGTCATGTCCAATTCTGAGGCTTCTGAGATTTCTTAAAAATGCCTGAAGGTAGGAGAAAGCAGGATTCCCAGTCTATCTCCTCCCCTTGCTTAATGTAGGAGTTACGAGGCTGTTTGCATCACGAAAAACTGAAGAAAGGAAACCAGAAAATACAAGTAAGAACGAAGACATAAGAAAAAGTCTGGGAAAAGAACACGGAAAGCATCTGGAGAGAAAAAAAATGGAGTGGTCGTGGAGGAAAGGAGGAGGAGGGAAGATGGAGAAATAAAATGGAAACGGTAGGAAGAGAAAGAGAGGAGAAAATGTAGGAAAGAGAAAGGGAGAGGATGGAGGACAAGAGGAGACAATTTGTAGGAAAAATGGAAGGGGAGAACATTGAGGAAAAGACGAAGGAAGTTGTAAGAAAGAAAGGGGAAGGAAACATGAAGGAAAAGAGGAAAGAAGTTGTGGGAAAGAAACGGAGGAAATATGGGGGGAAAAGAGGACAGGAAAAATATATAGGAGAGAACGAGAGAAGCTACAAGGGAAAAACAGGGAAAAGATGAAGGAACGAAACTAATAAAAGAAAAACGTGAAGGAAAAGAAAATGTAGGAGGGAAAAAAAGGAAAACACTGAAGGAAAAAAAAAGGAAGATGAAGGAAGGGAAATAATAAAATATGAAGGAAAAGAGAGAACACGTAGGAAGGAAACACTGAAGGAAAAAAGAAAGGTGAAGGAAAGAAATGGAGGGAACATGGAGGAAGGAAATAAAGCAGTGACGTAATACTGATGAGTCTGTCCTGGCTGACCCCTTGCCTCTCCCTCCCCCCACCTAGCCTCCCTCACCCACACATACATACATACATACATACATACATACATACATACATACACACGCACACACAAATAGATCTTCAAGCACATTTTCCTCTTACCTCCCTACATCTCACTTACAATGTAAACCCACAGATAGATAGATAGAAAGATAGATAGATAGACAGACAGACGGATAGATAGACAGGTAAACAAACATACTGGATACATGGAGACAAACAGACAAGCCGATAGTCAGAGAGAGAGAGAGAGAGAGAGAGAGAAACAGCTAAACAATACATCCTGGCACACACCACTATCAATCCACTACCTACGCACACACACACACACACACACACACACACACACACGCGTCACTCTACACCCCTTCCCTCTCACAACACACCCTTCCACACCCGACCCTCACCCCAAACACTCGCTCCCTCCCACACCCTACCACACACATTTCCACTGCCCTCATAACCCCACATATATACCCATCCACATTCCTCCTCCACTCTCCCTTCCATCTCGTCACCACCACAAACACTCCACTCCACTCCACCCGTGTATGGAGGGTGTATTGTGGTGCCATAATTACTTCAAGAGCTGGAAGTAACATCTTCACCATATCTTTTCCAACTCGCTAATCTTTGTTGGTTTATCTCTCTGAATCTTATGTCTATTTTCTGTTTTATTTATGCTATATACAGACGATTTTACTCAGCTTGGGAGAGACTTATTTTGAGCTGGGATGGGGGGGGGATTGGATAGAGCCTTCATTTCTCCCCTTGAAACTAGAGGTCCGTCTTAAGTTGGTTAAAACCGTCCGCAGATAACGAGAATATAAATTAAAAACATTTCATCGGAGTGAAGCGGATAATTACTAAGAGAAAAACTAAGAAAAAGCCCCTAAACCATTGAACATGACAGGCAAAGAACATAAATTAAACCTACACCATCGAAGTGAAGCGGTTAATTACTAAGGAAAAGCGCAATGGAAAAATTCCTTAAAAATAAGACAATGACGTGTGAGGTAAGTTTCTCCATAGTCAATTATCGGCCTCTTCAATCCATGACGTATTATCATTGCATTGTACCTCCAGACGATTTTATTCTACTTTCTATAAACTTTTTAGAACTGGGGAGGTTAGATACAGCCTTCATTTACACCTTCACTACAAGAGGTCTCCCCAGAGCTCAAGGAAATCGTCTGAAGACAGAAAGAATATATCAGTAAAACAGGTCACAGTACTGGAGGGGTTGATGAACGACTGAGCGCCCTACCGATAAATACCGCTTAAACCC
>NC_137027.1:3757649-3817649 GCF_032717465.1 Coenobita brevimanus | reverse complement strand
CTCTTGTTGAAGGGGTAAATGAAGGCCATAGCAAACCTCACCAGCTCGAAAAGTTCTATCCTTGCGTGTGAATATCACAGGTGTACAAAATAACAAAGACTTCTTCGTAGTGACTGAGCTAATGCATTTACAGAAAGTACGACTGTTTTATGTATTCTCCCGTAAGGTCAAATATGGCTGCTTAAGTTCATTGGGTCCGTCACTTTTTGTTTATTTTTCGGAACTCTGAAATGAACTAAATATGTATGAATAAACTTGTGCCGGTATGTGGCAAGGCTCAAAGAAAATGGACTTGGCTCTGTCGACTCCGTTACTGAAATCAAACTATTTTGGAAATACAATATATTTCGGAACTTAAAAACAAAAAAGGCCTTATACAAAATCTACGGCCTTAGAGACTGTTCCAGCATAGTTCAGTCAAAATCGGTCCACGCGTCTAGGAGGGGTAGCTGGATAAACCCAACTACAGACAGACATCGATCCATTATTTATATAGATGTGCTTTCTCCTAGTTCCAGTATATCACAAAAATATATATGCCCTACAATTAAACCAGAAAAATCAAAATCGCGGAAAATTCCATGAACTGGATCGATCACCCCTGCCGTACTTAGAAGCCGAGTGTCCGCCATCTTGGTACGTATTAATTAAGTCAACAGGCGTTAATACTCGAACGATCTGAATAGTTTGAGCGGTGAAAAAAGGCTTTAGCAAAAATCCTGAAGCATTTTTTTCACCCCCAGTAAAGACGAAAAGTGGATGGTGAGAGAGAGAGAGAGAGAGAGAAGAGTGGTGTGTCGTGAGAGGAGGGTTCGTTCCTGAGTAGGGGCATCCAAATTTCAACCACGTATATTATCCATTTATGGTGTGGTTGGAAGAAGGACTGACAGACCAAAAGCAAGGTTGGGGTGTATATGAGGGAGGGTGGCGTGTCGTGGGAGAAGTCGTTACTGAGTAGGGACATAAAGGAACTACATCATCTACTGCTTTCACCCACTCCTTTCATCCGCTTCTCTTTCTCCTCTTTCTATCACCTTTTTCCTTCGTCAATCTCCTTCTTGTGATCTTCCCCTTCCTTCCCTGTCACCTAATTCATCCACCGCCCCTCTCTCTCTCTCTCTCTCTTTACCCCTACTGCTCTTCTTGTAACATCTAAACTTTCCGATTTACTTTTTGTTTGTGTTTTTTCTCTCGACTTTGTCTATCTACCTACCTACCTATTAATCAATCAATCAATCAATCAATCAATATATATATATATATATATATATATATATATATATATATATATATATATATATATATATCTCTATCTATCTATCTACCTACCTATCTTTCCCTATCCATCAAATAGCAACATGAACCAACAAGAGGCCACATCTTCACTTCCTTTTTGCTAACATTTCGGTATAAAACAGTGCTTTCTTCACATTCACAGCCTAAAAGTGAAACACAACTGGTATAAGCAGCTTTAAATAAACAACGAATATGTAAGCCACAAAGATAAGGCACACACACACACACACACACACACACACACACACACACACACACACACACACACACACACACACACACACACAAGAAGAAGTTGGCATACAGGAACATATTCAAAATACTTACTTTCTATATTTTTTTAAACCTTTGCTTCCCTCGAAATCACCCCCCATCCCCCCCCACCTTCACACCATCACATCTCATCCTTACCTCCACACCCTCACTCGACACCCTTACCCCCACCCTCACTCCATACCCTCACCCCCACCCTCACCTCCACACCCCTTTCCTCAGCTCCACACCATCCCCTTCCTCCACTACTTCCTCACCTTAAAGCACCTACATTCTTTCACTGACCCAGATTTCCCCACCTTCATTTGGCCCCGTCACCCGAACCTTCAGTCCTCCTTCCCCCGCCCTCCTCTCCCATTCCTTCGGCCTCCCCTTCCCAGAGCTCCTCACAGCCCCTCCCCCCCCAACACACCTGTAATTAAGTTGGACGTTACCTGTGCGCGGGGTCCAATCACCAGCTGGGCTCCATCCTGACCTATTAAATGACCTCCATATCCGCCATCACTCACCTGTCCACCAATGGAAGAGAGAGGGGAAAATATGGTAAATAATATCACAAACAAGGCAAAGCTGAGTAAAAATGACAAGAAAATGTATAAAAATGTAAAGATATGTCGTTTTGTGTGTTTTCGTGTTTGTTCGTTCTTCTTCAAGTTTTAAAACACGTTCACCTCAGTTCACGATATTTCGAATGCTAGCACTTTTTTTTTTTAATCTTACATCACCGACAATAACAAGAAGCACTCAGAGAGTGCAGTATCTGCGACAAACAGTCAGTCTAAAGCTCGTCCACAAGATCAATGGCCACCTGCAGCGTTGGAGTATGATAATAATAATAAAAAAAAAAAAGGTTGGAAAATAATGGTGCAGACGTGATGAAGTGAATCACATTTCCTGCATCTCATGTACTATTTAAAGCGCCACTCATCACTATGCTTCGACACTGAGGAGCAACGTACTCAGACACCACAGGTGTCCACCAATCAAATGGTCTTCTGACCGAACCCTTGACCCTGTCTCATGCCCTTGACCTTTGACTGATTGCTCTCAAAACCGAACTGTTTCATCCTTACCCGACTGTCAGACCATTACCAGCGTTTGGTTCAAGTGGGATTAAAATTGTCTGAACTGACTTTACTCTGTGACTTTGACTTCTGCCCTGTTGTTCTGAAACTAGAAAAATTTCATCATCTAATCTTAATCCGACCCACTAAGTTTGATTTAAATTTAATCAAACCTACTTGAGTTAAAGGACCGAATATTTTACCTTGCCTTGTGACCTTTACCTCTGACCAATTATTATCGTAATTTGATCACTTCATCCTTTCCTGTCCCTCTAACCTTACACCAAGTTTAGTCAAAATCGGACCGAAAATGAGTATTCCAATCGTTATTAAAATAAAGATTCGAACAACCATTCCGCCTCACTATACTTGGGTCTTTCTCCAGCCAGCAACTTATAACAAACACCTCCACACCTCGCCCGCCTCTCCTCCCCCTACCGCCTCGCACATTCACACCTCCCATGATGGTATTTCAGGTGCTAGTGAGGGCGTGGGCAGCGTGTGAAGGCCAGAGGAGGCGTGGCAGGACAGAACCACGCCCACACACCCACACACCCAGCACGTCCAGAGGCAGAGTAAGAAAAAGAAGGAGGAAATATTGGCTGGCATGCTACCTGGCCGCCATGTTCCCTCCCCCACCGTCGCTTATACAGCCAAAACACGAGGGGAGGCGGACAGGTGAGAAGGTTTAGTCCAATTCCCTTTGTCTTACCATTGTTTTGTTTTTCGTACTCTTACATCTCTTTTTTTTTTTTTATGTTAATCCTTCCCCCCTTCCTTGCTCCATTTGTCCTCGGGTTCTCGTGTCTCTCTCATCGTTCTCGAGAAATAGCAAGCTCTTAATCCCTCTCTCCCAGATTCCATCCATTATGTCCCTTGTTATGACCTCCTACGCTTCGTCCTCTCTCTCTCTCTCTCTCTCTCTCTCTCTCTCTCTCTCTCTCTCTCATATATTCTTCACCACGCTCCTCGTCTGCAGGATGTTGTGTACCATTTTTTTTTAATTCGTTTCATACCTTCACCTTTCTCTTTCATCAAATTTTTTTCCCCTTCATCCTGTCTATACTCGTTGTTGTCTTGTGTTTAGTATTTTCTTGTTTTTATTCTTTTTTTTTCCAGCTCCCCCTCGTTCTTCATTGTTCCATCGCTTATTTTTGCTTCCATCTCCCTTCCTCCCCGTGCCTTTCGTTTCTCTCCTCTCTTCACCATCTCTCATCGTCTTGTTCTCCGTCACCTTTTCATTCTGTCCTCCTCATTCTCTTCTCATCTCTTCCCCTTATTTTCCCTCACTTCTCCTCCCCAACACTTTTTCTCCTTCCTTCAACTTCTCCCCTGTTTTTCTGCCCTTACCTCTTCTTTCCTCCCCTACCTCTTCTCTCACCTCCTCCCTCCCAGTTTCCTCTCCCCTATTGTATTTCGTCTCTTTTACCTCCTTTCTTCTACCTCTCTTTTCCACTCCTCCCTCTCTTCTCTCTTTCCCTCTCATCTGCTCTCCTCCTCCATTTCTTTTCCACCTCCTCCTGCTTCTCTTCTCCCCTCCTCTTCAGTCTCTTTTCTCTTCCTGCTCCCTGTATTTTTCTCTCTTTTATTAGCTCTTCTTCCCTTCCTGGCTCCTCCTCCGTCTCCTCTCCTGTCCTCTCTTCTCTTTCGGCTTCCTCGCATTTCCTCCCTCATTCTACTTTTTTCTCATTACTTCTTATTGTTTTACTCTCTCTCTCTCTCTCTCTCTCTCTCTCTCTCTCTCTCTCTCTCTCTCTCTCTCTCTTCTCTCCCTTTCATCCTTATCTCCCTCTCTCCTTCCATGTAGCTATATCCTCCCTTCCTTCCTTCTTGCTCCTCTCCTTCCTTCTATCCTTTCTTCCTCCTTGCTCCTCTCCTTCCTTCTATCCTTTCTTCCTCCTTGCTCCTCTCCTTCCTTCTATCCTTTCTTCCTCCTTGCTCCTCTCCTTCCTTCTATCCTTTCTTCCTCCTTGCTCCTCTCCTTCCTTCCCTCCGTTCTCTCATAACTACATGCTTCCCTCCTACTCCTCTCCCACCTTCCTTCTCTCCTCCCTCACTCCTTGTTTCCTAATTACCTCCTTTCCTCCTTCCCTCCCTCTCCTTCTCTCCCTCCTTCACTCTCTCCTTCCCTCCAAACTGCCTCCTTCTTAATCCCCGCCCTGGAGATGTGAGGGAAGAGGATATTGTGTTTGTGTGTGTGTGTGTGTGTGTGTGTGTGTGTGTGTGTGTGTGTGTGTGTGTGTGTGTGTGTGTGTGTGTGTGTGTGTGCGCGTATCAGAGAGAGAGAGAGAGAGAGAGAGAGTGTGTGTGTGTGTGTGTGTGTGTGTGTGTGTGTGTGTGTGTGTGCGTATCAGAGAGAGAGAGAGAGAGAGAGAGAGAGAGTGTGTGTGTGTGTGTGTGTGTGTGTGTGTGTGTGTGTGTGTGTGTGTGTGTGTGTGTGTGTGTGTGTGTGTGTGTGTGTGTGTGTGTGTGTGTGTGTGTGTGTGTGTGTGTGTGGGTGTATCAGCTTTCCTGTATATAATCATGTCTGGGCAAAGCTGTTATGAAGCCTCTCGTGAAGCCACTTTAGTCCAAGGGATGGTGCTAGTGAGGGGTGCCTTCTCTCGGTGGCACCAACATAACCTGGTGTTGCAAAAGCCCCTCAACTCCCTCCCTGTTCCATGAAAGGCGGATGGTGGACTGCAGGAAAGGGGCTAATTCAGACTGCGGTCTACTGGGTTCCCATTAAGATGAATTCGAGGTTACAACAACAACAACAACAACAACCACAAATACTACTACAACTGCTTCTATACTCATTTTATTATATGCTGGCCTAAAACTGCCATGTCTCCATCCTTAGCGCTGAGTTTGTACATAATAATTAACACTAAAAACTGGTGCCAGTCAGGAGGAAGTGCTATGGAAGGACTGTAGAATCAGAGTACTGTCTTACTCTCCCACTGAGCTACATCAAACAGGCTGCAAAAGGACGAAAATCTGCGCCAAGTTAAGGTGAAAAGAGTATAGTCTGGGATCTGTCTTGACCTCAGCAAAAGAGTACGTCTAATGGGGAATAAGTTAAACATGAAGTCATCGTACTGAAGTGGTTAATGGAGCCTGAATCTAAACCCTGCAGTGGTAATGAAGCCTGAAGTGGTTAAAGAGGCATGCAACTAAACCCTTCATTACCAGGACACCAAGCTGAGTAAAAGAGTCTGGCGGCGGAGAGAATTAGACAACACAGCACCGCATCTACCTCCTTGCATGAATATTTTGGTGATCCGTGGCTGTTTTTTGGTGTCGTCTTTTACATCTGCGTTCGGGAGGGGATAGTGTTTGTTATATTTTGATCGTGTGTGTGTGTGTGTGTGTGTGTGTGTGTGTGTGTGTGTGTGTGTGTGTGTGTGTGTGTGTGTGTGTGTGTGTGTGTGTGTGTGTGTGTGTGTGTGTGTGTGTGTGTTCTTTACATTTACGTCATAATAATGAATATTAAGAAACTGGCGTCCACACCAGAGGTTAGCGACGTGAACGAGCGAGCATGGTTGTATTTCTTTTTTATTTTTCTACTGCTTCTTGTAGTGAGTGATATTAAAAGGAGACAATATTTCATGACAGTTACAAGATACGACACGCCATGATTGCCCAGTAGCTGAGACAATACAAAGTTTTAGTGCTCTTCTCTTGCCTAGTGGAAATACTTTTGGAGTTTTTCGGGAAGTCGGGTCCCACTGGAAGGAAATGCTCACGACAAGTTTAAAATGGTATGACATGCTACGGCTGGTTCAACAGCTGAGGAAAAGGCAAAGTTTGGATGGTCCTCAATTGGGAAATGTTATAAGTCATTTAGGCTGAGAATTTTACACACGAAATTTCGGCTGGTCTAGTGTTCAGGCTCGCTTCGCTCGCTTGCGCAATTAAGTCCTAAAACTGGCCTGTAAAATATTAATGAAGAAACGAATTAATGTACCGTGCAATATCAACGGGAGAAGGGTTATACCGAAGCTTTCTTCAGGGACAAAAATTTATTAAAGCAAGCCTTTGTTGGCCCCGTACCCGCTGACCTGCTGGTAAAAATATATTGGTGTGTGTTGCTGGCAAGAAGGTCACAACCACAGCCTATTCTCACAGCCATCAATATTTATGGCACCCGGCTACCGCAGAGTATATATATATATATATATATATGGTTTATGTATGCTGTTCTGTGCAGGGTCATCTTATTATATAAGGGTAGGGATGGCAATTTTAGTTAGTTTTCAGTACGGTACACAATAAGAAAACTACACATGCCATGTCAGTATTCTTGATTGCCTTGGCATGGTGGTAAAGCTCGGTCTGAAGTTGACTGTGGCTTAACGGGCTAATTTCGAATCCAAGAGGCGGCCTAATTTATTTTATCCACTGCGGCGTACATTAGCAATGGCAGGGAGGCAGAGTGGTGTCCTAATGATGAAATGATCAGAACTGTGGTAACATCGCCTTAGGCCCTCCCACGCCCACAATCTACCGAGACCCTAGAGGGATTAGCCTATATGGAGAGGAAACTACCGGTGCCATAAGAAACAATATTAATATCATCACTACCGCCATCATTTTTTACTTACACCACTTATACGTGATGAGTGGAGAGAGATGGCTAAATGGATGTGTGCCGAGTTTTATGATGCTGGTTTATTAGTACTGAGAGGCGGGGGGGGGGGAGGCAGGTCATGGGAAGGAAGGGAAAGGGAGGGAAGAAAAGGCAGAGAAGAGGAGGGTAGAGGGAGAGAAAAAGGAAAGAGGGAGAGAAGAGAGAGGAAAAACAAGTAAAGAGGAAGGAAGAGGGAGGGAAAAAGAAAAGCAGGAGGGAAATGTGAGGGGGGAAGCAGGGAGGGAAAGGGGAGAGAAGAAAATGGAAAGAGAGGGGGAAGGGGGGCGGAAGAGGGGAGAGGGAGGGAAGAGAAAGAAACGAGGAACAGAAGGGGGAGGTGGAAAAGGCAAAGGGAGGGAGTGGGAGTAAATAGGCAGGGAAGGTGGAGTGAAGTGGAAGGTAAGTGGAGGAAGAGAAGAGGGAAGAACGCCAAAGAGAGAGAAGTGGGATGGAAAAGAGAGGGACAGAAGTGAGAGGAAAGTGAGAGGGAGAGAAGTGGGATGGAAGAGAGAGAGAGAGAGTGAAGTGGGAGGAAAGTGAGAGAGGAGAGAAGTGGAAAAAAAGTGAAAGGAGGAAGAAGTGGGAGGAAAGTGAGAGGGGTGAGAATAAGTGGGTAAAAGAAAAAGGAGGAGTCTCTCTCTCTCTCTCTCTCTCTCTCTCTCTCTCTCTCTCTCTCTCTCTCTCTCACACGACGTCAATGCTTTACTTATAATCATATTTCCTTTATCTCCACCACTCGCATCCTTGTTCTATTTCCTTTTTATCTCTTCCCAATTATTTTTTCTTGCTATGACGATGGCTTGTTTTCTTTTTCATTTTCTTTTATACTTTCTTACTTTTTGTTTTTGTCTTTCATCTGGCAATCCCTTTATTCGTTCTGCGTCTTCTATTTTTCCTCTTCTCGTTTCCTTGCCCTTTCCTTTCTTCTTCTTCTTCAGCCACTCTCTCCATTTCTTTCTCACTTCCACCTCAACCCTCTATATTTAAATTCTTGGATTCTCCTCCTACCCTCTCCCAATTGTCTCCTTAAACCGTTTCCCCCTTCCCCTCCTCTCTTCCCTCTTTCCCCTCATCTCCACCTCCCTCTCTCCCCTCACCTCCCTCTGCCTGCCCCTCCCAGCAGAGCCCCTCATTGTCCTCAAGGCTGTTATGACTTCCTTAACGATGTACAGAGTGGATCTAATTGCCTTAAATATCCTTAATGACCATGGCACACCCTCTGAACCTATTATTATATCTACTCTGTCATATATATATATATATATATATATATATATATATATATATATATATATATATATTTCTAAACAAACATACATACACATAAATATATGTAATATTGTTTCTTTATTTATTTTATTTAATGCTAATTTATTTATATATTCACTTACGTAAACTGTGATATGGTGTATGTGTGTGTGTGTGTGTGTGTGTGTGTGTGTGTGTGTGTGTGTGTGTGTGTGTGTGTGTGTGTGCACGGGTGTATTAGTGTGAATGTAAGAGTGCGTATGATTGCATGAGTTTTAGAAGGAAAATGTGAGAGAATACAAGAGTGGGTGTTTGTGTGGAAGCGTGAGAAGGAGTGTGTTGGACGGTAGCAGGATCAAATATTAACACTAACACCATCATCTTGTCTTGTCCTACTCTCACCACCCCAGCACCAACACACTCTTCCTCCATCCCACTCCTCTCCTCTCCTCTCCTCCTCTCTCTCCTCTCTCCTCCTCCTCCTCCTACTATTCTCAACATCCCGGCACGATCACACGCACTACCCCTTTCTCTCCTCTTTCCTCCTCATCATCACTAATGATTTTTTTTTCGAACCGAGGTGCTTCACTCCCGTAGACTTCAATGTGTTTCGGATCGAGGTGCTTCACTCCCGTAGACTTTCATGCTGTTAGGATCGAGGTGCTGCACTCCCGTAGACTTTAACGTTTTACACCCCACAGCACAACCTAACGGACCACACCACACGATACCACAGCACACCACCACACACCACATAACACACCACCACGAGCAAGATCATTTACCAAAGTGGCCTGGATCCCCCGCCTCTAGTACTTTTAAGCTTGCTATTTCACCTCTGCTATCGCCAAATGATCTTACTCAGCTTCCTAAAAACCTTTCGTGAATAAACGTAAAAAATAAATAAATAAATAAATAAATAAATAAATAAGCACCTTTGAGGGAAACTAAAATATTTGCAGCGGCCGTCAAAGAAAATGGTAGGGGTTTGAACTTATGGGATGCTTGGTGGAAGAAAAATGAGAGAGAGAGAGAGAGAGAGAGAGAGAGAGGAGTGGAAGATTGATATAGTGGGAGAATGTAAGAGTGCAAGAGAGATGGGAAAAGGAGAAAGTGAGCGTGGAGAAGTGATGTAGTAGGGAGAGACGGAAGAGTGGGACTGTGGGAGAGAGATCTGGATGAATGAGAGTCTAAGTGAGAGAGATGGAAGAATGAAAGAGTACTAGAAAAGTGATGTGGTATAGAGGTGGGAAAGTCGAGCGATGCAATGTGAATGTGAAAGAGACGGAGGAGTGGAAGGAGACAGGGAAGTGGAGGAGAGATGGAAGAGTGGAAGGAGACAGGGAAGTGGAGGAGAGATGGAAAAGTGGAAGGAGACGGAGAAGTGGAAGAGAGATGGAAGAGTGGAAGGAGCTGGGGAAGTGGAGACGAGATGAAACAGTGGAAGGAGACGGAAAGTGGAGGCGACAGGAACGTGGATGAGAGGTGGAAAAGGAAATTATTCACTTCGTTGGGTGGTAACCATATATCCAAATGAAGGCCTGGTGGTTTAGTGGGTTCAGGGGCTTCAATCGGATGGACCCCGTGAAAGTTTCCCCGCGTAGGATGGTTGGGCTTTATCGGTCACATCACGCCATTTAGGGACGAGAGAGGTTGATCAGTCACCCTTGCCTTACATGTCGGGAATGAGTAGCCTAGCCCCGGGACCCTACGCTCTTGACACGGAAAAAATGGCTGGATGATAGACTAATTAAACGTGAAACTGTTTGAGAAATGGGAGAGAAATGGAAAAGAGAAAAAAATAATAAAATAATGAATGGAAATGAGGGTGGAAGAAAAAAGAAGAGTATGAGAGTAAAAAAGGATCTTGGGGCTGTCTTCTCAAGCACCGTTTCCTGTTTTACCTCATCCGACGGAACTGGGTCACTCTCACCACTTCAGTACTAGGTCGTGATTGCGTGAAACTCGACGAACCTTATCTGGTAGGCAGAAATGAGTCACTCTGGTTATTACTCAAGTCAACCCTTCAGTCTGACTACAAATAGTCATAAACTGTGGCTGGAGATTTTCGTCATGGTAGAAAAAATGCGGAATGGCACGTTAATATTCTCTCGTATAGTACGTTTTTTTATTACTATGCATACTACAAATAAAATAATAATAATAATAATAATAATAATAAAACAAATGCCATACGTCTCCGCGCAGTCGCTACGGTGCAACAATAATTTAGTTACCCATATATAACCTCGTTTTCTTTGGCATTTATCTTTTTCCGGACAAACTAAATTATTTGAACTTGCGCGCGGCAATCCGATTAATTTCTTTGTGCTAGTTAGGTTTATTTTAACAGGAAGGACAAAGTATGGAGAGTGCAGGGTTAATGGCAGCTCTTGGGCCCTCAGTAAAAAAAAAAAATGAGGATGAAAAACTCAATTATTTCTCAAAATGGGCGATAATTTCTGAACTATGTGGTGATGACAGATGTTTGGCCATTTCTGTATTCCTGACTGCACTCCGTAATGTGGGATGCAGGCTAATTAAAAAAAAATATAGGTGTTCCATAAATGATCGTCAATAATAGTTTTCTTTTTTTCATTATTGCTCGCTCATTTTTAGAAATTTGACTGAAAACTGCAAAAACTTGAGTGTGATTGGGTGCGTGAGTGAATGGGAGTGAGAGCGAGTGTGCGTGGGTGAGTGTGAGCGTTAGTATGAGTCTGAGTGATTTAGTGTGACTGTGTGAGTGAGTTAGTGTGCGTGAGTGAGAAAGTGAGTGAGTGGACTGGTGTGAGTGTGAGTGGGCTAGTGTGAAAATCAGCATGTGTGAGATAGTATGAGTATCACTGGGGTGAGTGTGAGGGTAAGTGTTGGAGGGTTAATGTGTGTGTGTGTGTGTGTGTGTGTGTGTGTGTGTGTGTGTGTGTGTGTGTGTGTGTGTGTGTGTGTGTGTGTGTGTGTGTGTGTGTGAGAAGTGAATGAATCAGCCTGAGTGTGAATGTGAGGAAGCTAGTGTGGGGCTAAATACGGGTTAGTGTGAGTGAATGAGAGTGAGTCAGTGTGAGTGAGTGAGTTAGAGTGAGGATAAGTGTGAGTGAGTTAGTATGAAGATAAGTGTGAAAGAGATAGTGTGAGATTGAGTGAGTGTGAGGATAAGTGTGAGTGAGTTAGTGTGACGGTAAGTATGAGTGCGTTAGTGTGAGGGAAAGTGTGAGTGAGTTAGTGAGGAAAAGTGTGAGTTAGAGTGAGAATAAATGAGTGACTCAGTGTGAGGATTGGCGTGTTTTAGAGTGAAAGGAAAGAAGTCAGTGTGAGGGTAAATGTGAGTGAGCTAGTGTATGTAAGTGTGAAGGGGTAAGTGTGAGTGGGGGTGTGAACAAGTGTGAGGTTAAGTGTAAGTCAGAGCCTAAATAAGCTAGTATGAGAATTAGTGTGAGAAAAAGTGTGAAGACGAGTAAGTGTGAGTGCAAAATGAATCTGAGAGAGAATGAGTTTATGAATAAGTGTGTAGGAAAAAGGAAGAATGAAAGTGAATGTTTGGAATTGCGTAAGTGTGTGCGTATGTGGGCGGGATCAGCATGAGGATAGGCGTAAAGTGGAAGGGCGAGGGAGGAGAAGGGAGGGGAGAGGGAAGGGAGGAGGAAGGGGGAAGGGAACGGAGGAGGAAGGGGGAAGGGAAGGGAGGGGGAAGGGAAAGGGAGAAAAATGGAGAAGGGAGGAAAGAAGGGAATGGGTGGGGGAAGGGGAAAAGAAGGGAAGAGGGAAAGGGAAAAGAAAGGAAAGGGGAAGGGAAATGGGGAAAGGAGAAGGGAAGGGGGAAGGGAAGGATAAGGGGGAGGGGGAACGACAAATGGGAGGAAGAGAAAGGAGGGGTGAGACAGAAAGAGAAAGACGAGGGAAGGGGAAGAAGGAAAGTGGGGAAGGGAGAGACAGACTGAGGAATAGGAAGAGAGTGGGGAGGAATGGGAAACAAGAGGGAGATTAACGAGAAAGGGACGGGGTGTGGGGAGGGGGAAAGGGAGAGAAAAGGGGGGGAAAGGAAGGAGCGAGAAACGGGGGATGGGAAGGGGAGGGGCGGGGGAAAGGGAGGGAGAGGGAAGGAAGGGAGGAGGGAGAGAGGAGGGATGCGTAGACCTTTCACTGACCTAACGGCATCTTCCTTCCCTCCCTGAGAGAGAGAGAGAGAGAGAGAGAGAGAGAGAGAGAGGATTTTTATGTGTTTTGAAGTGTGTGGATGTGCATTAATTTGTGTATGAATGCATGTATGTATGTACTGTAAGTATGCATGGATCTGTTTTATGTAAGTATGTAAATGCGAGAGAAAATGTGTGTGTGTGTGTGTGTGTGTGTGTGTGTGTGTGTGTGTGTGTGTGTGTGTGTGTGTGTGTGTGTGTGTGTGTGTGTGTGAGAGAGAGAGAGAAGGGCTAACTCCTGCGTATTCTCTAAACACTCATAAACACCTCCATCACTGAGACTAGCGGATATGAAAATGTTCTCTCTCTCTCTCTCTCTCTCTCTCTCTCTCTCCCATTTGTTTCCTGGGCATCTCCTCCACCCTCCTAAATCTTCTCCACATATACCGAACAAATATCTCTTCCTAAGATTACTGATGCATCCCATGAGAGAGAGAGAGAGAGAGAGAGAGAGAGAGAGAGAATAAGTGTGTGCATGGGAGAGGAAGAATGTGTGTGTGTGTGTGTGTGTGTGTGTGTGTGTGTGTGTGTGTGTGTGTGTGTGTGTGTGTGTGTGTGTGTGTGTGTGTGTGTGTGTGTGTGTGTGTGTGTGTGTGTGTGTGTGTGTGTGTGTGTGTGTGTGTGTGTGTGTGTGTGTGTGTGTGTGTGTGTGTGTGTGTGTGTGTGTGTGTGTGTGTGTGTGTGTGTGTGTCCTCCATCATTCACTATCTTCATTGATAAGGGAAGAACTTGCCTCCTTACCCATTCATTCATTCATTCATTCACGCAGCCAGTATACAAACATGTAGTCAGGTTGGAAGGCAGGTGGGTAGATGGGAATGCAGATAGGTAAGTAGGTAAGTCCACAGGTAGGTAGCTTAGTGGGTGCGTAGTGTGTAAGCAGATTGACAAATAAGTAGGTAAGTAAGGAAGGTAGTAGATTGGTAGTTATGTAGGTGAGCGAGAGAGAGAGAGAGAGAGAGAGAGAGAGAGAGAGAGAGAGAGAGAGAGAGAGAGAGAGAGAGAGAGAGAGAGATGAAGGTGGAAAGACATACAGATGGACAGACAGGCAAACAGAGAGACAGGACACAGATAAAGTCAAACAAGCAGATAGGACACAAGGCTAATTGGCAGGTAGGCAGGCAGGTAGGTAGGCAGGAGGGCGGGAGGCAGGAAGGTATGCAATCAGGCAGAGAAAAAGAAAGAAAGAAAATTAGAGTTAAAGAAAAGAATGTGGAGGAAAAACGAAAAAAAAAAAAATAGATTTAATCGAAAAAAAAGTGAGAAAGAAAGGAAAGAAGAAAGAAAAAAGAAAGAAAGAAAGAGAGAAATAGAATGTAACAGAAAATAAACAAAGTAAAAGAAAACGAGAATAAACAGGAGAAAAAAGAGAAAGTCGGCGAACAAAACAGAGAGAGAGAAGAGAGAGAGACAGACAGACAGACAGACAGACAGACAGACAGAAAGAGAGAGAGAGAGAGAGAGAGAGAGAGAGAGAGTATGTGTTTGAAGGCCAATTGACCAATCACTCACCGCAGTAGGATGCTTCCAACGAGAGAGAGAGAGGGGGAGAGAGAGAGAGAGAGGGAGGGAGGGAGGGAGGGAGGGAGGGAGGAAGGGTGGGAGGGGGAGAGAGCGAGAGAGAAACCACACATTCTTACCTGTTCTAACTACATATTCCAGCATTAAAATTAACAAAAATACTTATTCCCTACAATACCTGAAAATTTACTCCTTGCATTCGAAGATCTATTTTCTGTTTTATTCTTGCTTCCTCCTGACAACTTTTTTGTTTTCAGATAAAGACATATTTTTTCCGAACCCTCTCACTACCAGGGGGCTCTCCAAAGGGAAAGAAAACTGCTCTTTAATTAGGAAGGACCAAGTGGAAAAAATTGCGTCAACTTATACCCCTCTTACTCTAACTTGGCCTAAAATTGATCTCTCTCTCTCTCTCTCTCTCTCTCTCTCTCTCCATCTTGAACGCTGCGTTTGGGGGAGGCGGTGGCTGAATCGGTAGAGAGGTGGCCTGCAGTCCTTACGGACCCAGGTTCGAATCCCGGCTGGGGCAGGGAACAGTTTAAGGATTTGAATTTCATTAAATCAGGCTTTACTGATCTACCAGAAGACCCGCCGACATGTCGTAAAAATACCCCCGCTAATACCAATACACCAGTCCTGTATGAGACAGCCCTAGCATGTATTCAATATGGACGGTGGGTGTTAGCGCCGAAGTGGTGACATGTAGAGGTGTATGGTATGTAGGAGGACTGCTGGGCCTTGATAGCAGGCTGTGAAGCCTATGCCCAGAGTCGGACACATTAAAAAAAAAAAAAAAAACACGAAAATGACATAGAATGGGATGCTAGTCATGAAGAACAGCTACGGACAAGACAATTACAGAGCCATAGCATTGTCTTTTTCTGCCACAGAGCTACGTGAAATAGGCTGCAGAAGAACGACACTCTGATCCAAGTTAAGGTGAAAATACTATAGTGAAGATATTAAGAAGAGAATAACAAAGTATAACAATCTCCTCTCCCCCTCCCGCTGCCCCTAGCCTGACAGGAAATTAGGCACAAGCAACACTATGCGGGATTATATAAAGCACATAGTCTAGGGCCCATATTCTCGTCGGGCAAGGTAGCACCTTTTCCTTAGCGATTTATTTTGCTTATCAAACTTTTCTGTCCTCTTCTGCATTATATAAATCCTTCTGATATGGCCATACGGTACTCTGCATAAGTAGCCTACAAAAGGATGTTAACCACTTATATTTTAAAATAAATCGCTAAGGAATAGGTTTAGAGGGCTTCGCAAACGGATGAGAATCCGAACCTAGAGTAACACAGGACACTTCGTAGCACCTCTGCCTTAGCGATTTATTATACTTACTACAAATTAACATGCGCCTTGTATGATACTTGTGTCGCTGTAAAATCACCACAGTTTGCATCAATATACGAGAAGGAATTGATGTATAAATGGACTAAATCGCTCACATGGATGCGTTACGGACTCTGCAAACCCACACAGAATACGACCTCAAAAGTGAAGCTTAAATGGTAGTCGGAAGAATATATAGCCATACATTTGAGAGAGAGAGAGAGAGAGAGAGAGAGAGTACAGTATGACCCCCCCTTGCAATTAACACAGACGTGGGTATAGCCTTGAGGGGGATAGAGGCAGTGAAGGGAAGTATGTGTCTCTGTCATACTTTATTGCAATGTGGAATATGACACACACTAGCCTACCACATCCACCTAGTACCTCAGTCCACACTCACTCTCCTATCCACTCACGGTCTCCTATCCACTCACATTCTCCTATCCATTCCCACTCCTCTCTCCACTCTCACTCCTCTCTCCACTCACACTATCCTATCCACTCACATCCCCCTGTCCACTCTCACTCTCCTATCCACTCACGCTCCCCTATCCACTCACACTCTCCTATCCACTCACACTCTCCTATCCACTCACACTCTCCTATCCACTCACACTCTCCTATCAACTCTCACACTCCTCTCCACTCACAGTCTTCTATCTATTTGCATTGTCTCTTCCTATCCACTCTCACTCTCCTATCCACTCACACTCTCCTCTCTCCACCCACACTTCTCTCTCCACCCTCACTCCTCTCTCCATTCACACTTCTCTCTCAACTCTCATTCTCCTCTCCATTCACACACTCTCCTCTCCATTCACACTTCTCTCTTCACTCTCACTCCTCTCTCCACTCACACTTCTCTCTCTACTCTCACTCCTCTCTCCACTCACACTCTCCTCTCCATTCACACTCTCCTCTCTCCACACACTCTTCTCTCCACTCACACTCTCCTCTCCACTCACACTCTTCTCTCCACGCACTCTCTTCTCTCCACGTAAACTCTCCATTTATCCATTATCTCCTATCCCCTCCTTCTCCTATTCAGATCATCCCTCATCTGCACCCAGTCTCCACCTAGCCAGTCAAAGTGGATAGAACAGTAAGCTGGGGACTGTGTGATCGCGAGTTCGATTCTGATGATCACAGGGAACAGTTTGTGGATTCGACAGATAGACAGACAGATAGAGAGAGAGAGAGAGAGAGAGAAAGAGAGAATACTTCACTAATATCATAACACCAGATCTAAACGTGATATCTCCGTTACAACACAGGCAGTGCGTATTAGTGCCCAAGAGCCATGTGGAGGCAGCAGAGAGGATTGGCCTTCTGTTGGTGTATCGTGGCTGGACTAGTTTACATCGGGGACGGGTATTCTAGTTTGTGCTCAGAGAGAGGATGCATTTTATTGACTATCAAACAGATTTATAGACAGACAGACTAACACGCATAGAGACAGACGGATAAATAAATAGACAAACAGACAGACAGGCAGGGAGACAGAGATAGACAGATAAATAAATAAATACATGGGTGGACATACTGACTGATGGAGTGAGTGAGTGAGTGAGTGAGTGAGGGACTGACTGACTGGTTGATACGATAGAAAGATAAATTAGACGGACAGACAGGTGTAGAGAAATGGATAGATTAATATATATACACTTATTATCTCCTTGCCAGTCGGAATTCCTATATATTCAATCTCTCTTAAATTTTTATCCTTCGTACCAAACCCACCCACCCATTACCCTCCCTACCGAACCCACCCACCCATCCACCCACCACTCTTCGTTACAAACCCACTCACCTACCCACCCACCCATTACCCCTCCTACCAAACCCACTCACTCATCCACCCACTACCCTTCCTACCAAACCCTCCCACCCACCCACTACCCTCGTACCAAACCCACCCACACACACCCACCCATTACCCTTCGTACCAAGCCCACTCAAACTCAGCACCAAGCTAGTGAAATTCCCCCGGTCATTACAGTCTTAACATCCACCATTATCCCCAACACGACTAACAAAACAAAGGTGCAGAAATCTACCCCCCGACCCTGGATGTCTCGTGGTAAGCATGTCATTAACATCTTCACCCTCACCTCTTCCTCTCTTCCCTCTCTCTTCCTTTTCTCTCCCTTCCTTCACGCTTTTCTTCTTCACCCTCCACTCTCTCTCTCTCTCTCCCTCCCCGCTATTCGTTTTCTCTCCCTTCCTTCCCTCTTTTCTTCTTTATCCTCCGCTCTCATTCTCTCTCCCCTCTCTTGCTTTTCTCATACCCTCCCTTCCTTCCCCTTTTTCTTCGTCACCTTCCGCTCTCCCTCTCTCTCTTCGCTTCCTTTTCTCTTCTCTCCCTTCCTTCCCTCTTTTCTTCTCTTCCCTCTCTATTAGTCTGTCCTATTCTTCCACCAGTACCATAACCCCTTGTACTTCCACCACCACACCCCCCTCCTCCACACCAGGGGGCAGCACCAACAACCTCTCAAAATACAAAAGTCAATTGGACACTAAGGAAAGGAGCAGCTCACAACAACAATTTATCCATCGACAATTGAGGACTAATAAACCCCAATCCAGCTGTACCCTGGTGTCAGACTGCAAGGACAAGCCACTCAGAGATCCTGCACCACCTTGCCCACATCACGCACAGAATATTTCACCAGTATTTTTAACACAATAAGTATAAAAACATCTCGGTGTAAGAAGCCTCATTTACCCTAGCTGATACAGTTTGCTATTAGATGATCGAAGGCTGTAGAGACTGCTGGTAGGTGAGTGAAGGGGCCTGGAGGCTAATAAGGTCTTGTCTGATAAGCACTGATAACTATGGGATGAAACGAGCACTCAGCTGATGCGACTTAACAGATTACAGTTTCCACCTCTATGCATCTACTGACTGGAGAAAAAAAATGATACTCGGTTGGCGTACAATGTCTTTTTTCTTTTCTTTATTTTTATGTGTCTGACTCTGGGCATAAACTTTCCGTGTTGGCGATGACCTGATGATTAGTGCAGGTAGGTCTCTTGGTGGCTATGTGAGTGCTGGTCGTGGGAGGATGGTTAGGAGAGAGAGTAGGTTACTTTGGTTCATCTCTCTCTTTGTGATTTGACACTCCAGTAGGGCAAAGGGCAATGCACATTCACCCACTTCCCATCACACACACACACACACACACACACACACACACACACACACACACACACACACACACACACACACACACTGCGTAGAGACACTAATTAATTAACAATATCAATTGCAAATGCGTATATACATGCGTTTGCGTAGGTGCGCGTTAGGAAATGTGCAGTTCATTGGTCGTTTGTGTGTAACCTCATTTAACTATGGAATGTGTGTGTGTGTGTGTGTGTGTGTGTGTGTGTGTGTGTGTGTGTGTGTGTGCTTATATGTGGGTGTGTTGACCTGTGTATATGTGGGCAAGCCTGTCGGTGTTTGACGAACAGGTATGCATCTTCTAGTGTGTGTGTGTGTGTGTGTGTGTGTGTGTGTGTGTTGACCTGTGTATATGCGGGCGAGCATGTCGGTGTTTGACAAGAACAGGTATGCATCTTCGAGTGTGTGTGTGTGTGTGTGTGTGTATGTGTGTGTGTTTGTGTGTGTGTGTGTGTGTGTGTGTGTGTGTGTGTGTGTGTGTGTGTGTGTGTGTGTGTGTGTGTGTGTGTTGACCTGTGTATATGCGGGCGAGCATGTCAGTGTTTGACAAGAACAGGTATGCATCTTCGAGTGTGTGTGTGTGTGTGTGTGTGTGTGTGTGTGTGTGTGTGTGTGTGTGTGTGTGTGTGTGTGTGTGTGTGTGTGTGTGTGTGTGTGTGTGTGTGTGTGTGTGTGTGTGTGTGTGTGTGTGTTTGGGCGTATGAAAGTGCGTGTGTGAGTACACTGGTCATAAGGTGAGGTGATGCAATGTAGGAGTGAAGGACAGGAGAGGAGAAAGGTAGAGAGAGAGAGAGAGAGAGGAAAGACATTTTACAGAGAGAGAGAGAGAGAGAGAGAGAGAGAGAGAGAGAGAGAGAGAGGAAAGACAAATTACAGAGAAAGAAGGGACAACAGAAATAAGAAAGTAAGTGAAGGAAAATAGGACTTTACAGTGACATAGAATTAGATAGACAGATAGATTATGGACAGATGGAAAGTCAGATAGAGTGAAAAATAAATAGAAAAAGATATATGGATAGACTGACTAACTGACTGATTGATTGATTGACTGATTAAATAACTGTTGATTGACTTACTGACTGTGGTTGATGAACTTACTAACTGATAAAGAAGTATCGAAGCTAGAGAAGACAACGGAGAGAGAGAGAGAGAGAGAGAGAGAGAGAGAGAGAGAGAGAGAGAGAGAGAGTGACCGTGACATCTGACCCCTGGCACCTGGTCCACTGGCACTCTGACCTTCCCTCTCCCTCTACCTGCCTCGCCCTGCCTTTCTCTGCTTCAACCTGCCTTTCTCTGTCTGACTCTGCCTCACCCTCTCTCACTCTGTTTTTCTCAATCTAACACTGCCCCACCCAGGCCTCACCCTGTCTTCCCCTGCCTTTCTCTGCCTCTCCCTACATCTTCCTGGCTTTCTCTGTCTCACCCTGCCTCGTCCTGCCTTTCTCTGCCTCACCCTTTCTTTGCCTTTCCGTTCCTCGCCCTGCTTTTCTCTGCCTTGACCTGTCTTTCTCTCCCTCGTCTTGGCTTTCTCTGCTTTTCGCTGCCTTTCTCTGCCTCTCCCTTCCTCACCCTGCCTTGACCTGCTTGCCCTGTCTTTCTCTACCTCTCTATGCCTCTTCTTGCCTCTCCCTACCTCGTTCTGCCTTTTTTCCTCTCCCTGTCTTTCTCTCCCTCTTCCAGCCTTGCCCTTTCTTTTCTCCCTCTTCTTGCCTCACCCTGCCTTTCTCTGCCTCTCCTTGCCTCAATCTACCTTTCTTTGCTTCATTCTACCTTTCTCTACCTCAGTATGTCTTTCCCTGCCTTTCTCTACCTCACTATGCCTTTCCCAGCCTTTCTCTACCTCAGTATGCATTTCCCTGCCTTGCTCTACCTCCCTATGCCTTTCCCCGTCTTTCTCTACCCCATTATGCCTTTCCCTGCCTTTCTCTATCCCATTAAAATATTATCTTTCCCTGTCTTTCTCTACCCACTATGCCTTTCCCTGCCTTTCTCTACCCCACTATGCCTTTCCTTGTCTTTTCTACCCCACTATGCCTTTTCCTGCCTTTCTCTACCCCACTATGCCTTTCCCTGCCTTTCTCTACCCCACTATGCCTTTCCCTGCCTTTCTCTACCCCACTATGCCTTTCCCTGCCTTTCTCTACCCCACTATGCCTTTCCCTGCCTTTCTCTACCCCACTATGCCTTTCCCTGCCTTTACCTCATTATGATGTCTCTACCTTTCCCTGCCTTTCTCTACCCCACTTGGGGTTTCCTTTCCATTTTGACTTCTTTTTCCTCACACATCCTCTCCCTTCTTTACTGTGTCTCACCCTGCCTCACCCTTCCTTATATTTCCTCTCCCTGCCTCACCCTTCCTTATATTTCCTCTCCCTGTCTCACCCTTCCTCTCTCTGCCTCTCCTTACCTTCCTCTGTCTATACCTCCCTCTAACTCTCTATCTCCCGCTGTCGCCCTGCCTCACCCTGTCTCTCTGTCTCAGCCTACCTATCCTGCCTCACATTTCCTCCCCCTGCCCCCTGACTTTCCCTATCCCACCCTGCCTTCCCCTGCCCTCCTCTGCCTTGCCTTATCTCCTACTGTCTCCTAAAAACTACATACACTTTTCCCTCACTTTTATCGATGCTGCTAGAGAAAGGCGCCTTCATTTGGTGGCACTGATATGGCCAGGCGGTGGAGCTACCCTGTTACACAATCGTCGCTCAGTTCCACCCCTAGCCAAATACAAGGGGACGGTGGACTGCAGAAGGAGATGTCTCTCTCTCTCTCTCTCTCTCTCTCTCTCTCTCCATGCTTCGCCCTCACCTTCATCCATCCTAATGTACATCACCTTCAATTTGTCTCTCTCTTTTCCACACCTCTTTCCTCCCTCCCTCCCTCCCTCCCTTCCTACCTCCTCCTCGCCTGTCTCACTCTGTCTTCCTGCCTAACCCACTCAACCTTCCTCCTCTTCTCCTCCTCCCCTCTTTCTTTACCTCTCTTCCTACGTCCCTCCTTCCTTACCTACCTTCCCTCTTACTTGCCTTCTACCTTCCCTACCTCCCTGCCTGCCAATCTCCCTACTTACCCTTTTGCCTGTCTGTCTGCCTCCCTACCTCGTTTCCTACTATATAACTACCTATACTCTTGCCCACCTACCTGCCCTCGTCCGTGCCTTCCTTTCCTCCTTCCCTGTCTACCTACCTCTATCCTTGCCTTCCTCCATCCTTCCTTCCTGCCTACCTCCCTCCCTCATAATTTCCCCACACTATTCTTCCCTCCCAACTTTCCTCCCTCCTTCTTCTCTCCCTGCCTACCTCCCTGCCTGCCTTCCCTTCCTTTCCTGTCTGCCTACGTGCCTGCCTAAAGCACCTCAAACATCAAGGTTCCTTTCACTCACACCACTTTCCCCCCTTCCCTTCCTTCCTCTCGCCTCATCCTCTTCCCTTCCACTCCTCACGCAACTACCTTCCTTTCCATCCCCTCTCTCTCTTCCTTTTCCTCTCTCTTCCTCCCCCTCTCTCTTTTCTCCTCTCTCTTCCTTCCTCTCTCTCTTTCCTCTCCGTTTTCTTTCCCTTTCACCGCATCTTTTTGTCTCCCTCCTCTCGTCTCATTTTCTTCTCCTCTCTCCATTGATCATGCAACCCTCTTTCTTTCTTCTTCTTCTCTCTCTCTCTCTCTCTCTCTCTCTCTCTCTCTCTCTCTCTCTCTCTCTCTCTCTCTCTCTCTCTTCCATTTCCTCCCCACTTTCTCGCCCTCCCTTTCAACTCATCCTCTTTTTCTCTATTCCTTCCACATGCATCCCTCTTCCTTTCCTCCTTCTCTCTTCTTCCCTCTCTCTCTCTCTCTCTCTCTCTCTCTCTCTCTTTCATCCACTTTCTTTACTTTCTCAAACTGGTTCCTCACCTATTGTCACTTTCACCTGTCCTTCTTCTCTCTCCATTGTTCCTAACTTTACCTCCATTTTCTCTCTACCATCTTCTCCAATTCTTTCTCTTTTTTCAATTTCTTCTGTTTTCTTTTCATTGATGACTTTTTTCTTTTTATTTTCTCTCACTTTATCAATATATGATTATTTCTTTACTGGTCTTCCCTTTTGTTTCTTTAATCCTCCTTTCTTTTTTCTTTCACTCTCTTTCTTTTCACTTTCTCTATGCCCCTTTTATCTCCTAATTCTTATCATTTTTTCTTTTCACTATTATTATTATTATTATTATTATTATTATTATTATTATTATTATTATTATTATTATTATTATTATTATCTTCTGATGTTTCTCTTTTATCCTTTTTTTATTCGTCCCATTCTTTGTTTCTTGGTTTCTTCTCCTTTATTCTCCTTTCTTCTAAATCTTCCTCTTTTCTTATATCTTCTCCCCCCTTGTTTCCTTTTCCTAATCTTTTTGTATTTCTTCTAGTTCTTCTTCTTCCCCTTCTTTTTTCTTCTCCTCCTCCTGCACCACCATCACATCCACCTCATCATCATCATCATCATCATCATCCTTTTCCTCTCCTTCTTCTGAATATTATTACTGTTGTTATTATTATTATGATGATGATGATGATTATTATTATTATTATCATTAGTATTCATTTATGTATTTTTATTTTTATATGACTTCTCCTCCTCCTCCTCCTCCATCTTCTTCTTTTAACCGTTTAATATAGTCTGATAAATGTTTTGCTGAGCCACTACATCCTAACTAAATTATTATATTCATCATTTGGAAACACACACACACACACACACACACACACACACACACACACACACACACACACACACACAAACCACCTCACTTACATCTACACCACTACATCATGCCGGGGAGTGAAAGAGAAGGGTGGAGCTCCGTAATGTAATGTGCTCTCTCTCTCTCTCTCTCTCTCTCTTGTTCTTCCCTCCTCTCCCCTCCTTCTATTGCCCTCCCTCTCCTCTCCCCTCCATCCTTCCCACCCTCTCCTCCTCTCATTCTTCCATCTCCTATCCTTCACCTCTCCCTCTTCTTACCTCCCTCCTCCCTCTCCCCCCACCTCCTCTCCCCCTTCCCTCCCGTCTCATCTCTTTAATGTCTTGTGTTCTCTTTCCTTTGATATTGATGTGTGTCTGTGTTTGAGAGAGAGAGAGAGAGAGAGAGAGAGAGAGAGAGAGAGACAGACAGACAGACAGACAGACAGACAGACAGACAAACGGACGGAAAGACAGGCAGACAGACAGACAGACAGAAACAGAAACAGAGACAGTGAGAGAGATAGCGCCTCAGTAGTCATCCAAAGGCGAAATAGCAGCAATGTAGTTATTAACATACCTCCTTAAGCGCTAGGAATGTGCATTTTATTACATCTTACCTACCTACAAGCGATTTTTAGAACTCAGAGAAGACATCTAGTAATGAATTTTCTAAGGAAGACTTTATAGAAACACAGAGAAAGCTTAAAATGTCTCCTAGGCTGCCTTTTGTCATCTTCAGGCAGTGGAAAGAGATTAAGAAGTTATCATATTAGAGTTAAGATGGGGAGAGGAATAGACAGGGTTATGTTCGGATGACTGTCTGTCTACCTGTCTGTCTTCCTGTCATTGTCAGTCATTTTCCTGTCATATGTTTTATACTCTCTCTCTCTCTCTCTCTCTCTCTCTCTCACACACACACACACACACACACACACACACACAAACACACACACAACCAGCCAACCAACCAAGGCCGTGTAAGATGAGTGTATGCAAAACAGTGATGCTGACTTTCCCATTCTTTGTACACACACACACACACACACACACACACACACAATTATGCACACGTTCATGAATGTCCTGTACACAGAAAAACCCTGTTCACTCATTCTCTTACCTGTACACATATACCAACCAAACACACACACACACACACACACACACACACACACACACACACACATTAGTCCTTGCATGGGTGTTTGTAAAAGTGGCAAGGGGGCAAAAATATGACCTCCCTTAACCCTTTACCGCTGTGAAACTACTTAAGCGATTTATTTTTTCCAACACCTGCCCATTTTACGCACCTGTGAACAATACATGAGTAGTAATACGCCCTTTTCACTCTAACTTGGCCTAAAATTACCATATCCCCATCTTGGTTCTCGAGTTAGCCTACAGCAAAAAAATAATATATAGTTATCACACTCAGGGAAGGAAAATACTTGGAATAAATGCCTAGCAACTACCCGAGGATTATTAAGGCAGATATTTACTCTTTTCTAAGGTTCAATGTTCCCCTAGTATACAAGCTACCATCGATGTTACTGCCAGGTCCCCAACTGTACTACTGGATGAACAGAAACACAAGAGAAATTAACTTTGTCTTAGATCAGTGGAAATCACTTTTAACCCTTTCCATTCCACTTTTTTTTTTCTAAGCTGATGATTGAGTTGATTCCAAACATTTTCATTATATTTCTTCTGTCGTGTTTCCCTGCTATGTTTTTTTTGTTTTTTTTCTACTTATCCTTTTCTCTTTCTCCTTCCCTCGTCTCTTCGCCTCGGTCACGTCTCCTTTTGTTACATTTTTCCTCACTTGTTTTGCCTTTGCCTTTTGCCTCTCATTCTCCTTCAAATATTTCTCTTATTGCCACCTCCTGTTACCATTTTTCTTCGCCCTCCTCCATTCAGTTCGGTCACTTTTACTCCTTTTCTCTTATACGCTTTACTTTTCTCCCGTTAATTCATAGTGTCTAGTGTTCTGTTATATTTTCCCGGTTATTTCTGTTTTCCTATCACCTCTTGTTACCATTTTTCTGTGCTCTTTTCTCCATTCATCTCACTCTTCTCATTTCTTCGTCATTTCTATCTTGCCTTTCACTTCGTCATATTCCTGTCATTTTTTCTTTATTACTTCTATTATTTCTTTTCTATATATATATATGTCCCTTTTTCTTTATTTCCTTCATGTTTTCCTCACTCCTGTCGCCTGGCCTGGAGTTCATGCCCTTTTCTCAACACTCAGAATTCGTTTTTACCAATTTACAAGACCTGGCCAAGCTGTGAAAAATTGCAGTGAAGGCCGCGTCTGTTTCTCGGTATTGGTTGTGAAGGTTTACGTCTGTTTCTCTGTGTGTGTTATTCTCCCTCTTCTGTTTTTACCTGTTGCTTTCTGGTTCTGTCATTGCCTTTTTTTTTTTTTTTTTTTTTTTTTTTTTTTTTACTTCGTCAGTGAAGTTGGGGATACTGTTTATTTACTCGTGTGTGTCTGTTCGTCTGTTTCTGCACAAGATATCTCAAAAAGCTGTTATCGGATTTCAATGGAATTTGGTGGATAAGGGGGCAGTGGGTCAAGGAAGAGTTGACTATAATTAGAGGTGGATCCGGACCCAAATGCAGATACAAATCATAAATTTTATTGGCGTTGGTGGAAGTATACGTTGTTTGAGACCGTAACAGTGCACTCTAAGACCGTAGAATTAACTGACCATGTGAGACCGTACAAGTACTCGCCTGATTAAATTTCGAGATTGACCTGGATCCAGATGCAGGCATACAAGGTAAATTTTACCGGCGTTGGAGGAGGTATGCACTTTCTGAGTGTTCTAGTTTCTGTCTATTTTTGTGTTTCTCGCTGCTTCCATCTCTCTCTCTCTCTCTCTCTCTCTCTCTCTCTCTCTCTCTGTTTCTATCTGCTTTTCTCTGCTTCTCTATTTTTGTTTCCTTCTTTCTCGTCAAGTAAGAAGAATCCCCGACACCTCCTCCATACCAACTTTTTTTTTTTTATACTGGCTAAAAACTATACTGATATAATTAGTTTGTATAAAACTTTACATAAAATACATCGATGGTCAAATTTTACTGATAAAATGACGTAATAAGGCACGTTTATCTTTTTGCATACTTTTTCCTGTTAAAATTATAGATGTGTTTATATACATACACTCATGGAGAGATAGATAGATAAATAAATAGATACATAGAGAGAGACAGATAGACAGGCAGATAGATAGGTAGACAGAGAGATAGACAGATACAGATAGATTACGAAACTGATTGATAGACAGACAGACAGACAGACAGATAGATAGATAGATAGGTAGACATATAGATAGACAGATAGACAGCCCGCTACATACATACATACATATATACAAAGCCACGGAGGTGCACATAGCAAAATATTATAAAGGTGTGTTAAACCCCAAATCACAAAATATCTTCACAAAACCGCAAATTGTATGAGTTTTAATTCAGAAATAAATAGGGGAATATAACTACCTCGTATTTATGCTGTGATGATGATGAGGATGATGATGATGATGATGATGATGATGATGACTGTTTTATTACTTTATGTTTTATTATCATTTTCATTATTATCACTATTATTATTATTATTATTATTATTATTATTATTATTATTACTCCATCTTGCAGTTAATGAATCACCCTTCCAGACGTCTTCATTTTTCTTCTATGATTTACAAGGCACTTTCCCACATCCTTCCCGTTTATTTATTCAGAATTTCCACAGAATATATTACCCTCTCTCTCTCTCTCTCTCTCTCTCTCTCTCTCTCTCTATCTATCTATCTATCAGTCTGTCTATCTAAGCACCTATGTATCTATTTACCTACCTACCTATCTATCTGTCACTAATTCTCCCTTCCAATCCTCCCTTATCCTACCTACCCTTCCCCCACTATCCTCCCTTCCCTCAAACCATCTCTCACCCTTCAACGCTCCCCTCACCACCCCTTCCCCTCATAAACACTCCCCCCCCACATCCTCGTTCTTCACCCTACCCCCTCCCCAACCGCATCACCCTTTTACATCTCTCCTTTCCTCCATCCCTCTCTTCCTTCTCCTGCTCTTCTGTTTTACCCTCCTTTCCTCCATTCCTCTCTCCCTCTCCCCCGTCCTCCTCCTTTATCACCCATCCCCTGTTACCCTCTCTCCTCCCTCCCTTCTCCTTTTCCTTTCCCATTATCTCTTTTCCCGTCTTACTTCTCATTTTCTTCCATCCTCTCTCTCACTTCTTCCCCTATCCCCCCTCCCTCTTTCAAACCTTCATTCCTCTCTTCATTTCTCATTTCTCTTCTTTTACATCCTCTTTTGTTGCTCTTCTTTCTCCCCTCCTCAGTATTTCTCTGCTCTGCTCTTCCCTCCTTTATCCCCTCTCCAACATTCCTCTACCAACCCTACTTCATGCTGCTTCCTCTTTTCCTCAGCCTTCCCCTTCGTTTTCTTCTTTGGGACTGTACCTTTTTTTCCCTCCTGCTTCTCTCTCTCTCTCTCTCTCTCTCTCTCATATAGATAGATAGATAGATAGATAGATAGATAGACAGACAGATAGACAGACAGACAGACAGATAGATAGATAAATAGATAGATAGATACTCTGTCCTCTTCTTTTTTCTCAGCCATCTCACTCTCTAACTCTGCTCTTCTCCTTCCCTTCAAAATCCCACTCTCTCTCTTTTTACCTGTATCTCTCATCTCCCGCTAATTCCTTCCTCTCTCACTCCCCTTCGATTCGCTCACCCCACCGAATTCCTCTTTCTCCCCCTTCTCTCCTCCCCGCTCCTTCTTCCCCTCCCCCTCATTTGTATTTGAGGTGGTCATCTTTACCTCTCACACAACCTTGCTGAGTCCGTCTTGCCTTGACTCATCCCTCCTGAGAGAGAGAGAGAGAGAGAGAGAGGGGGGGGGGAGTATGCCATCATGCAAATTTTAAGAAACACACCACAAAAAAAAAAAAAAAGCACAGTTAACCACACACCGTGCTTGGAATGATAATGAATCCTTTCACTGTAATTTTCTCGCTTAATGGAGAAGATTTGTAACCCATTTCCTACGACGGGTCTCATCATCATCATCACCATCATCATCATCATCATCATTATCATCATCATCACCGTCCCAGTTCTAATCATCACCATCACATCATTATCATCATCATCGTTCCAGTTTTAATCATCACCATCACATCATCAGCATTATCTTGCCAGTTCTAATCATCATCATCATCATCCATAACCTTCCTCTTCCCTTCCTCTCTTCATCCCTACCCCTACTCATCTCCACTTTTATTAACCTCAATTCTCCATCATTTCACTCCCTCTTCACATGTCTTCTCTCTACATTCCTCCCTTCCTTCCTACCTACATCTTCTACACCCCTCCCCTCCCCTCCTCCCCCTCTCCCTAGGTGTCGGACATAGGGTCATGACCTAAAATGAGGTTACGTCACACTACACAAGGTCATCATAATCAACATCCCCATACCTCTAACTTATCTGTCCTTCCCTCCCACCATCCCTACCTCCCCCTTAGCCATTCACTCTCACTTTCTCTCCCTCCTACGCATTCTCTCTCTCTCTCTCTCTCTCTCTCTCTCTCTCTCTCTCTCACACACACACACACACACACACACACACACAATTTTCTCCTTGTCCTCTTTGAATTGCGTGTTCGAAGGCCAATAGTACCCTGTGTCCTGACTCTTGCTGTTGTTGTTGTTGTTGTTGTTGTTGTTGATGGCTAGTTTTCTTTACCGTGTTGACGTCTGTTTATCTCTTTATTCTGAGCACTGATTGTTGTTGTTATTGTTATTACTATTGATGCTTTTTTTTTTTTTTTGGTGTTGAAATCTCCCTACTTATTTTCCACCATCAGAAATCCCTCTCCTCTCCACAATGAAAGGAGTATAAACAAAACAAAAAAATAAAATAATACAAAAATCAGACTCATTGATCCCTTAGAGCTGTCTGTTATGGGGTTGGAAGTGACTATGGGATCTAAGAAAATAAACACTGGTAAAGCACAAGACGCCGCACCTCAGCCACATCAATCCTTCCCTTTCATGCCGCCAAGAAAAAGATTATAACTCACAAATAAACCGAGAATAAAGAACTTTGTATTTTATTTTAGCTAACGCCAAATGATTTTATTGAACTTACGAAGGATCAGATAATAAAAAAGATATTAATGCTGTCTCTAAAATACAAATATACTCGCTCTGACGGTGACATGACTCAGAAACAGAAATTGGTTGTGTTCAAGGTACTAAAGAACCATGTTTCCTTGGCACCCCCACACTCCACCTCCTACCATTAAAAATTCACCTTCTCCACACACCCTATCCACCCCGCTCTGATCCCCCCACCCCTTCCCCTCCCCCACGCACCCTTCCCTACCGCACTCTGATCCCCCCACCCTGCCCCTACCCCACACCCCCTCCCCATTACACTCTGATCCCCCCCAACCGTCGCCCCAGCACCTCTCCCACGGTTGATAAGCCTGACCGTTGTTTATTCATCACGTGGAGTTAATTAACTTGGTAGGGGTACTTTTATTTCCAGACTTTTTCCCTTTTTTTTAGGAAAGATAAATCACTCTGCTGTCAGTACTGTTATGAATCCGTTAGGTCATGCTTAAGGCTTTCTGTTTATCTATCTATACATCTAATAATACGTACAGTATCTATTCTATGAGCTCAAGAATATAATTAATCCTTCTAGAGTAGCTGTCTATCTATCTGTGTATTTTTCCGTCCATATTTACATCTTTCTATAGCCCAGCACAGCTTCCTGTATGGGGTGGCCTCGACAAAAGGATCTCCAGGCATTTCCTTCCCTGCACAGCAACTACTCTTCTCCTCACCACTCACCACCCTTAGTCATACTGTATACACATTACTTCATCTTTCCCCTCGTTTTCTTCCTCTTTTTTTTTTTTTTTTTTTGTACTACAGGGAGTTGGCAGAGTCACTCAGCAACATAAGTTCAGTACCGCATCTTGCATACACCTTACACTTCCACACCTCAAACTGTCACACCATATTTCAAACTGCCTCATCCTTCGTGTCCTACTACACATTGCTGCGCTTCACACTGACACACATGATAATGTCACAGCACATACTTCACAATGCCACACCTCACACTGCCACAACATACTTACTTCACTCTGCCTCACTTCTCGTGTCGTAATACACACTGTTACACTTCACACTGCCATTCCACAGATCACATGCTCACTTCACACTGCCACTCCACACACATTCCCACACCACTTACTTCACACTGAACTGCTACACAATGAAACGTTTAATGGCGAATGTCTCTGACTCGTTCGTTACAATCTCTCTCTCTCTCTCTCTCTCTCTCTCTCTCTAGCTAAGAATATAATCGTCTGGTGGTATCAAGCTAAGATATCAAGTACGGTCAGTCGCCAACCCACAGCATCCGGATGACGTCTTTATTTATTTCCTGTTCCTCCCAGACCATTTTTTTCTCAGGTTTGGGACTAAGTGAGGCGGAGGGGTTAAATATAGCCTTTATTAACCCATTCACTATAAAAAGCCCTTCCTAAATCGCATAAAATTATCTGTTAGAAGGATGTGTAAACCAAAGGGACCCACCCAGATTCTAGGACTGGTAGTAATAGTAGTCGCAATCCCAGGCTCAACTAAACGTGAACCCGGTGGACAGCAGGATGGAGTTACCCGTGTCCCGCAGTCCACCATCGTCCTTTCGGGGGATAGGGAGGGAAGTTAGCAACGTCTGTATAATCGGGAAATGGAGCCACGGTGGATGTTAGCGCCGAAGTGGTGACATGTGGAGGTGTATGGAATGTAGGACTACTGGGCCTTGAAAACGGGTTGTGAAGCCTATGCCCAGCGTTGGACACATAAAAGAGAGAGAGAGAGAGAGAGAGAGAAATATATATATATATATATATCTATATATATATATATATATATATATATATATATATATATATATGTGCCACCACGTGAAGGCGTCCCTCTCTAGCAGCAGTTGTAGTATACTTTTTTGTTTACCCTTCCTATCACCAGACTATTTAGTTCAGCTGGCAAAAAATCCTTCCTTGTGATGAATTAGCCTCGTTGCGTGATTGCTATGTAATGCTGAGTCGTAATGTGAGAGGGTGGTGAGTTCATATGCAGGGGTGACGCGGGTAGTGTTGTAATAAATGGTAAATGGATAAGCTGGTGGACATAACCCCTGCTGTGACCTTTATTATGAAAGAGAGAGAGAGAGAGAGAGAGAGACAGACAGACAGACAGACAGACAGACAGAGACAGAGACAGAGAGAGAGATAGACAGACAGACGAAAGAGGATGGAACAAAGAGGAATCAACATAGTGAGAGGTAAGAATGAATTGAGATTATAGAATGAGTCCGTTTCGGTCTATAATTTCTACCTATATCACTAAGCATCCATTCGACTACATAAGTTTTCTCTCATGTAAAAAAAAAAAAAAAAAAAAAAAAAACACCATTGCAGGTAAAGGGTTTATTCCCGTCTTCTCGTCGCTTGGCTCCCTAACACCTTTTTTATGCGATTTATTTTACTGTTTACATCTTACTGTCCTTTTCTGTGTTACATAAATCCTTCTAATATCGCCATACTCTGCATTAATACTGTACAAGGAGATATTAACCAGCCATATCCAAAATTAAATCGCTGACGAAGAGGTGTTAGGGAGCTTCTTTAACTAACAGCACGAGCCACTGCATGTATCTGTCTGACTATTAAGGATTTTTCTCTGGTGAATTAAATTGTATGTTGTTAGTGTAATAAAATGGAGAAGCTTGAAATTCTGTTGAGCAAATATTAAACTTGAAATAAACAGAATCAGCGGATATACTCTCTCTCTCTCTCTCTCTCTCTCTCTCTCTCTCTCTCTCTCTCTCTCTCTCTCTTTGTCTTTTAATCATCGACTTACGATTGAAATAAGGAAGTAAGTGATGGCGGTAGGTAGGTAAGCAGGTAGGTAATCAGACAGCTAGGCAGACAGGCAGATCGATAAATTGGCAGATAGGTAAGCAGGTAGGTAGGTAGACAGGCAAGCAAGTATATATGTAGGTAGGTAGGCAGAAAGACAGGCAGAAAAGTAAATCACAGACAAACAGGTAGGTAGGTAGGTAGGTGGGCAGGCAGGCAGGTAGGCAGGCAAGTAGGTAGGTAGGCAGGTAAGACGACACACAGGCAGGTAAGTAGGTACACACACACGTGGATAGGTAGGTCGGTAGGTAGGTAGGAAGGAAGTAGGTAGGTCGGTAGGTAGGTAGGAAGGCATGCACGTAGGTAGGTAGTTAGGTAAATAGGTAGGAAGGCATGCAGGTAGGTAGGTAGGTACAGTAGGTAGGTAGGTAGGTAGGTAGGTAGGTAGGTAGCTAGGTAGCTAGGTAGGTAGACAGGTAGGAAGGCATGCACATAGGTTGGTAGTTACGTAGACAGGAAGGCATGCAGGTAGGTAGGTAGGTAGGAAGGTAAGTGAAGTGTAGTAGGAAGGTCAAAGAAGAAATAAGAGGTGGGGTGGGAGAGGCAGAATAGGTACGTAGGTGGGGAGGAAAGGACAGGGTTGAGAGAGAGAGAGAGAGAGAGAGAGAGAGAGAGAGAGATGAAAGGGATACGAAGAGAAAGGACACAACTGAAGAAAGGAAGGGAGAAGGAAGAACGAGAGAAAAGGTAGAATTACATTATTGTTACTATATTTCTTTCATCATCTTTATCATCATTATTAGATAGCAGAATAGTAATGAGGCTGAAAGAGAAAGAAAAAAAAGGGAACGTGTAAAGATGAGACCGAAGAAAGAAAAAAGACAAGAAGAGAAAAAGAAAGTTGGAGAGAAAGAGAGAAACAAGACTGCCAACATCCTCAAGAAAATGCAAGATGGCGCCCTCTCAGCTTCAGTACATTGATAAGCCTCTGTGAAAATTGTCATGGCGAGGAATAATCATAAAAAATGGGATATCAAAATCTGTGTCTTTATGTGGTTTGACGACTGACACAATATATCTCATTACAACGTCCAAGTAAATAGACAAATATAAAAATAAAGATCTAGAACTATTGGCCCAAGGAACAATTGTGTCGGGTTTAAAGCGAACTGGTGAAGAAGTAAAGGAATGGCACCAAGATGAAAAGGCGTTTGGAATATTTAAAAGAGAGAGAGAGAGAGAGAGAGAGAGCAATGGAAGATCAACAGTAGCTCTCTAACTTTGGTGTGGAGACAAAATAAAAGAGGAAGAGAGAAAATAAAAAAAGGGGGAACAGGAGGAAAGAGGAAACAAGAAAAATGAAAGAATGAATGAGGAAGAAAGAAAATAAAAAGAGGGGAACAGGAGAAGAGAGGAAGCAGGTAAAATGAAAGACATAAACAGAAGGATAGAAAGTAATGAATAAACGAAGGAAAGCTAGAAGGAGAGAGTGAGATGCGACCTTGACTAACACGCTGAAGGCTGCCAAATGGTCATCAATGTAACCTTGTTGGGTATATAACCTTGTTGGGTATACCATAGTCTGGGTGGGGGCAAAGAAAACGAGGAAGAGAGAGAGAGAGAGAGAGAGAGAGAGAGAGAGAGAGAGAGAGAGAGAGAGAGAATAGTAATCATCATCATCATCATTATTATCACCATCATCTGTTCACCATCCCTTAAAAATACCATAACTCAGTCACCACTTTATTCCGTACGATTCACTACACCAGTACACCACACCACACCACACCACACCACATTCGCACACATTATGGCATCACACCAAACCACAACACCACACAACATAACCACATAAAATAACACACCGCCACACCACATCACCACACCACAACACTGCACACCAACATAACATCACACAAACACAAACACACACCATAACAAACAGCTCAAAATACACCATCTCACAAAACACACACACACACACACACACACACACACATACCAAAGCATTATCATCACGGTACATAGCTCTCCTTACCACCCAACATCACACTTTTCTACATTACACACCACATCATCACACAATATACCAGCTCACCACCACACCACAACCACACACCATACAATCATCACACCATACCACCGCCTCATACCACCTTCCCTCAACACCCAAACTTACACCCTACCACACTACACAAGAACACTACACCACCATACATTACATCACCATATTGCACAACACCCAGTCATCCCACAGCACCACCACCATAACTTTCTACCAAACTCTTACACCACAACACAACCACAAAACATACCATCACACCACACCACGAACAAATATATCACCACCACACACCACCACACCACCACACACCACATCACATACCACAACCTCACCAATACACACCACACCACCATCACACCACAACATACAATCACCACACCACATACCACTACCAAACCACCAGCATACGCCTCACCAGCACACACACCATCATCATCATCACAACACACAATCCTCATCACCAAACACCACCTTCTCTCACCACAACCATCATACCTTGCTTGCTTTCTAATAGGTCGAGAGTCAGAGGTCACGATATACCGCTGTCTCTCTCTCTCTCTCTCTCTCTCTCTCTCTCTCTCTCTCTCTCTCTCTCTCTCTCTCTCTCTCTCTCTCAATCTTTCCTTCTGTATTTCCTTCTGTTCCTTTCATTATCTGTTCATACTCTTTATACACTGCATAATAATATCCTCTTCTCTCTCTCTCTCTCTCTCTCTCTCTCTCTCTCTCTCTCTCTCTCTCTCTCTCTCTCCAGATTTCACAGCTGATCGTGACCTATTCTGTGCCTTCGGGAGGTGAACTTTGCTCCCGAGAGAGAGAGAGAGAGAGAGAGAGAAACTATCATTAAAAGAAAAACTCAGCACCAAAGAAGGAAAGATGTGGAAAATAATAAAACATACATCAACAAGTGGACAGGATGAATAGAAAAAGTACAGCAATAAAAGAGTATAATTAATTTAACTACTGATTTAAAGATTTCAATTTATTCCCTTTAGTAATTGTGCTTATTTGGTGGTGGTGGTGGTGGTGGTGGTGGTGGTTGTAGTGGTTCTGGTAGTGGTGGCAGTAGTGGTAGTGGGTGTTGTGGTGATGGTTGTGGCAGTAATGGCAGTGGTGGTACTTCTGGTGATGGTTGTTGTAATAGCAGTGGAGGTGATATGGTGGTGGTGGTAGTGGTGGTGCTAGGAGGGATGGTGGTGGTTGTGGTAGTAATAGCAGTGGTGGTGATGATGGTGGTGGTAGCAGTGGTAGTGGTGGTGATGGCAGGGATGGTGGTAGTTGTGGTAGCTTTCGTGGCCTGACGTTACCATTCGTGACCTACCACCACAGCATCATAGCGTACCACAATCAACAGGAGTCAAGCACGAAAGACAATAACCTACCACACTACCCTATCACAGTCTACAATAACACAACAATAACCTACCAGAATAACCTACCACAATCAACAACAGCCCACCACAATCTACCACAACCCAAGGCAATGATCACTACAACCACACCCCAACAAAATCACATTACCACTACAACCCTCCACCTCTTCCAAGCTCAACCGCAGTGAATCCTACCAATATTTGTGTCCTACCAACAACCACCATTAATTCGTGGTCTACCAGCAACTACCAACATTTCCAGACCCAACAAAGCCTACCAATACTTAGGACCAACCAAAATCTACCAACATTCTCAGACCCAACAAAATCTATCTATCCATCAACCAGTCCTTTTTTGACCATTAGTAGGGATCCAGGGCTAGGCTGCTTAATCCCGGCATCTGAGGCGAGGGTGACTAGTTTGTAAACCCTGAGTAGCAATATGTGAGCAATGACCTCTAACCACCTCATTCGAAGCGCCACACTGGACCACCAGGCGTCAGTTTGGTTATAGTTACCACCCAACGTAGTGAATGGTTAATGAGATTTCTGAAGATAAGCCACTCAGTGTAGAACCGCCTGAAGGTTACACTAGCTACCAAAATTCGTGACCTACCAATATCTACCAACATTCACAGATCCAGCGACACCTATCAACATTTGTAACCAACCAACATTCACAGATCCAAGGCCAGCTACCAACATTCCCGACCTACCAGCACCTACCAACATTCCCTGATCGAGAAGCGTCTACCAACATTCCTCCCCTAGACTACCACCATCTCACCGGATTCCCCCATTAATCCATTCAGAGATTTTACGTCCCGGTGTAAAATATCCCAGACTTCCACGACAGCCTACTTTCTAAACAATAACTTCTAAATTCCAGCACCAGAATCTATAGGATAGTTTTTTTTTCTATATCTCCAACCACACAGTAAAACACACACACACACACACACACACACACACACACACACACACACACACACACACACACACACACAAGCCGAACTCACGCACATCTAACATCTAAATAATTCATCATCATCATCATTATCATCATCATCCAAACCTTTTTCCCTTATTAGGGTGGGGTGAGATAGGGTCGAGAGAGCAAGGAAAAAAAAAAAACTCAGTGCAGTGCTATTTATGAGTAAGTCTGCACAGAATGACAAAGCAAATGGTTTCTTGGAATACAGAAAAAACATTTACTAAACTGGGTGGTAACCATGTAACCCCGTATTCCCTGCGGGCTAGGCAAAAGGGAGGGAGTTAAGTAAAGGTTGTCGTTTTTTATTCATTGACAAAACTTAAAAATGCCTTCACCACAACTCACAGGCAAAAAACACAAGTCAAATTACACAAATTCTTATAATGCAAATCACAAAAAACGAAAAAAAAAAAAGGTCAGCATACAAAAACCTCTATTACATTACGCAAACCTTGATCACCTCTGCTTAGAACACAAAAACACACATCAATAAATTTTAACACAGCACAAAGCACACAGACACACACCATCACTCATACTTTCATCTCAATACATCATGCTCCGACTCCAAAGCACAAGCCTGCACACACACACACACACACACACACACACACACACACACACACACACACACACACACACACACACACATACACACACAATTTAGCTCGTCGTGGTTTTCATTTTCTTTCTTTTCTTTTCTTTTTTCCTCTTGTCCGTGTCTCTGTCTTCTCGAGATGGAGTGGAAAAAATAATGAACAACAGAAAACAATACTTCCCCTGTGATTTCTGCCTCGGGAACAACAGCCAGCCACTTCCAGCATTACAGAAAATAATAGATGACAACAATACACAAAACATCACTTCCTTGTTGTAGGGAATTGCAAATATTTCCAGTACTGCATGATTTTTCGCTGCAAAGAAAAGACATTGACCGTGGAGACATAACTGCTTCCTTCTCATGGGGATACAAGGATTTGCAACATTGAACTTAACTGCAATTAACAATCAATAACTATATGCAAATGATTACTTCCTTATTATAGGGATTGCAAGGATATACCAGGTATAAGATTCCATACTTTCACCTCAAACTAGTGACATGAACCGTAGACAAGTTATCACTACGTTGTTCCAGGACACACTACAAGCAATTTTAATGTTGTATTGTTCACCGAAATTAACAAACATGAACGCAGGGTAGTGAAATGGCGGGGGACAGGGCGACTTGGAGGCGATTTGTTTGTGGCCACCCCAAACGGGATTGAGGCGTCTGGCAATAGATAGATAGATAGATAGAACGCTGCACTAATTATGACTTCCTCGTTGTAGGTATTTTCAAGGATTTTCAAGGATGCATACTTTTCAACCCACCTTCAAGTCTAGTGAGAAACAAAATTAAAAAAAAAGAAAATCGATGTCCAGCTAGGTCTATCCATACCTGTATATTTACGTGGGAGAGAGCTTCGATAAAGGTGTACGGGTGTTTTTAATTAGCCAGCCTCTCTCTCTCTCTCTCTCTCTCTCTCTCTCTCAAGGTGAAGCAAAGGGTGGTTTAGGCAAGATCAAGGTAGTCTTCTCAGGCTGGATAAAATTAGTAAAGCTGGTCTTGCTGAGTCACTGAATGAAGTAAAATATATATGTTTAAGTGGGAATCTAACCAAAAGAAAGTAAGGAGTGAAAGTGGCTATGAAGAATGGAGAGAGAGAGAGAGAGAGAGAAAGAGAAAGAGACAGAGAGAGAGAGAGAGAGAGAGAGACAGACAGACAGACAGACAGACAGAGAGAGAGAGAGAGAGAGAGAGAGAGCAATTTTTTTCTTTGGTGTATTTAGATATTTTTAATTATTTGTCTCGTTGGGATATACTATTTAATACGGCAGTACTCTCTCTCTCTCTCTCTCTCTCTCTCTCTCTCTCTCTCTCTCTCTCTCTCTAGCCCCTCTAAACATAGCTGATGGCCAGGTGTAATTAAACTGGAGGGTGGATTTCACTAGGAACCAAGGAGGCTCTCTGCCACCTACAGTAATAATAATGGCTCTTCCATTTCACGCAACCACGATTTAGTATTCCAGGTGTGAGAGTGACCCAGTTCCCTTAGGTGAAAATTATCTTGCAATGAATATAGGTGAAGGTGGCATAAGTGCTTCGTAATAAAGGTGGTATAAGCGCTTCGTGATATCGTTTCCTTGGCAGTTTATTCTGTATACCGCACCTCAGTGATGTCTTCTGTGTTATCTATATCATTTTAGTACCCACATAGTTTACATCGATGGTATACTGGGGGATACTGCAACTTAACGAGCAGAATAAATCGCTAAGAAAGAGGTGTTAAGAAATCTCCAAAGCCACTTGGACTGCGACCCCAAGCCCAAGCCAGGAAGCGTATACAAGCCAGGCCCTCGCACGTGTAATCCGAAAAAATTGTTTATAAGAACGAGGATGCCAGATAAAAAAAAAAAAAAAAAAAAAAAAACTGCCTATGAATTCTAAGTTTTGATTTACTGATTAAAAAAAAAAAAACAGACCTACTATTGAGCGTTTTTAATCATTTATTTATTTATTTATTTATTTTTGTCTAATGTAGATCTCAAACCTTAAATAACTATATTGTGGGATAAGCGTAATTAGACTGTACGGTAAATCTGACTAGTAACAAAGGAGATTCATCGCTAACCCGGCCCCGTCAGGTAAAGATAAACCGACCATAACATTCCAGCTGACACTTAAAACCCTTCAATTCCATCCCTTGCCTTAAAACCCTCCAATTCCAACCCTTGCCTTAAAACCCTCCAATTCCATCCCTTACCTTAAAACCCTCCAATTCCAACCCTTGCCTTAAAACCCTCCAATTCCACCCCTTACCTTAAAACCCTCCAATTCCAACCCTTGCCTTAAAACCCTCCAATTCCAACCCTTGCCTTAAAACCCTCCAATTCCAACCCTTGCCTTAAAACCCTCCAATTCCAACCCTTGCCTTAAAACCCTCCAATTCCACACCCTTGCCTTAAAACCCTCCAATTCCACACCCTTGCCTTAAAACCCTCCAATTCCACACCCTTGCCTTAAAACCCTCCAATTCCACACCCTTGCCTTAAAACCCTCCAATTCCACACCCTTGCCTTAAAACCCTCCACTTCCACCCCTTTCCTTAAAACCCTCCAATACCACTCCATGCCTTAAAACCCTCCAATTCCACTCCATGCCTTAAAACCCTCCAATTCCATCCCTTGTCTTAAAACCCTCCAATTCCACCCCTTGCCTTAAAACCCTCCAATTCCACCCCTTGCCTTAAAACCCTCCAATTCCACCCCTTGCCTTAAAACCCTCCAATTCCACCCCACCCCCTAAAACCCTCCAATTCCAACCCTTTCCTTAAAACCCTCCAATTCCACCCCTTACCTTAAAACCCTCCAATTCCAACCCTTTCCTTAAAACCCTCCAATTCCACCCCTTGTCTTAAAACCCTCCAATTCCAAACATTGCCTTAAAACCCTCCAATTCCACCCCTTGTCTTAAAACCCTCCAATTCCAAACATTGCCTTAAAACCCTCCAATTCCACCCCTTGTCTTAAAACCCTCCAATTCCAACCCTTCCCTTAAAACCCTCCAATTCCAACCCCTCCCTTAAAACCCTCCAATTCCACCCCTTGTCTTAAAACCCTCCAATTCCAAACACTGCCTTAAAACCCTCCAATTCCACTCCTTGCCTTAAAACCCTCCAATTCTAACCCACCCCCTAAAACCCTCCAAAATTCTCACCTCAAGCCAGAATGCGTATAGGGTCGAAGTTCTCCCACGCGACCTCCGTAAAAGTCAAAGAAAGCGAGTGGCGGAGCTGGTTGCGTCTGGCCTGTTTTTGTGACCGGCCACTGAGAATGGATTGGACTCTCTCTCTCTCTCTCTCTCTCTGTCTTCCTTGTTCTTTACTCATTTTTTTTTTTATAGTTTGTATTAGTGTTTGGTTTGGTTTGCTTTTTTTTTTTATCTGTGGTACCGATGTGTGTGTGTGTGTGTGTGTGTGTGTGTGTGTGTGTGTGTGTGTGTGTGTGTGTGTGTGTGTGTGTGTGTGTGTGTGTGTGTGTGTGTGTGTGTGTGTGTGTGTGTGTGTGTGTGTGTGTGTGTGTGTGTGTGTGTGTGTGTGTGTGTGTGTGTGTGTGTGTGTGTGTGTGTGTGTGTGTGTGTGTGTGTGTGTGAAGAACGGTTGCACTCTCTCCTCCGCGCATCTTCACCCATTTTTTGCCCACCTCTGGCCCTTTCTCTTCCCTTGTTCTGTACTTATTTTTTTACTTATACTTTTTCATTACTTTTCGTGTATAGTATCGATTTTTTTTTTTTTAACGCCAAGGAGAATTGCACTCTCTCCTCGGCGCATCTTCACCTTCTCTCTCTCCTCCTCTCTCTCTCTCTCTCTCTTTGCCTTTGGTCTTTTCTCCTTCCTTGTTCCTTACCCAGATGTTTTTAGCTTTAATTATTTTGTATTTCTTATCTATATTATCGATTTTTTATGCATCTTTACACACAATATCCTTTTCTCCCAGTTTGTTATCCTTTCCCCTTCCTCATTCCTTTATCGATTTTCAGCTGGTATTTTTCATCTACCGTATCGATTTTTTTAACATAAATCATAGTCCTTATCCTTTACACCCTCATCCCTATACAATATACAGAAGAACTATAAAATTCCCAGTACATGCAGCCAATAAACGTGAAATCCACCAAGAGGAACGACCTTGACCGGCGCCGTAACTTCCCCCTCCGTTTCCTCCATAATAGTCTCGTACCTCTTCCCTCCTTTATACACTGTCGCTGTAAAACAAGGCATAAATCACCTCAAGCATAAATCATCCCACAAGGTAAAGTAAAAGTTTCCGTACCGTAGCTGCTAAAACCGATACACTCTGAAATATATGGAGAAGAACGAATTGGCGAATCGATTTTGCCAACCGAATTTGTGAACTACTTTGACTTCTTTTTCCATTTATAATATACGCGTTTTGAATTATATATAAATTACCTGGAAAGCAAGATGAAGTGAAATATTCTGGAGGCTGTCAAATCCTGCCTACACAGCTATATAAACAAAAAACGCTTTGAAAAATAAAGAAAAGAACAAATTTGCCATCTTTAAGTCTTCTGTCCAACTTTTCTCTACAGCATTTGCAGTCACTATTAACCAAATGATGCGGAGACGATGGAGACTAAAAAACAGACTAGGAGAGTGGATGTGAGCTAGGTGGATGAGTAAGGGAGGGGGAAGGAGGATGAAAGCGAGGATGAAAAGGAGAGATGTGGTAGAATGTTATATGAGAGGCGAGAAGCGTGAGTTAGAGAGAGGGCAGTCTGGAGGCGATTCGTTTCTGGCCACCCTTTAAGGAATTAAGGCGTCCTACGATAGACAGATAGACAGACAGATACACAGACAGACAAAACAAAGTAAAATTTTCGTGTACTGCAAATTCTAGCTTACAACCCTCCTGCATCATCCTTGAACATGCTTGGGGTTTCATTTACTCGGGACTTATCTTGGAAAGATCATATTACATCTCTTGTAAAATCTGCTTCCAAGAGATTGGGTGTGCTAAGCCGACTCCGCTCTTTCTTTACCCCTGCACAATTGTTGACTCTATACAGGGGTTTTATCCGCCCCTGTGTGGAGTACAACTCTCATGTGTGGGGAGGCTCCCCACATACAGCTCTTCTCAATAGGGTGGAGTCAAAGGCTTTTCGTCTCATTAACTCTCCTCCTCTTACTGACTCCCTTCAACCTCTGTCTCTTCGCCGCACTGTTGCATCTTTATCTCTTTTCTATCGCTACTTTAATGGTCACTGCTCCTCTGAACTGTCTGCTTGCATTCCTCCACCTCTACGACGGGCGCGTAGCACCCGTCTGGCAGCAAACTCTCATCCCTTTTCTGTCCAACTCTCTAATGCAAGAGTTAACCGTTACTCCCAGTCTTTCATTCATGCAACAGGTCAGCTCTGGAACTGTCTCCCTCTGTCTGTATTTCCTCCTGCCTATGATCTCCAGTCTTTCAAACGCAGTGTGTCCAGGCATCTCAAAATGATCGGATCTTGAATTTGGCTCTCTATTGTATTTTGTTTTTCTCTTGGAGGGAACTGTTACTGCGGGCTCATGGCCTTTGGTTCCTTCTTCCTCGCATAAAAAAAAAAAAAAAAAAAAAAAACACTTTGAAATATAGGGAAAAGAACAAAACTTCACTTCCTTATACTTTCATCATGTATATTTTTTTCATCTCACGAAACAAAACGAGACATAAATCACGTGGCAAGCGAGATGCCTTCCATAAAGTACTTTCACCTCGGCGCAGGTCAGATGCAGAAGCCATGCTGGAGGAGGGCTAAAGATATCAACGTTGTTAATCGGTGTGTACGATGGCGTGTCTTCAGTGTTTTACGATTGCTACCACCAGATGACTCTAGTTTTATTTTCAGTTTTTTTATTTTTTTATTTTTTGGCTCTGGGGGAAAATTAGTATTGTGATATGGTTTTTACATATTTTTTTTCTTGTCATAGTTTTTTTTCCAGCATTGGGTAAAGCCTAGTTATAATTCTCTCCGCTGACTCTTCTTTACGGTGTAGTCTTAGTTTATTCTTCCTACCACCATATATCTTTTCTTTAGGTCAGACCTGTTACAATCTCCACAAATCCCTCCAATATAATAATCTTTTTCGTTATATACATTTTACAGCAGACCAATTATTCACCTTATAACAGACCGTGGTAGGTGTGGACATTGCGTGTAATATAACTCGCATATACAGTATGTGGGGAGGGGGGGGCGGCTTCCCCACATAAATCTCTTCTAAATAATGCTAAGTCAAAAGGTTTCCTCCTCATAAATTTCATTTCTCTCACTGACTTCCTTCAGTCTCTTGCTCATCACCGCAGTGTTGCATCTTTATCAATTTTCTATCGTTACTTCAACTGTCACTGTTCTTCCCTTCTGGCAGCGCATTCTCGCCCATTTTCTGCCCAACTCTATTGCCAGAGTTAACTGATACTCTCAGTCATTCGTGTATGAAACAGGTCAATTGTGTGAACTGTCTTTCATCAGTCTGAATTTCCCTCAGCCTATGACCTACAAGTTTTTAATTTTAGTGTATTTAGACATCTCGAAAACATATGGATCTTGACTTTGTTTGCTTTGTTTTGTTTTGTTTTCTTGGAAAGAAAGCAACTCTGCTGACTTTTAGCCTTTGGTTTTTTCTTCGGCATTAAACGAGGGGGGAGGGAACAGTGAAGGTTTTGTATGCAATCTCCGCGTACATCTTTACTGCCAGGAAGGCGTTATTATTTTATTTACGCTACCGCTAGACGATTATAAATCAACATAGGAGAGGTCACTGGGTAGTGAAAGGAACAAAAGCAATCTCCATGACCATCTTCACTACCAGGAAGACTATTCATAGGCTCTCTCTCTCTCTCTCTCTCTCTCTCTCTCTCTCTCTCTCTCTCTCTCTCTCTCTATCTCTCTCTCTCTGTATAAATATATAATATATATATATATATATATATATATATATATATATATATATATATATATATATATAAAGATTCATCATCATAACCCAGCCGGCATCACCCAACTACAAGAAAAAGAATTCTGCCAGCTTTCTCCACTCGGATCTATTATTTGTTAGAGTCGCTACTTGATGAAAGATTTCGTCCTCCTATTGGTTGCATCTACCGTCTCTGCCTGCCTCATCCTCTCACTCCATCCCCGGGCTGGCCATCAGTTAACATATGTCCTGTTTTGCTGTCAGCACGACGTGACCAGACTTACCCATGTCATTTATGCTTTTTGACCGCAGTGACTCTGTTTTATTCTTACACTGTCTTCTAGTCTTGGTAACATGGGTCACTTCGCAGCACCTCTTCCTAAGCGATTTATTTTGCATGTTACATTCTGATGTTGCCTAGATCATTATTTACATCTTCTTTAGTACCACCACAATTTCCATCAGCAGCGTACAAGAGGCTATTAAGGTGCAATAGGTTGAATGAATAGATGAGGATTAGGCATTACGAAATCTCTGAACCAACGGAGAAAGTTACCAAGCATCATCCTTTCCGTTCACGTCTGCGTACTAGCCTTACAATTTAGGGAAGGCATTTCAGGCTCCAACTTTTATATTGAACAGTGAGGGCATAAGACACATACACCGATACTGTACACATTTCCTTAGATCTTAATTAATTCATATCGTCATTATCTATTCTGTTCATCAAGGGCACAGATTTTTTCCACTTCTTCCTCAGCGTCTTCTCCATCTGAGATACAAATTCCGCAGTTCCGACTATTGTGAAAGACAGTACATTACATTTGTTAATTGGTCACTGCATCACACCGCAACCCAGCTTAGTGTAATATGTAAGCTCAGTATAATAAGCTTAGTGTAATATGTAGGCTTAGTGTAATATGTATGCTTAGTGTAATATGTACGCTGAGTGTAATATGTAAGCTTAGTGTAATATTTAAGCTTAGTGTAATATGTAAGCTTAGTGTAATATGTATGCTTAGCGTAATATGTAAGCTGAATGTAATGTGTAAGCTTAGTGTAATATATAAGCTTAGTGTAATATATAAGCTTAGTGTAATAAGTAAGCTTAGTGTAATATGTAAGCTTAGTGTAATATGTACTGCCTGTTGAGACCCTGTGTACAATCAGAGGTTCAGGAGAGAGAGAGAGAGAGAGAGAGAGAGAGAGAGAGAGAGAGAGAGAGAGAGAGAGAGAGAGAGAGAGTACCACCCTGTTGTTGTTGACCCAGAGAATATGTTACTGGGAGGGAATGGAATATGGACTACGAGCACTTTTCTGCAGTAAGTAAACGAGCCATTTTTATAAGAAAGACGTATCGCCTCTCTCTCTCTCTCTCTCTCTCTCTCTCTCTCTCTCTCTCTCTCTCTCTCTCTCTCTCTCTCATGACATCTTCCCACCGCCCCTTCACGTCATCCTCACTCAGGTCACATCACGAGGCTAAATCAACTTCGCCTCTTGACTTATTCGGCCCCTCCAAACAACACATTTCAAATCAGTCATGCTGGCTTGACTTTGCTCTTTGTCCTTAAATAAATGTTACGTAGCCAGCGATACATAAAACTTTCTATTAGTATGTATGTATGTATTTGTGTGTGTATGTATGTATTTGGTTATTGTTGTTGTTGTTGTTGCTGCTGCTGTTGCCAGGCTTATCTCGTATTGAAACCAGTGCACCGCAGGAAAATTGGTGACTTCGAATGGTCGCTCCCGGGGATCTTTTGTTGAGGCTATGTTGAAGGACTGTCCGTGTTGTGATTGTGTGGTGAATGTGGTGAGATAGTGTGGTGTGGTGTGGGGGGTGGCAATACCGTGTGGGTAAAGTGGATGTTTTTGTGAGTTGTATATTGTGTTCGTGTTGTTGTTGTATTTTGTGTTGGTAGTAAGGAAGGGTGGTAGAGAGGGAAGGCTTCAGTGGTGGCACCGATAGAACCTGAGCTGCTTGTCTATTCAAACGCCCCTCATCTCCCTCCCTATACCAAGAAAGGAGGAGGGTGGGCTACAAGACAAGGGCAGCTTAGGGGTTCATTCCACAGAGTTCACTAACGGATGAACCTGATCCCACAACAACAGCAAAAACAGCAAAAACAATGACATCAATAATAATAATAATAATAATAATAATAGCACGTATGTCTTTGGTAATGGATATAAATTCTTCATTTGCCTGGGGAGAATCACCCCCAACCGATAATACAGGACTACTGAATAACTTGCTTTCTCTCTCTCTCTCTCTCTCTTCTTATCAGTTATCGTGAAAATTTAAGTAATGCTGGCAATGTAAAATGATTAACGCGAGATGAAAATGTAAATAAAAATTCCTTGTTAATTATTTCGAGAGAGAGAGAGAGAGAGAGAGAGAGAGAGAGAGGGGGGTCAATATTGCTAAGTCATCACGCAGCCTTTCGCTTTCCTTGATTACTTTGTTTGTATGAAGGTCTTGCCCCCTCCCCCCTCCCCTCCTCCTTCCTGTCCCCTCCCTTCCCCATCCCCATTCTGCTTCCTCCCATCCCCATTCTGTCCTCTTCGCTTCTCTCCCTTTCCCTCCCTTCCCTCCTTTTCCCTCTCCTCCCCTCCCCTTCTCTCCCCATCTCCCTCAAACCTTACCCCTTTCCTCTTTCCGCCCTCCCCTCTTTACTCCTCTCCCTTCCTTTTCTCTTCCTCCCTTTTACTCCCCTCCCCCTTTTCCCTCCATTTTCCTCTTCTCTTTCCATTCTTTCTCTCTTCTCAACCCGTCTTCTCTTCTCTCCTTTCCTTCTCTTCCCTCCCTTTCCTACTCTTTCATTTCGCCCTCCCTTTTCGTCCTCTTCCCTCCTCTCCTCTTTCCTTTCCTCTATCTCTCTCCCATCCTTTTCCTGACATAACGAGAGGGAAAGTAAAAGAAAGTGGGACAAACAAATGACGTAGTAAGGGGGAAAATTAGGATAAGGGAAAGTGTAGATGAAAAAGAAAATGAAAAAAAAAAAAAACGCTGCATGGTGAAGGTGAAGAAACAAGAGGGGAAAAGAGTAAATGGTGACACGTCAGTTGAAAGTGAAGAAGAATCATCCACTCACTTGATCAATTTATTAAATGCAAATATAGTATAATCACAGACTGGGATATGCACAGATAGCCCTGAGTAAAAAGTCGCTACTCTCACTTTCGACCTGTGATGGGCTGTGCATCACTGAGGGTCCCTGTTAGTTAAGTGACCACCATCGGGATTTTTTTTAATGTACCAGGTGTCACTGCTTCAGGAGGTGACTTGCGTACTTGTCCCGCATGGGAAAGTTCCTTGTCTCAGCGAAGTGAACGGAGCTGGGTCCTGAGTGATTGCTGCCTATCTTAAAAGCGCCAGGCAAGGCTTCCACACTACCCCTGAACATCCACACTGTGCACTGTGCAATTTCCACGCTGTGTCTACAGACACCCCGTTAACTCAACGTACCCGTACATAATGTCATGCATTAGGTATTCATCTATATGATTATTCATTTAACTTTATTATTTTCTTTTTAAGGTTATTCAAAGTGGTAACTTATAAAGTATTACAGAATGCAACTTTTCCTCTTCAGCCATTCCTATAAAATTTCCATGTCAGCTTTTCCATGCTGCATGTTTTTTTTTTTTTTTTTCCTGCCAGTTTTAACTGGAGGGTTTGGAGGCGTGGACAGCCCTCTTGCTTTACTGTCCTTATCTTTCAGCATGTAGAATTAGATCTTATAGTCATAGTCTCCTCTGTAACAAGCAGCCTCGAAAGGACCATAAGGTCTTTTACTGTTTGTTTTCCTTTTTACTCATTGAACTCGTTTTTACTCCATTGTACACCTTTATCATTCTTTTTCTGTGTCTGCCCTCCTCTCTTCCTATTTCTCCCATCCTTCCATCCTGTCACTCTTTATAACTCTTCTTTCTACTTCAGGTGGCCTCTGTACTGTGCCTAATGGTTTCCTGTAACCAAGGAAGCCATTTACAACGATGAGTGGTAACCATATAACCAATTATGAGGCGATGTTGAGCCTACTATGGATCCCCTATTAACCGGATGAGGAGACTCAAATGCGGTGTCCATCCGGGAATCAATCTGCCACACTCTTCGCGCCTCGCTGTGGCAAGGCGCTGTTTGCCACAAGAGGTACATCGGTTCACTGCACATGTCGGTCCTGCCGAGGCGGTTCCTGCGGTTGACAGGTCTGGTTGGCTAGACAAACCGGGGATTACTCAACAACAACAACGGCAACATCAACAACAACAATAAAAAATAATAACAACTAAGACCGAAAAAGAGACGAAACTTAAGAAAATGGAGAACAGAAAAGGGAGAGAGAGTGAGAAAAAAGAGATGAAGGTGTCAAAAGGGAAAGGAGAAAAAAAAAGAGTAAGTAGGATAAAAAAGCACTTAAGGCTGAGGTGAGGTGAGGTGAGGGAGGCGTGGGTGAAAGTAAAAGGAAGGGTCATGAAGGAAAACAATAAGGTCTTGTTCATGGGGGGTGGACAGGATCAGTACTCACCCTTTACACTCTCTCCCTCTCTCTCTCTCTCTCTCTCTCTCATTTTCCCTCCGTCATCTTTTCTTATTCTCTAATTCTTCTTCGTATTCTCACTCTTTTTTAGCATTTCTCACACTCTTTTTATCTTACTCCGTTTATCCTCTTTCTCTCTCATTCCTCTTCTACTGCTCTCTTTCTCTTCCGTCTTTCCATACTTCCTTCATCTTCTGTGCATCCTCTTTTCTTCACCTCCTCCTCCTCCTCCTCCTCCTCCTCCTCCTCCTCCTCCTCCTCCTCCACCATCACCTCTCCCTCATCCTCCTTTCTTTCCTTCCTCACTTTTCTCCTTTCTTCTCATCACTTATTCTCCCACACAGAGTCATTCCTTTCTTTCCCTTTCTTCCTTCTTTTAAATTTCCTTTTCCTCTTCCTCGTCCTCCTTCCCTTCATCGTTCTCGTTCCTCCTCTCCACTCATATCCCTTCCTATTCCCCCCTCCTCCTCCTCCTCTTTCTTTCTTCTCCCCCTCCTCCCTCTCTCCCTTTCCCTTTCTCGACAGGTATTGCAATCAGAGGGGAGGAGGGGGAGGGAGGGAGGTAGGGGGAGGGGAGGGAAGAATAGCGTATAGGCTAATGTACCTCCTTATATGAGAGAGAGAGAGAGAGAGAGAGAGAGAGGAAAGGGGGATGCTTGGGGGTTAAGTCGCTTTTGCTGCTTAAAAAAGGGAAATGTAAACAGATTGGATTAAGCCTGTATACGGGATTTGATTGCCTGTGTGTGTGTGTGTGTGTGTGTGTGTGTGTGTGTGTGTGTGTGTGTGTGTGTGTGTGTGTGTGTGTGTGTGTGTGTGTGTGTGTGTGTGTGTGACAGACAGACAAACAGACTGACAGAGAGAGACAAGCAAAGACAGAGAAACCAAAAGACAAATTTATAAGGAGAAAGAAAAGAAAAAGAAGTGGCAAAGACAGAGTAAGGGTCAGTTGTGTGTGTGTGTGTGTGTGTGTGTGTGTGTGTGTGTGTGTGTGTGTGTGTGTGTGTGTGTGTGTGTGTGTGTGTGTGTGTGTGTGTGTGTCGGGTTGTGGGAAAGCGTGAAATGCCTGGATATATCTGATGTGACCTCTCTCTCTCTCTCTCTCTCTCTCTCTCTCTCTCTCTCTCTCTCTCTCTCTCTCTCTCTCACACACACACACACACACACACACACACTACCCTACCATTCGCGAGCCGTGTTAACAAAGTGAATTGATCTTACAACGGGTACGAGTTTACTCTCTCTCTCTCTCTCTCTCTCTCTCTCTCTCTCTCTCTCTCTCTCTCTCTCTCTCTCTGCCGTTAATTTATTCAATCTCTTCCAATATTCTTCCTTCTAACCTTTCCATTTTTTCTGCCTTTCATTCATCCATCCATTCATTCATTAATTCATTCATTCTTTCTTTTTTCTTTCTTTTCCTTCTTGTCTTTTACCCTTTCCTTTTCCTCTTTTCTTCATCCATTTATCTTCTCTTCCTATCTCTATCCCTCATCCTCTCCTAAATTTCCCTCTTCCTTCCCTGCTTCCTTCCTTCCTTTTCTTCCTTTCCCTTCTTTTTCTGCCTTTCCTTCGTGCCTTTATTTTCTTCTTCCTTCCTTTCTTCTTTTTTTTTTCCTGTCTTCACGTTCTTCATTCTCCCTCCTTTCATTTCGCTGTTCTTTCTTCCTTTCCTTCTTTCCTGTATTCATTCATTCTTTCTTTCGTCCATCTTACTGTCCTTCCTCTCCTCTTCCTCCTCCTCCTATTATTTCTTTCATTTCTCCTTGCTTGTTTTTACTTTCTTTCCTCCTTCTCCCTTTTTCACACACACCGGAGACATCGTATGACTCAAGATGGTCTAACCTTTATATTTACAATTTACTTGGGATGAATAGAGAGAGAGAGGGGGGGGGAGAGAGAGAGAGAGAGAGAGAGAGAGAGAGAGAGAGAGAGAGAGAGGAAACAATCAGTGGAAGTGAAGGCCTAACAAGCATACTTTACGAGCACAGCCTCAGTTGCGAAGTCATCTCCCTTTTGCAAAACTCTCTCTCTCTCTCTCTCTCTCTCTCTCTCTCTCTCTCTCTCTCTCTCTCTCTCTCTCTCTCTCTCTCTCTCTCTCTGGGGACATAATTTGCGTTGTGGAAATGATAAGTAAAAAATAAAGGAATTAACCTAACCCTTTAATTCCGGTGACGTGGTTTTCATTGTATTCTTATTATCTGTAGATGATTTTACTCAGCTACTGGGAGACTGAAATGGAGGGGTTATAGATAGATAGGTAGATAGACATATAGATAGATAGATAGGTTGGAAGGTAGGTAGGTAGGTAGACAGGCAATAGATAGATAAACAGATGGACAGATAAGAAGACAGATAGATGGATAGATCGACAGATAGGTAGGTACACTATATAGATAGATATAGATAAATAGATACATACTGGCAGACAGACTGATAGGTAGATAGATAGACAAACGGATAGACAGGCAGTAGGTGGGTAAGTAGATGGATAACTAGATCCTGCGGGCTCATGGCCTTTGGTTCCTTCTTCCTCGCATTAAAAAAAAAAAAACACACAGATAGATAGACAGACAAAAAGATAAACAGATAGACAGATCCTTCATGAACCCCGTCAAAGCAAAATATCTCCCTTAAGATGAATGAAGTAATCTGGCGGTAACTGCAGAAAAAAAAAAAGACCATCACAGGATCTTAACCATTTCCCTAAGACGGCGTAATTCCTCGCTTATCCCTGCTACGTTCAGACGATTTTCTTCAGGACAGGGCAGACTTTTGGACCGAGAGGGGTTAGATACGAAGCTCCTTAACATTATCAGTACGGGAGATCTTTCCTAAAGCTAAATGAAATCGTCTAGAGTTAGAACGAAAAAACGTAAGCTGGTCACAGGAATAAAGCAGTTAGATGCGTGTAATAAATCTCTTTAAAAATCTGCATAAATTAAATTACGTATAAGCCATGCATCTCTCAAAAAAAAAAATCTACATAGGTATCCGGATTATTTTTACAATTTAGAAGACGTAATTTATGTTGTAAGGTCTCAGGGCTTTATTTTTTATTTTTTCCATTATAATAAACAACTCTGCGCTAAATTTTTTCATGTCTTCTGCAGTTTGCTATTCAGAAGACTCTGGGGTCAAATTCCTTAACCCATTATGGTCTTCTGTAATAGGGTCGTGTGTTTAAACGTAAATGGTGTGCAAAACCCTAACTCATCAATGTCATTTTTGGAACGCCTACGGTTATTAGGTATGGTAAGCCTGCATCCCACATTATTGAGTCCGGTTAGCAACGATATGGGAGGCTAAACACATTCCATCTGATTCACACGGGAAATTATCGTAAAAAATAGGGCGCTTGCATTCCACTTTGCGATTTTATTTTAAGCATACAGCCACAGCTTCTACCCACAGGATAAGATAAGGGTTTATAATAAAGATGATAAACAAAATCAGTCTTCCCTCCTCCGTTTCTTCCTCCCTTCCCTATCTCCATCCATCCCTCCTCTTTCCCTCTCCTATCTTCATTCCTCCTTCCCTCTCTCCATCCATCCTTCCTCTTAAAGTCAGTCTCTCCTCCGTTTCTCTTCCTCCCCTCTCTCACTTCCATCCATCCCTCCTCTTTCCCTCTCCTGTCTTCATTCATCCTTCCCTCTCTCCATCCATCCCTCCTCTTTCCCTCTCCTGTCTTCATTCATCCTTCCCTCTCTCCATCCATCCCTCCTCTTTCCCTCTCTTCATTCCTCCTTCCCTCCTCTTCTCCTCCTCTTGCACCACCTCACTCCAGTGTTTACCTACTATCCCTGTGAAAGGCTTCGTGGTTGTCCCTCTCTCCCTCAATGTCACACACTCACCCAACTTTTCCTTCGTGTTCTCGCCTTTTAGCAACCGTGAAGGCCTTGTTTTGCTTTCGTCATGCTTTTCTCTCTCCATCTTTGTCTCTCATTCTTTCTGTCTCCGTCTGTGCCTCGGTCTCTCTGTGTACACTACTGATTGAACTCTGAACTTTACTTCTTATTCTCACCTTTTGGGAACTGTGAAGGCTTTGTTGTGTTTGTGCTAGAATTTATTTTTCTTATTTAAAGAGAAATTATGTCTTCTTTTTTGTGTGTACTGAGAAAGAACAAAACGCTGGGAGAGTGCTAAAAGTTGTCTCTCTAGAAACACATACACATACGAGAGAGAGAGAGAGAGAGAGAGAGAGAGAGAGAGAGAGAGAGAGACAGACAGACAGACAGACAGACACACACACACACACACACACACACACACACACACACACACACACACACACACACACACACACGTATGTACACTAGCTCTAAAAAGTATCACAGAGGGTTCCGATGATATTCGAAATGATGAGTACGGCTAGCGATGTCCCAAGACGAATGTGTAAATTATCTCAGTATTTATAAATTATGATAACAATAATGACTAGGAAATGTTAATTATACGATGGTGTGCATCCTCCTGAAAGCAGCGTGGGATGGAACAGTCGGTCACTTTTCAATAGTTATCGCTTGTGGTGTCACACTGTTTCGCGTAAAGTGTGCACCGATACTTTATGGAGTCTGGTTCACACAGGATCAAAGAAAACCCCTGTGCAAAGTCAGGAACTGCACAAGGTAAAGAAAACACTGAGTCGGTTCAGCAAATACAGCCTCTAAGAAACTGATCTGTGAAAGAGAAGTTGTGGGATCTTTCCAAGACAGATCACGAGAAAAATAAACCCTGAGGAAACTGAGGGATTATGGAGACCTGAGTTGTGTGCTGCTGAAGAGAAACGAAACAGTCAAGATAAACGATGGAGGAACTAAAATTCTGAGGAACGGCAAGACTCTTTTACCATTACTCTGAAGCCAAGTGATCCACAGCCTCGTCCTGTGACTGTTCTGGTGACTATCGTGATGGACGCTGTGAGAAACGAAAGCAAAGTGAATGGTGGTGGACAGGGCTAGATGTGCAGCTGAAGTATCCGTAATGAACAGAAGGAAAAGTTTATGAGAGAAAGAACCTTGAAGAAAACCACTACTGATAGTTTTGGACGAAGAACAGTACGACAGGAGCTACAGAACAACCAGAGAGGAAATTTGAGATGAAAACACAATCGGAGGGATAAAAACCATATAAGGGCATTTCGGAATTCAAGGTTTGTGCCAGAAAAGTCGAAGGCCATTAAGATGTCAAGCCCGGGAACAAAGGTCACCTCAAAAGTCCGAACTGACACGACCAGCAATGCGAAGGGAATGTAAGAATATCGCCAGTGGAATTCAGATCAAGGACCGGTCAGATTTCTGGACAGAGTATGCTTTCCTTTTGTCCCATTTCGCCAACAGGACAACTGGGAACCTGAATTAATATAGGAAAATCGATTATGGGGCCGTATTCTAGGGGAAAATTATGACTTAGAAATATACGGTTTTCCCCTGCGCAGTATATAGGCCTAAATCTAAGACAACTTCCTTTTTTTCACGACCCTGACGAAACCCATGTTGATGATCTGAAGGCAGCAAAATATGGAAGACGTCCTCGGCCTTCGTGAACAATAACAACAAGAACAAGCTGAACACGACCCATCACTACTCATTAACGACTGCTGGTAACCTCGACCTTCCTTACCCCACGAACCACAAGACAAACTACCACCCCATCGCTACCATCTTACCCCCTCTCCCCATCCCCCTCTGACACTCTTCTCTCTCACTCTCCCTCATCCACTCTCACCCCCATCCTTCTCTCTCTCTCTCTCTCTCTCTCTCTCTCTCTCTCATTTTCCTCCACCTCCTCCTCCTCCTCCTCATAACCATCATCATCATCATCATCATCAACCTTCCCTCTCTCTTCCCCCTCCCCTCCCCTCCCCCTGCCTAAATCACCTCACCAGTTTCTAATTACCACCCTCCCTCCCCCTCCCCCTCTCCTCCCCCTCCACATAGGTTACACGACCAACGATACTTCCTGTTTGGCCCACCACCACACACACACACCTATACATACGCACATACATACATACATACATACATACATACAGACTGACTGACTGGCTGACTGTACATGTAATCACGTATACAGAAAAGCGCACATGCAAACATACATACATACATACATACATACATAAATACTGCACATACATACCTACATACACTCACATTTACCTTCGGACCCACACAATTACACACACGAACACATACACATACATACACACGCACGCATGAATACGTACTCACCTACGCACACATGTACACACATTCTCTCCGTCTCACGCACATTTCTGAGGGAGAGAGAGAGAGAGAGAGAGAGAGAGAGAGAGAGTTACGTAACATTCTTGCAAGTTCGATGACGTCCTTTCGTTCTTGCAGCCTCTCCAAGCAGGTGGTGGCGTAGTGGACAGAGCGGTGGGCTGCTGTCATAACACACACACACACACACACACTTTCCTTAGACCCTCATACAAATCCTGAATGAGACAGCCATAACATGTACTCTGCATGGACGGTGGGATTTAGTGCTGGATTGGTGACATGTGAAGGTGTGTGGCACGTAAGAAGATTGGTGGATCTCAGGGAAAGGACTGTCTACTATATGTCCAGAATCAGTAACATATTAATAACTAGAGGAGACCTATTGTAGGGATGGAATTAGCTGATGATTGAGTTGTTAATGATAAGCTTATATATATTGTACCTAAATTCAAATAATGGCCTAGTACATCCTAAAGTAAGAGGCAGGAACACACACACACACATACACACACACACACACATACACACACACACACACACACACACACACACACACACACACACTTTCCTTAACCTTCACACAGCATCTTCTTCCTTAGGTTACCACACACCACCACATTCTTCATCCTTTCTCCCCTGCCTCCCTCCCACCTTTCCCCTCCCATCCTCTTCCTCCTCCCCTTCCCTCTCATTCCCTCTTCCTCCCTCTCTCATTTTCTCTCCCACCCTCCTTTCCCCTCTCCTCTCTCTCTCTCTCTCTCTCTCTCTCTCTCTCTCTCTCTCACACACACACACACACACACACACACACACACACACACACACACACACACACACTGATTAAAGAAACTGTGACTTGAAGCAGAGAGAGAGAGAGAGAGAGAGAGAGAGAGAGAGAGAGAGAGGAGGGGGGCATGAGAGAAGATGGAGAAGTAGAAAGGAAGAAAAGATGCTGAGATGGAAAGGTGAAGTGCAGAGGTTATTGCGAAAGAAGCGAGAGGATAAGGTGGAGGGATGGAGAGAATATTGTGGAAGGAGGGAGAGAAAATGGTGGAGGGAGGGAGAGAAAATGATGGAGCAAGGGAGAAATTAGGGTGATGGGAGGGAGAGAGTGTGGTGGAGAGAGGGAGAGAATGTGGTGGGGAGAGGGAGAAAATATGGTGGAGGAAGAGAAGAGATTATGGAGGAGAGAGGGAGAGAACATGTTGCAGGGAGGGAGGGAGAGTGATGGAGGGAGAGAGAGACCGTGGTGGAGGGAGGGAGAGAATATGGTGGAGGGAGGAGAGAAAGTGGAGAGGTGAAGAGGTGGAGAGGGCGGAGGTGGAAGCAAGTGGGAAAGTATTGGCCCTGACCTCACCTGGATTGTGGTAGTTGTGGTGGTTGTGGTAGTTCTGGTGACTGTAGAGGTTGTGATAACTGTGTGTGGTGGTTGTGGTAGTTATGGTGGCTGTAGTAGTTGTGATAGTTGTGGTAATTGTGGTGGTTGGGATACTTGTATTAGCTGTGATAGTTGTGGTGGTTGTGGTAACTGTATCAGTTGTGGTAGTTATGGGGGTTGTGGTAGTTGTGATGACCGTGGTAGATGTAGTAGTTTTGGTAGTTAGGGTGGTTGTGGTGCTTGCGGTAGTTGTGGTAGTTTAGGTAGGAGTGATGGTTGTGGTAGTTGTGGTGACTGTGATGGTTGTTGTGGTGGTTGTGATGGTAGTTGTGGTGGTTGTGATTGTGGTAGGTGTGATAATTGTGGCTGGAGTGATTGTGACTGTGGCTGTGGCGGTGGTAGTGACTTGTTTGAGAGAGAGAGAGAGAGAGAAAGAAAGAGGGAGAGAGAGAGAGAGAGAGAGAGAGAGAGAATAAATGCTGAAGGCTTGCAAAGTTTGTCCCTCCGAAAGAATCCTCAATAAAAGAAAGTCAAAATCACGATCCATTCATTCCGAGATGACTGGACACTTTATATTTACAAGACTGGAGGTCATAGGCAGGGGGAAAGACAGACAGAGGAAGGCAGATCCAGAGTTGACCAGCTGCGTGCATGAGATCAGAAACTTCAACTAAATCTTGAGTTAGAGAGGTGGACAGAAAAGATAAGAGAGTGTGTGGTTTGGCGGGTGCTGCATGCCTGCCGTAATGGGGAAGGATGCAAGCAGATAGTTCAAAAGGATAGTGGCGAGAAAAACGATATAATTAGTGAGCGATGCAATACTGTATGAGAGATGCAATACTCTGTGTGTGTGTGTGTGTGTGTGTGTGTGTGTGTGTGTGTGTGTGTGTGTGTGAGAGAGATAGAGAGAGACTAACAGCAGGTAGTAAGAGGGGTACAAGCAATGGTGACCCTAATGAGAGGCAATATATAATGCCGTACAGCAAACACTTCTTCATCACCAAATTACTCTCTCTCTCTCTCTCTCTCTCTCTCTCTCTCTCTCTCTCTCTCTTTGCCGAAGTGTTGCATCACTCTCTCTACCATCACCTTTGCAATGAACTGTTTTATTTTGAATTATTTGTCTGTGTGTCTTTCCCTTTAAGGCAGGCATGCAACGCCCGTCTATATACACAGTGTCATCCCTTTTCCGTGCAGAGGATCGCTATCTCACTCCCTAACTACTGCACTACGATGATGGCTTTTGTACCGTATTCTTGTTGCTGCCAGTCCATGTTACTCAGAAGGGACTTGTGAAATTGGAGAGGTCAGTTACATCGTTCATTAACGTCATAGCTATTACAGGCCCTTCCTTAGTTTTATAAAATTCTTTGGTTGTCGCAAGAATGGGGTAAAAAAAAAAATACCGTGCTGAAGGAATAAATATCTACACGACCGATCAACTCTATTGTAGTCTTCAGTCTGTCTTTCTCCTTGCCTACAACCTCCAGTCCTATAAACGCAATGTGTCCAAACATATCTGAACGAAAGACCATGGTTATGGCTGCATTCTATTTTATACAATTATGGAAATCAAGTTTTGAAAGGCTCTTATTATTTGGTTCCTTCATTTTTCATATGTTTATATGTATATATACATATAGATAGATAGATAGATAGATATACAGTATATATATTATATACACAACTGTACAGTAGCGGTAGGTGGTGGTGACTATCATCCGCTTGACGTAATGCGAAGCCCATCCAGAAACCAAACCTCCACACTATTCCTCGCTTCTCGCTGTGACGAGGCGCTATCAGTTGTAAGGGGACATTAGTTCACTGCACTGAACGGCCCCAGAGGGGGGGAGCGACTGCTTCTCTGTGACTGATGGGTATGCTCAGCCAGACGGATTAGAGTTGATCTACAACAGCAAAAACTGTACAGTAAGTCCCTGGTCTGATTTTACCACGTATGTCTGACAAGGCGCATGGCGGTTTTGGTCAAGAATTAAATTAGCGTCCCCTGTACCTAATTCGGCTGTTCCTTTCCCTTACCCCACCCTCTTTGCAAGCCATCCCATAAATGGTTCTTGTAGGCGTTTGGACGAAACCGACTTGAATTGTCATCGACCTTGCCTGCAATGCATAGAGCAGTTGCTGTCCTTTCGAGAAGAACAAGTTAAATCTCAAAGTTGACATTTACAACACTGAAGCGGTCAAGTGGGGACAAAGGGGACAGGTATGTATTGTGCACCCAGGATGGTACAGGTCAAAGGTCAAGGTTAGACACACGTGACATTTAAGCCTTTCTACTCACATTTCTCCTCTACGATTTCTCGGTTAGATTTTTACTCCTTGATTTTCAGTGTTTGGATTTCTCTATAACGATCGAGAAAAGACTATCGAGAAATTTCATAATACTCAGACCCCTAAGAGTTTGTCACAGATGAACAAATCTCTGACGTCAGGTCTGAGAATTCCGAAATGAATTCACAGCAGTAGAAGTGTTAAATATACATATATATATATATATATATATATATATATATATATATATATATATATATATATATATATATATATATATATATATATATATTCTTCACTGTGTAACTACTAGGATTCCTCATTCCTGAATAAATTCAAAGAAACGATTTTATGAAGGAGCGGCCACTTACTGCATGAACAGTGTTTATAGGAAAGAGTCATGTAGACAGTGTATGCCTCTAATCGAAAGCTTAAATATGTGAAAGGACGTATATTTCACTTGTCACTTTTTTGATAACTTTTTTTTATGTTTTCCCATTTCTGTATCAAATTCATCCCAATTATCGCTGGGAAATACGATTCAGATAATGAAATTATTGAATTAAGTGGTTTATTTTGTCTAAACTTATTCTCGTACAACACAGAGATTTCCTTCGGCTGAATAAATCGTCTTGCAGTAGCCAAAATATACGGAAATATATAAACGGATTCCTGCTTTTGAAAGGTTTAACCACACTGAGGAAAGATATTATAATCAGATTCACCTTTTTCTATTCTTCTTTGTATCCGAGTCACTTATCATTTATCGACTGTGCAACTGGACAAAGGGGAACCGGTATTGCTCAAACCTGGCCCCTTTATACGTGAACAGCTGCGGCTCAGGTCACCCCAGTTTGGTAGGCTGCTCCACTCATAGGAAGAAAGAGAGGGTGAGAGGTGGGTCAAGTGGCAGGTGAGGGATGCAATGAGAGGGAGTGAGAGGGAAAGGGAAGGCACGGTGATAAGGGTGTGTTCAGTATGAGGTAACGAACGTGACTGGGCATTCACCTGATCTCGGCTGATGCTCCATATCCACTTATTCCAAACTCCATCCCACTCCACCCAGCCTCCTTCCTCTTCTCCCCTCCCTTCTGTTATATTTCTACTACTACTCCTTTCCCATCCATCCAGCTTCCTTCCTCTTCTCTCCTCCTACTTCTTC
>NC_137027.1:3580149-3752649 GCF_032717465.1 Coenobita brevimanus | reverse complement strand
GTACAAAGAGCGAGCGAGGGGAAGGCAGAAGGAAGAATAGTGGGGGAGGGAAAGGGGGATGGGATGAGGAAAGGTACTGCGAGAGAATGAGAAAGAATAGATTAGGGCATGAACCTGGGGAAAGGAAAGAAGGAAGGAAGGAGGAGGCAATTAAGGAGGAAGAGAGGCAAAAAAGATGAAAAGTCAGGAAGGAAGGAAGGAAGCAGATAAGCAAGCAAGCAAGCAAGCAAGGATGGATGGATGGAAGACGGAATTCAGAACAGAGAGAGGGGAAATATTATGGCAAAAAAAAAAAAAGACAGGAAAAGACGAAGAACAATGAAAGTGAAAACAGATGCGATAAGAGAGAAATATGGAATTGGGTAGCAGAAGAGGAGAAAGGACGAGGTGGGAAGGATTAGAAAGCGTGCAAAGGAAAAGGGGGACAAAAGAAAACTATATATAAAAAAAAAAAAGACTACAAGGACAAGAGAATGACGCAATAAGACTAGAATTCTGAAATTGCTGAAGCAAAGTTCAAAGAACTCCACATTCCAGATGCAAATGCTTTTGTTATTACTATAGACCTAATATTAAGGGGATTTTGGCATGACTCAGAATTTGACCTGTAATCTTGAGATCAAGGTCAAGGTCATTCATACAATAATCATGTTCACTCATAACCCACTACATTTCCACTGACTACGGTCAAAATCGGCCAAATACTTTCCAATTTAGCACTTTTAGGCATGAGGCGGCCTTTTTTATTTTCTTCAATATCTCAAAAAGTATTTGTTGGATCTCACTATCAATACCCAGGTGTACTAGTATATTTTGACGACTACATACTGGAACATTTGCAAAATAATCGACTCCGCAGTTTTTGCTGCGCAGGAGAGCAAAAACTGAAAAAAATAACATAGTGGCCGCTAGTGCTAGGGGAAATAATGTGCCAAAATATGCCTGCAGCCAAGTTACATCACTCCTGAAAAAATTTCATGTGGCCATCTCGAACGGCCTTGGAATGCCAGCCTTCCAGATCCTCCTCTCCCCCCTCCCACAAAAAAAAAAAAAAATAGCTAGAAAATAAAAACGAAATATCTACAGTATCAATAAGAACTTCACAGAATGTGGAGTTCTTAAACAGAAGTAGAAAGACGAATAACTACAGGTGGAGGGGCAAGATGATGATACAGAACTTGAAGGAAAATGAGAGAAGAATAATATTAAAACAACAGACAAGAAAGACAACAGGATGAGGGAAAAAAAAGTAATAATTAATAAAAGTAGAAGAAAAGCGGAAGAAGAAGACGAAGTGGAAGGACAAGGAGAAAGAGAACTAGAAAAGGTATGAAAGTGAAGTTGAAAAGAAAAAAATAAGGTAACAGAAGTAAAAGAATACATTTAATAAGGCGCGGAGTAAGAAGACGTGAAGTATAAGAAAGAAGAAGTTAAGAAAAAAGTGGAAGAAAATGGGACGGAAGGACAATGAGAGGAGAAAGTACTTGAAGATGTATTCGTATGAAATGTATTGTATATACCTAAAGACAGGCCAAAGAGAATAAGTAAATGAAACGGTAATAAACAGATGGACAATAGGGAGTGACAGAAACTGATGGAGAATGAAAGGGAAGGTGGAATGAGTGAACGGAGGAAGGGGGGGGGGATGCCACGAATAGAAGGTAAAAAAAAAGAAGAAGAAAGAAAGAAGACGCCTACCCCAAGGAATGCGCATGCGCGAGGAGAGAGGTGTACATAAAGGCCAGGTCTGGAGAGGCACCCGGCACTTCCCATCCACCTCCCCTTGTAGTCGTACGGCTGTGAGGACCCCGTGTGAAATAGTTGTTGACAGAACTGACTGAGAAGTGAGTATCGTGGTGAGAGTGATGCGTGTGATGATGAAGAAGAAGGCTTAGATTTAAGCCTATCGACTGCACGAGGGTTGTTAGAGCAGACAATTAGTTCCCAATTTTCCCCTGGAAAACGATTAATCAAGGTCCCCGACTGTACTGCTGGATGAACAGGGACACTGAGGAAACAAGCCAAGTCCAACATTCTGACCGGTTCGAGAATCAAACCACGGTTCTTCCAGCTACGAACTGGACACGTTAACCAATGCACCACCGGCCTCCCTTTGTGATGAATGGACGGAGTTGCTCCTCTTGTCCCAGTTCACCCAGTAGTACAAATGGGCACTGGATGTAGATTATGACTGCTATAGGGGGGTTGTGTTCTGGGAGAGTGGGACTCAGAAGTACTTTGCTTGACCATTTGACCTAATGACCCTCGTGCAGGCTACAGCAATGATTCTAAGCCTTCTTGCCCTGATGGAAGTGGCTGGGCCATTATTTTAGATTTTCCCCATCTCGAGTCAATGCTCATGCATCAGTTTAGATCCGAGAGGCATCTCAATATTTTGTTGATTATATAATGCCGTCAAGTATGTAGACAGGTAATTTAACCTTCAACATTCAGGACTCTTAAAGCCTAGCCTCGAGCTCGTACATTTCGAAAGTGGTAATATGGGACTAGATATTACCGTCTTATCATTGGGATGGGAGGTTCAAGGAAGAGGAAGACAGAATCAGGACAAGCTAGCATTACTTCCCAGTGAAACTGGCCAGACATCAGTGAGTCCTTTGACACTCTTGGCGTCACCCAACAAGCATGACAACTAACAGTAACGTGCTTGCACACACACACACACACATTTGGAAGGCTGTGTTCCGTGATTGCCTGGGTCAGGTATTTTTTCACGTGATAGCTGCTTTTCAAATTGCATGATGTCCTGCAGCATTCAGGTCGAGATTCCTAACCCCGAGGTTCCTCATTAGCATATCGCTCCAAGTTTTCCTCACTCTGCCATACTAACACTCTCACTTCTTTACAGGGGTAAGCCGCTATACCAAGGAAAATCATAACAGAGATAAATGACCCTCCTGATCTACGAAAGCTGACTGTGAGCGACACTAAGTTATACACAACACAGTTAAGTCTAACACCAACTTCTGAAATTCAAGTGTACTCCTATAGATAAGTTTCTCAGGCATCACTAAAATACCCGTCACGAGTGGTCAATCAGCGGACACTGGATGGTGATACGGAGGGAGGGAAGGGATCACGAGGGTACAAGATGACTGGGGAAAATGTTTTTTTATGCAGTTAGTTCTGGACTTAGGCCTGGAAGCACTTTGCCAAGTTCCAGTTGTCCATGTAAGACACACCAACAGAAGGCTGATCCCGTACGCCCATCACGCTGTTACTTGACACTTGGGCAGTATTGCTCACCACCTCGATTGTGATACGCTAGGGATATAAAATTTAGGTCTGATGTTATGGTAGGCTATAAGCTGGGGTGTTTGTCAATGAGTTCATGTGGGTGTGTAGTGAACAAGGTGATATATTATACGGATCCACAAACTCTTCCATGTAACAGTTGGGATTGAACCATTGACCACATAGCCTCTGTCCCACTGATCTACCCACTCTTAGGGCGGTCCTTGCTGGTCAGTTCCAGCTATGTCTAACACCAAGTCTTCCCCGACCACCAATTTCCAGGAGACACAATGCAAAGATAATGTTAAAGTAAAATTCCCTAGAAAACGATTTCAAAACTGCGACTGAGAAACAAAATGAGAAATTCATAAATTTGTTTCAGTGTTCATGCATGTATACCATCGGGTTGTCAATAGAATGTAGCCAATAAACTCGCTGCACTAGTCCCGCACCACGACACAATTACTCACCTCAAGCACCACACTCTCACAACACAGCCAATCCTTCAACACAACCTCCACATAGCTCTGGGAATCCTCGACAGTGGTTGGTTTCCTGCGGTCCACTGGGTTCACGTATAAATTAGCCTGGGGATGTACTAAACAGTCCTATATTAAATACTGTCCCGGAGTGAAAATAGCGGGTACTAGCACAAAAAAGGAGTGACGTGATGCCAGACAGACGGATATCCGAGAGGGTATGAGAGTCTCTAACAGCATGAAGCCCAGGGAAGATCAGAGTTGCTGTTTCTTAACCTATTTTGCTATGCATCCAACAGGTGCTGGAAAGGAACACCTTCAAGTGGTGGCACCAGTTTAACATCTTTCTACTCCCTTTCTGTCCCCTGAAAAGGAAGATGGTGGACTGCAATAGACGGACATTTTCGGTCTGTAGTCCATTGGTTCCACATTCAGTTGAACCTGGGGCTACAGCAACAACATGGATCTGATAAAACCCACAGCTTCTGACGTCATATAAGATGGGTGTATGATTTATGACAGGTATTAGCCAGGTCCTCAGTCTACTCCATTCACTCGGCCACCACACCTAAACATCTACACGACACAAGCGTGAATAATGGCAGCCTGGCCAAAACCAGTGAAGCGAGAGGCGAGACATACCCAAGGAGGGGAATTTACGAGAGAAAGTGAATTATTGATGGCGGACAGGGCCATTAGGAGAAGTGACTGGCGCTCACACACACACACACACACACACACACACACACACACACACACACACACACACACACACACACACACACACACACACACACACACATCACCGCCATTGTCCTGGTCCATAATTGATTCCCTAATTAGCCTCACATCCTGGGTGGGCCAAAATTCTTCTGCTTCCAGCTGGTCTTCATTATCCATTTTATATTTATTTACACGAGGAAATTCCTATTTATTTTTTTTTTAACATGGTTGTTGGGCCGTTTAGTACGAGCAGTACTTTTATTACATTCTTTTTATCCAGGGGAGATTTTTTTTTTTTCCCCGAACAGGAAATCCCTCTCGTAATGAACTGTCCCCAGTAACCCTCTTGCAGAAGTTCCATATTTCTTGTACGGTCACGCGATTTTAACTAACACAAAAATGCCCTTGGTAATGAAGGAAGCAGGAAAAAAAACTCATTAGGTTAATCCTTCCAGTACCAAGGTTTCAATTGTATGCTACAGCCAGACGACTTAGTCAGAACAAGAAAAACTTCTTGTTATGAAGGGATTAATCATTCTCTCTAAAGCTGCCTCCAAGGGGAAGACAAGGGAGGAAAATTATATGGTGATGCTCTGAATGTTAATGTCTTCATGAGATTTAATTAGGGGTAAGGTGGTAGGTGGTGGCGACCATCATCCGCTCACTTGATGTAGTGCTGCCTACTTCTTCCTTAGCCTTTCTCATTCTTTTTCTGTGTCTGCCTTCCTCTCTTCCTATTTCTCCCATGTCTCCTGTCACTTCTATTGCTTTTCTTTCCTTTATAGGTGGCTTTACACTGAGTGACAAGCCAAATGGCTTCCTGTAAGCCAAGAAACCATTTACAACGCTGGGTGGTAACCATATAACCAAACCGTACGTGCTCCCTACGTGTCAGCAAGTGGTTTGGTGGAGGGTTAGTGCCCCTCCCCGTAAAACAAATAACTCTGAGTCAAATGGCCACCCCTTACGGGATTATGGTGTCAGGCAATAGACAGATAGAAGGATAGTGTTGGTTGTGTGCTGTATATCATTAATTAAACGAGTGAGATGACAGGAGGAAAAGATGGTTATAGAGATCAATATACGTTTGGATGAAGGAAGAGAATATATAGAGATATACTCGACAGAGAGACAGGGAGGGGTCGAACAAGAGGGGAGACACTGAGGGCTTAGAAGGCTCTATGGCAGTTCTTCCTTACTGGATAAATTCTCCATAAGCGAACTACGTCGTAATTAAAAAGTATCATTAACATATACAAGAATACTAAGGTGCAACATGATAAATAAATCGCTAAGGAACAAATGCTAGGAAATTTCATAAGCCCACGAGAATACAACACTGCCAGCATCAAGCGGCCACGAAGTTACATAAATCAGGCTCATGAAAAACCAGATTCACACGTAAAGTACACATCAGTACGATTTATACACGACACCAGCCTTACGAATTAATTAGATGGATACAAATGTTTAATCTATTCGGGATATTACACTCCAGGCGCACGCTAGGCCTACCTTTTACCTGCTAATCACCACAACATGATCAGGAATTATTAGCGCGGAGAAAGTCGCCCCCCACCACGAACACAAGCCGCGAGGGAGATATGGGGGAAAAGCGAATGAAGGGAGGGGGATGGGATAAAGGGAAGAGGGGAGGGGAAATGAGATAAAGGGAAAAGGGGAGGGGGATAGGATAAAGGGAAGAGGGGAGGAGGATGGGTGGAGAGGGGGGTGAATAAGGGATGAGGTGAGGAGAAGGGGGAGAAATGAGGAAAAGAAAGGATGGAGTAATAAGATGAGGAGAAAGGAAAAAATATATAAAAAGGGAAAGAGAAGAAGTAAAGTAATGAAAGAGAAAGAAATAAAAGTAGTAATAGAAGAAAAGAGTAGGGAATGAAGAGAATGGAAAAATGAGAAGCGATGAGAGGGGGTGGAGAGAGGAAGAGGTGTGGGGAGGCGATGAGAGAGGGGAAAGGGAACAAGGGAAAGAGATGACGGGAGTGAGAGGGACGATGGGAAAGACTCAGTAATGGGAGTGGGAAGTATGGGATATTTCAACCTCGTCACAAGGAGCTGACTTGGGGGTGGGGATGGGGGCACAGTTTTAGAGCGTCATGTAAGGGGGCACGAAATCCCTTTCGTGTAAGGGAGGGGACGGTATGGAAGGGGTGGAGGGGAGGCGCAGAGGGAGTACAATGGAAAGCAAACAGCCAAGACACAAAGAGAGAGAGAGAGAGAGAGAGAGAGAGAGAGAGAGAGAGAGAATGTTTATAGGGATGGTGGCAAGGGGAGGAGAGGTGAAGGGGGCTACAGGATATTCGAATCAATGTGGAAGGGGGTCTGGTGCAGGGGGTATTGTGTTTATCGTATTCTTGATTTTAGTTTTCAGACATTTATTTACGTATAACATGGAGGGACACCCCGTTTTAGTCTCTTCACTCCGATGACGCATTTTCAGCCTTAATTCTTCCTAGTTCCACAAGATTTTATTAGACTTATGAAAACTTTATTACTGAAATGATTAATGAAGGCTGGATCTAACACCTCTCGTCCACAAAGGCTCTCGAAAAAAAAAAAAAATAAAATCGGCTGGAGGTAGCAAGAATAAAGTGAACAATGTGTAACTGGATTAAATGAGGGAAGGGGGAGGGGAAGACTGAAGATGAGGTGGAGAGGTATATGACAGAGGGGGAGTGTGAGCTGGAGACGGGGCAGCCTGATGGTGGAGGACAGGCTGACATGAAGGCGATTCCTTAATGACCACTACTTGCGAGATTACAGCTTCTGGCGATAAATAAATCGATGGATGAATGGATAGATAGACAGACAGATAGTGTAATAGACAGACTGAAAAAGAGGCAGACAGATTAATATACAGATAAAGAGACAGAGAAAGAGACAGACAGACAGGCAGACAGATCCAAACTATAAATAACAGCTTCATAAATAATAATCAGTGTTGGGATGTGTGGGTGTTGTTTCCACACACAGGGTCACTCTTTTTCCTTTTTTTAATTGGATGGCATTTGTATTTGCTCTGGATGTTCCGCTGTGTGTGTGTGTGTGTGTGTGTGTGTGTGTGTGTGTGTGTGTGTGTGTGTGTGTGTGTGTGTGTGTGTGTGTGTGTGTGTGTGTGTGTGTGCATTATTACTATTTCTTCCGTATATCCATATTTGTCATGTCTTTATATTTCTCTCTAGCTCTCCGTTACTCTGTTAATCTGTCTGCTTCTCTGTCTGCCTATCTAATCTTATCATCTATTCATCAATCTGCATCTCTCTCTCTCTCTCTCTCTCTCTCTCTCTCTCTCTCTCTCTCATCTGACCCTGGTGGTGGCTGGCTCTCAAATTAAGGTCACCATGGCGTCAATTTTTGCGGTCTATTTCCCACCATCAGACACCATCATCATCACTACCTATCATCACTATCACCACTACCAATACAGCATCACCACTACCTATCACCAACACCACCATTACTTCACTTGATTTTTACTATTATCATTGTTACCTAGCACTATTTTCTACAGCTATCATTAATATAAACTTTTGACTCTAACTTGGCCTAAAACTATCACCTCTCCATCTTAAATACTGTGTTGTATCAATAGGGCAGCACTGGAGTATGGTGCTAGTCATGAAGAAGTGCTATCGAAAGGAGGAAGACCCGTAGCACTGTTTTTCTCAGCAACAGAAATACGTCAAATAACTATCGAAAGGACGAAAATCTGGGCCAAGTTTAGGTACATCACTATCATCATTCGTCACCACACTGATATCACCACCCACCACAGCCGCCATCACTGTCATTACTGTAGTTCTTTCACCATATCTTGGCTCATATTTGTAGGTTTTTGTGGCTCATTTCACATAGTTTACTTGCAGAAAAGAGAATGTTATGGTTCAAAAATTTTCTCCATAGCACTTGATCAGCATCATATGCTAGTATCAAATCTGTTATTACTCTTCAGTATTCAAGATAGGGGGATGGTAATTTTAGGCCAAGCTGAAGTAAATGTAGTACAGTACCATCATATATACACGACACCATTACCACCATCATCACTGTCATCACTAATATTAGTCATTATCACATTAATATTACCTCTAGCAAAAATATCATCACTAGACCCTATTATTATCATCTAACATCCCTATCACCTGTTAATATTACCATCTACCACTACCATCAACACAAGTTTATTAGTAGTAGTAGTAGTAATAGTAGTAGTAGTAGTAGTAGTAGTAGCAGTAGTAGTAGTAGTAGTACTGATAGTAGTAGTATCACCATAAATAAATATGAGGAAGTAGAAAAACAAAAGGAAATAAAATATACACTAATGGAGGAAGACAAGAAAGGGGAAAGGCAAAGAGGAAGAGGAAGGTGTTTGATGAGGCAAGAGAAGGAAGTGGGGAAAGAGGGAGGGAGGATAGGAGGGAAGGGAGGGGAGGGGACAGGAGGGAGGGGAGGGGATAGGAGGGAGGGAAAGGTAGGCGGATGTTAGGTAAGGAACAGACAACAAAACAGAAGAGAAAAACACGGACCAGATGAAAAAGGCAAGGAGACAAATGCACAGGTCGAGTTACATAGATACACATACAGTGAGGTCTTCTTTAGGGCAGTCCGACCTCGGTATTGAGAGAGAGAGAGAGAGAGAGAGAGAGAGAGAGAGAGAGAGAGAGAGAGAGAGAGAGGGAGAGAGAGAGAGAAGGTATCGGTACAATAGGGTGGGTGGGATGCAGATATGAGCAGGGCAGGTCATGCAGGGAGACTGGGGATAAAGGAGAGATGGTTTACGAGATAGAGGGAGGGGTGGAGAGAAGAGAAGGGAAGGAGGAGGTAGGTGGGAGGTAATGAAGGAGGTGTGAGGAAAGAGGAAGTTGGAATCACGCGAGTCCCTTTTTTTGTCCCAAGTTTAAGATGGCCATAACTTCCTCCAATGCGCTTGCGTTCTCACTATTAATCTCTGTCGCAGTACCGTAACATTCTGCTGCCACCACTATTACAAGTAGTAGTAGTAGCAGTAGTAGTAATAGTAATAACAGTCTCCACAGCCAACACCGTCCCAGGGTGGAGATTAGAGAAGGGGATGGGGAGAGGTGGAGGGTACTGTCCTTGGCGCGAGAATGGACAAGGGGCCGGACTGTTTGTTTACATTGTCCGGAGGCTGCTGGGTCAAGGTGCCTCGTCCGCGTCTATGTAGGGTTGTGGTCAATAGTTCCTTTACATCCTCAGCTCCGTCAAAACGTACTGAAATTTTACTAAACTTGCCATTAAAATTCAAAGTTGAAATTTTGCATCTTTAGTTCGGAACCTCAGCTGTGTAAAGGAATTTTTGACCAACGCTGTATACTCAATGGCACGCACACCTACACACATTCGCATACACATATACACACCTAGGTTACGCATACAAATAAACACCTACACCCACTCACATACGCATTCCTAAACACACACACACACACACACCACTCAACGGATGTAGGGGAAAAAGAAGGAATGTGTGTGTGTGTGTGTGTGTGTGTGTGTGTGTGTGTGTGTGTGTGTGTGTGTGTGTGTGTGTGTGTGTGTGTTTAGGCAATTTGTGTTAATTAAGCTTTTTAAAGGATTTTCTCCCACAAACATTTTTCCCAACTACCACAGTTACCACCACCATCCGTACCGCAACTACCATCATCTCTATCACAACTACCACCATCTCATCTTTACTTACTCCATCCCTACCACAACTACGATCATCCTTATCAAATTACCACCATCCCTACCACAAATGACACCATCTTCGCTACAGCTACTACCATCGCTACCACAATTACCCCATTCCTGCCACAACGTCCACCATTCCTACCACAACTACCACCATCCTACCACACCCACCATCATCCCTACCACATCTTGCACCACTTCTACCACAAGTAACATCATTCCTGCCACAACCACCGCCATCCCTACCACAACTACCACCATTCTTCACCTATTATTATTCTCAACAACAAATATTCCTTCACGCAATCACAAATGCCATCACCCCCACCAACAAACATCCTTCGTCAGTACCACAAATATCACCACCCCTACCACAAATACTGCCACAACCATCACCATCTCTACCATAATTACTACCATTCATACCGCTATTTTTCCCACCAGAAAATATTCTTCCTTATCATCACAACTACCACTATCCTTACCATGACTACCACAACCCATAACAACCATCACCATCCCTGCCACAAATACCACTACCCTGACCTACCAACATTCCACTACCTTCCCTACCACCACTACCATAACCCTGATCTACCAACATTCCGCCTGTCACCGAGTTCTCATCATCCATCTCTCCTCTCCCTCATCGTTCCATCCTGCCTTCCAGTTCACTAACTCTCCCTTTCTCTTCTCTTTCCGTTTTTCTCCCCCTCTTTCCTCCTCTCTCACCCTCTACCTCTCTGTTCTTCCCTCCTTTTGTCTCCTCTTCCTCCTCCTTCCCCTCTTTTATCTCTCTTCTTCCGCCCTCTCCCTCTTCCTTATCTTCCTTGTTTAAACTTTTCTCTCCCTTCAGAATATGTGGTTCCCAGTTAGTCCTTCCCCTCCTGTCCATACACATTCAGTTTCTCCCTCCCTTCCTCCCTCTTCCTCTACCTACCCTTCTCACTCAGTTTCTCTTTCCCCTCCCTTCTTCCCTCTTCCTCTAACTTTCCCCTCACTCAGTTTCCCTTTCCCCTCCCTTCTTCCCCCCTCCTTTACTCTCCTCCCTTACCCAGTGTCCCTTTCCTCTTCCTTCTTCCCTCTTCCTCTACTTTCCCTCCTCACCCAGCTTCCCTGTCTCTTCTCTTCTTCCCTCTTCCTCTGCTCTACCTCCTCACTCACATTCCCTTTCCCCAACCATTGTCACTCTCACTTTACTTTCCCTCCTCACCAAGTTTCTCTTTCTTCCTTCGCCCTCTATATTCCCTCCTTTCTATACACACTCAGTGTCCTCTCCTCTCCCCCTCTCCCTCCAAAGGCACACAGGTTTCGCCCTATCTCAGTTTCCTTCAAGTCTGACCCCCCTTTTCCTCTCTCAACCCTTTTCAGTGCCGTCCCTCCTCCTGCTTGCCACCTTCACCTCTCCCAGATGTTCAGTGACGCATTCTAAGTGGCATTGGAGATTTCATAACACCTCTTCCTTAGCTATTTATGTTGCTTATTACATCTTTTTCACGGTTTGTACGCGACTGAGGAAAAATGCTAGAACTTATTAAAAAAAAAAATCGTTAAGATAAGGGTGTTAAGAAACATACAATGCCACTTAAAATACGGGACTCAATCTCCGAATTTTTCCCCTCTCGTTCACTGGAGTTGCTAAAGAAGAAAATTCGGCCAAAAAAATAATCTAAAATCAGCATAATATTGCCACTGTCTTTATAAAATCATCACAATGTTGCTCGATTCCACAACGGCAGCCATTAAATTCTGGCGCCTGATACCCGGAACTATGTCTCCAAGCCTATTTCAAAACACAAATTCCCTAACGTCACTTCTTCATCCCTTCCAGCCACTCAGTATGCAGTCCCTCCTCCTGTTGCCCCTTCTGCATACACACTCAGCACTCCTCTTCTCCCTCTTGCCTCCTCCTCTGAAACTCTGTGCCTTCCCCCGTATTCCCTGTCTAACCCTGTCTCCTCCAGCATAATGGTGCTGAAGAGGAAGCCTTCATGTGGTGGCACTGATATAACTGAACTGTGGAGCTGCCCGCTTAAACAAATGTCCCTCAGCTTCCTATGTCCCAAAAGAGCATTGTGAACTGTAGGAGGACGACAACTTAAGCTTGCAGTCCACTGACTTCACATTTCAGATGAACCTTGGGCTACAACAACAACTACCACAACTATTACTACTACTACTACTACTACCATTACCACCACCACCACCACCACCACTACTACCACCACCACCACCACTACTACCACCACCACCACCACCACCATTACTACTATACTACCACCACCACTACTACTATTTCCTCAGAATAAAATCCCTTCTGATTCTTCCGGTCCTCCCTTTCATTCCCGTCTCTCCAGACACCCTCGTCTCTTTTTCCCCTACCAACTGGCACTGATATTCCCCTAATTAAACCCGTTCTCCTCTTTTTCATCACTCCAGAATGCGGTCCCTCCTTCTATTTGCTCCCCAGGTGGCCATGTGTACTGCCCGTGTGGCCTATATCAGATCTCTTTTCTCCCTCATTCCCTCTCCACCACTCTCCGCTTTCCTAACCAAACTCTTTCTTTCCCTTTAGTTCTTCAAAATGCAATTCCTTCTACTTCTACCTCTCTTCATACGTTCGTTTTCCTTCTCTCCTTTCCCTCCCCAAAAATACATCCCTCCATCACTCATCTTCCCCCAGTGCGACTCCTTTCTACTCTCCAGTATGTTCCTCAAGTTCTCCTAACCTGATTCTCTTTTCCCCCTTCAGAATGCGGTGTGTCCTCCTACTCCCTCTCCTGGTGGCCGTGTGCACTGCCCGCATGGCTTACGTGTTCTCCTCAGGGTACGAAGACATCATCGGCCAGCCCACAGAGTCCTTCACGTGCGATGGCCGCCCTTATGGATACTACGCTGATGTGGATAATGAGTGCAGGGTCTTCCACGTCTGTCTGCCCATTGTCAACGAGGAGGGAGAGGTAGGGATAGGAGGAGAGGGAGAGAGAGAGAGAGAGAGAGAGAGAGACTGGATACGAAAATACGAAAGGGTAGGCACGTGGGACGGGAGAGGGGACAGTGTAAACTGGGGCAGTGATAGGCAAAGTTTAAAGAAGAGCAAATAATGAACTATACGAACGACCCATCTGCTTATTTATTTACTTATTTATTTATTTACTGTATATACGGGATGACCCAAAATGAATGCAACTTATAACACGTGGAAGACGTAAGGACATCACTCGTGGGAAACAATGGTTCCAGCAGGATGGGGCCACCCCACACACTTCACACCAAACGTTGATGTGGCTGCGGCAACCTTTCAGGAATCGACTGATCAGTAGGGGGTGTGACCCTGAGTGGGCCCTACACTCACTTGAACTGAATTCCCCAGATTTCTATCTGTGGGGCTATCTGAAGGATCACGTTTACGAAAACCACCCCCACATAATCAGAGACCTGAAAACAGAAATCACGGCCATCATCACAGCTATCCCAAGACAGGAGTGTGTCCGCGTAACTGACGATTTCGCATTCCGCATTTAGGAGTGCCTGCGACGTCGAGGTAATCATTTGGAACACATTTTGAGAAAGGTCATAAAAATAGACCATTTGAACTGCAGAACTCAAACTATCAGGACTGTTTTGTTAACAACTCAGTTTAACATGAATGCGAAAATAGAGCAAATCTCTTATAAGTTTTATAAATGACACACACTTTTATGGATTGCATTAATTTTGGGTCACCCTGTACAATCCAGTGTAATACAGGCTTCTCTCTCTTCAAGCCATTTCCACGGTACTCTTTTCGTTCAGCTGCGGGAACAGCACCGTTTTAGCCAGGATTTCCTCATTCCCGTCATTATAATACGACTAAATACAAGAAAATGCAGCATAATACGACGTAAAATATCACAGTACAATCAGTACAATGTAATATGTGTTATTCTCTTCCCTTACACAGGCCACCTCCACGGCTCACTTCTCGTTCTTCTGCGGCAACAACACAATCTTCAACCAGGAATCCCTCACTTGCACAGACCCCATTGACTCCCTGCCCTGCCAAGACGCTGCATCTATATACGACCTCGTCAACTCAGAGTTCGGTCGCATCCCAGACGACAACCAGGCCAAGTAGACAGTCGTTTAGGATGTTCAATTCGCACTTCCTATGACATGATACCGGCGTCGCATCCAGGACGAAGTAGAGGGTCGTTTTAGGTCGTTTGGTTCGTTTAATTCAGCCCTATGACATGAACTGGTGTCTACTTTATTTTCCAGACCTGCGTCAGTTTTCAAATGTTACTGTTTTAATTTTAACTTCACTCTCCTTACCACCTCTTAGCTCTGCTTCTGACTATCTTCAGTGAGATTTGTTACTATCTTTAATTCTATCTCCCTTCAATTCTGTCTCTATCACCTCTTAACTATACCTGTTCCTACCTTAAACTTTACCTGATAATCAACCCAAGCGTCTCCTTATCAACCTGCTCCCTCATTCAAAAACACACGACCTCCCCAAGTACAAAGTCGATCCTCTCATCCTAACACTACTAAACACTCGACCTAAATGCTTTAACTTCACACTATTCTCGACCTCATCCTAAATATTCAACCTAAATGCCTCAGCTTCACACTACACCCTATCCTCCACCTCATACTACTCTCTATCCTCAGCCTTTAACAGTATACCTTCTAAACATACTACCTCAAGCTCCAATTTTGTATGATCCCTACTAGTTGTATCTTCATTTTACCTAACCACATACAAACTCATGATAAAATACACACACACACACACACACACACACACACACACACACCAAAACTGATCTCACGTAAACAAGTATATCAAGGGGCACACACACACACACACACACACACCAAAACTGATCTCACGTAAACAAGTATATCAAGGGGCACACACACACACACACACACACACACACACACACACACACACACACGCCACAACCTTATTCATACGAGCATACACCAGCTCCTCGCATTTCGGATTTCCTAACAGTTAAATAATAATCAACCTTCTCGCCCCTTGGTTTTTGGCCTATAATATATTTCTTCAAGCTGCATAATCTTACAGTAAAAAACAATAACACAACAACAACAACAACAACAACAACAACAACAATAATAATAATAATAGCTTCCTGAATGTAAAACTGATATACAATTATCTGTTTACAGGGATAATAAATGTGTGTATAGAATCAGCTCAGTAGTATTATCATATCTTATAAATATATCTACTGTATACTTATTTACATTTTTAAAGCACGGCGATGGACTTAGGAATATGTGACTTAATTGTGAAGTTCCCTGTATGAGATTAATTGTATATGAAGCACCAAATGTTCTATAGGTTTCATTAACTCATCGCCCACTATTTCCAGTCTCCATATTTCCAGGCTTGTTTATTTCCAGCTTTATGTATTTCTGTGGTTATCCATTGACTTACGGCGCAGGTCTTATCCTTTGTATTTTTGCATGTGTCCCACTGGTGTGTGTGTGTGTGTGTGTGTGTGTGTGTGTGTGTGTGTGAGTTATGTATGTTAGCTAGAACTAACATACATTTCGTAGAGCTGCGCATGTGCGGTTGTGTGTATATCTGTGTGTGCGTTTATAAGACAGACACCTCAACCCCCCTATGTGTGCGAATTTATATTTATGTAAGGGCAAACAGACACAACTACACACACATACTTCAGTCTAATGTGTGTGTGTGTGTGTGTGTGTGTGTGTGTGTGTGTGTGTGTGTGTGTGTGTGTGTGTGTGTGTGTGTGTGTGTGTGTGTGTACAATATACAGTATGTGTGCAGTACAGCCAAAAGCACACACATCCACGCATCCGTCTTTGTGTAGGTGTGTGTGATGGTGTGTGAGACATAAACACAAGGGGCTGGCCTCCCTGTGGTCCCCCCCTCACACACCACACAGCTGGTCTGACACACACCACACAACAAATGACATGCTGTGATGCGCTGTGCTGTGCTGTGTTTCCTCTGTAGCCAATGTGATGTACTGTCCTGTCGTGTGCTCTCTTGTGGTACTTCCCCATGTACTTGTGCTATTGTGTGATGTGATGCCTTCCCTCTTCTAGTATTACCCAACGTTTTAGAAATATCTTCGAAATATATGGTTTGAAATGGCACAGTGTTTTCTTACCTCAAAAAATGGATATTATATACAAAGGGAACAGCTATATGGTCAGTCTCAATATAACCAATATCGAAAGTACACTGATAACATTTTAATAGGATAAGGTCATGTACTCGTATGTGGGTCACGTGAAACCAGGGCAATTAATGTCATATTCTTGGCCACAATTTATTATCTGGCCCAATTACCCGAGAGAGAGAGAGAGAGAGAGAGAGAATCTATGGGCCTACGTGTTTCTGTAAAGTGTAAAGAGATGGGGGGGGGGAAGGAGGGTTTAAGAATTAGGATGTTTAGATCAATGCTTAATGGCTAGCTTACATGCAACAGGGTACTGAGCCGGATAATCACTTTTTGCTACGTCTGTCATCCACCAAAATAAAAGATGTGCTATTCGGTATTCCCCAGTGGTAAAGTTGGGCAAACAAAGGACGAGGAAACAAAGAACAAGACAACATACTTAAAAACGTACTGACATGAACCTAAGCTAACTGTCTAGGAATCTTCAGTTACCTTGGGAGCTAATTCAAGGAATGATGCTGGACGTGCAAAAGACACCTTAAATATAAATAAATAAATAAATAAGGTAGATGTGCAGTTCCTTCCTGTGCATTCAGAGAAAACATGGATACTGCGTACCCAGTCCTGCTTTATGCCTGCCGATTTAAAAGAATTACAGTATCACTAAGTCATAAAAGAAACTGGAATCCCGATGTAAGAACCACACGATCGCAATGGTGGCATATGTGAGGGGGTGATATCCCAGGATACACGCAGTGAGTGGTAATAAAAGTAGCAGTAGTAGTAGTAGTAGTAGTAGCCAGCGAATGGAAGCCCATTCGTCAACATATATTAAAGTATCAAGACGATATCTGCCTCCTTTACCCTGTTTTGTATCCTTTATAAGTTTTAGAGGGGCTGATCCTCCTTAAAATAATAATGGAAAATTTTATATGGTGGAAGACATTAAGGAATCAAAACTGACCCGTGAAGTTTCATTAAAATCCATATGCTCACTTTCCTCTACTTCTGATTATTATTATTATTATTTTTTTGGCGGGGTGACCCCCCCAAGAACCACTGGGGTGTCACGTTCCCCAAATATCGCATTAGGGATTCTACAACATTAATTAGAATAACAAAGCCGTATCTGTCCTCTTTTTTACTATTTCTAAGAATATTTAATTTGGTGCGGGGGCTGACCCCCTGAAAATCATAGTTGGCCAACTATATAGTGGAAGACTTTCGGAATAACCACGCACACTCTCCTGGAGAGGTTCATTCAAATCCATCAAACAGCCTGGGAGGAATAGCCTAAGGCACATACCGGTATAGGACGTGAATGTCACGCAACGGTATAGGACGAGCTGCATATAAAATTATACCATTCTGCTTCGCACAACTGATAAGTGAACATATAAAATTTAAAAAAAATAAAAATATAAAATAAACAAGAAGTTTAAATTCAACTACTGTCGAATTTAAAGTATATAAGGCAGCAGGTCCCTCTCTTCTTTCATACACTAACCCATACTAAACCTATCAGTTAAAGCTCGTATTCTCGTCCCTTAAGGAAACTCCCTAACACCTCTTTTTAAGCGATTTATTTTGCTTGTTGCTCCTTATCCTCTTCTGGGTCACTTGAATCATTCAAATACCACTATATTCAGCATGCATAACCTACAAATTGATATTTTTATTTTAAAAAATTTGTTGTTATATGTTACATGGCGCTGATACAAATCACCATGAAATAATACAGTGACCATATAACAAAAATAACCTGACCAGAGTCCCGTTTTTAGGCGGGACAGTCCCGCTTTTTTGACGTCTGTCCCGCTTATTTCATTGCGACTAAAGTGTACCGTTTTACTAGCAAATTATCTTACGTGTCCCGCTTTTAGAAAATTACTGTTACATTAGGTATAAGTTGACCTTCCTTTATAAAACCATGATGAATTAGTAAAATTTTGCATAATACAAAACAGATGAAATAACGAACTGTTAATATAAAATAAGTTATGCTCACTAAAACTGACAACTTTGGTCGTCCATTCACCGTACCATACTGTATGTTCGGAGTTTGATTAGCAGCTTCAGAGTAAGGTGCAGCGCTGTATATCTATATCTATCTATTTATCTATGTATGTATCTATCTATCTATACGTGACATTATCCCGCTTTTAGCTCCAGTAAATCTGGTCACTAAACAAAAAGGACAAGATATCCAATGGTTTATGTCCTGAAATACTTCACATAATTTACATGATCAACAATAGTGGAGATAAACAGAAAATAAAATGAAGTGCAAAACATACAATCAATCAATCAATCAATCATTTCCTGTGGCACCCTCGGGGATGCATAGGGCCTCGATGAACTCACACCACCACATCCTATCTTGTGCTAACTCCTCAAGATCTCCCCAACACTCATCTCCAGCTTCCCGTCTCATTGTCCTCACCCACGTCTCTTTTGGCCTTCCTCTACCTCTCCTACCAAGTGCCACCCACTCTGGTGTACCTCGTACTATTCCCTGTCTCCTATACACATGTCCTAGCCACTTCCATCGTGAGAATCTAACATATTCATCGATCGGCTGCACTCCCGTTATTTCTCTAATTCTACTAGTTGGTATCCTTTCCCACCACTTAACTCCTAATATTCTTCTAAGTGCTTTATTTTCAAACACCAAGAATTTATTTTCCATAGTCACTGTGCTGTACCAAGACTCGTGTCCATAAATTAAGATACTCCTAACCATTACCTTATAAAGTTTGATTTTTGTATGAACAGAAAAATTGTTATTATTCCAAATATTTTTAAGCATTCCCATTGCCTGATTAGCCTTCTTTAACCTTTCCTCGAATTCAAAGTTCAAAGAACCATCCTTGGCTAAATAAGTACCTAAATATTTAAACCTATCAACTTGCTTTACAACCATACCTCCAATTACACATTCCTGCGCATTTTCCATATTCATATTGATTATTTCAGTTTTTCCACAGTTAATAACCAAACCCACCTTGCGACCTTCACTCACCAAACAGTCCAACACTCTCTGCATCTCTTCTGGCCCATCACAAATCAAAACTATATCATCTGCATAATCTAAATCCAAAAGTTTCCTGTTCTCTCCCCAAAGTATACCTGCACCGGTTTCTGTTCCAACACGTTTCATAATGTAATCAATGACCAATATAAATAATAAAGGCGATGGAACACCACCTTGAATTACTCCGGACTTGACTTCAAACGAATCACTCAGACAACCATCAACCATCACTTTACAAAATGTCCCCATGCATGTTCATAATGACCCTCACAAACTCCTCTGGTATTCCATAATGTCTCATGATCTTCCCCATAGTCTCTCTCGAAACACTATCAAAAGCCTTTTCAAAATCAACAAAACAAAGACTTAACGGTACTCTCATTTCATTAACTTGCTGCATCAAATGCCTAACTATAAAGATATGATCATTGCAACCACGTCCCTTTCTAAAACCAGCCTGTTCATCCCTCAGAATACCCTCAACCACTGGCTCCAACCTATTTAACAACACTCTACTGAAAACTTTCAAAGCTATCGGTGACAAAGAGATTCCCCTCCAATTACCACATTCACTCACTATTTTAACAATTACACCATTCTTCCAAACTGATGGTAGTAACCCCGTCACCCATATCTTATTGAATAGCTTGGTCAAGATCATTATTAATCTATCCCCCTCCACTTTAAACATTTCCGGAAATAAACCATCCTCCCCTGGTGCCTTGTTAATCTTTAACTGTTTTACTGCTTTCTCCACTTCTGCAAGCCTCAACTCTCATGTTTCTATATTTAAATCTTCCTGAGCAGACGGTATATCCTCTTCTGGTGGTATTGGTCTATTAAGAACTGTCTCAAAATGCTCTTTCCATCTATTTTTAATATCTCCATCTTTGGTCGATAAATTTCCTTCCCTGTCTCTAACTGGTATTTCCTTGCGTTTACCTGCATTACCACTCAGTTCTCTAATCGATTCATATGCTATTCTTTGACTCTGTCCATCATTTTTGTTTATTAAGATTTCAGTCTCTGCAACCTTTTCATCCACACATCTTCTTTTATCTCTCCTAGCTAACCTTCTTACTTCTGAATTCAAACTCCAGTACGCAGCTCTTGCTAATTCAATCTCTCGTTCATCAACGCATTGCATCTCACTCCTCAATTTAGCCTCACCTCTCCTTTTTATCATATCCCACGTTTCCTCTGATATCCATTTCTTTCTCCTGAATCTATGTCTCCTTCCAATCGTACATTCAGCAGTCTCATGCAAAACTTTGTTCACATCCTCCCACATCTCATCTACACTTCTCTCCCCCTCTTCCAACGTTTCCAACACCAAAAACCTATTTCTGCATTCTAATCTGAATTCCTCCTTTTCTTCTCCTTCCCTTCTAAGCTTAACAATATCGTATCTATATACCAACACTAGATTTTTCCTTCTTCTGATTTTTAAGTTTAAACCTTATTTTTGCAATGCTGAGTTAATGGTCACTACCAATATCCGCTCCCCGTTTAACATGAACATCTAGCAAAGAACTTCTATGCCTCCTACTGATAGCGATGTGATCAATCTGATTTTTATATTTTCCACACGGCGACACCCAAGTTGTCTTGTGTATATTGCAATGCTGAAAGAGTGTGCCCCCGATGACTAAGTCATTTGCTAGACAGAAGCTTCCAAACCTCACTCCGTTTTCACTCATCCTACTAACAACTCCCATCTTACCCATACATGCCTCAAATCCCTCATTTGAGCAGCCCATTACTGCATTAAAATCTCCAACGCAGATCAAAACATCATGTCTAGGTACCCTTCCTACTCCTTCTTGCAACTTTTCATAAAATGTGTCTTTCCTTTCATCGAGTGCATCATTAGTAGGTGCATAACACACAAACAGACTGATGTTGCCATGATTTGATTTAAACCGTGCGTATAACAATCGCTCATCTATAGGATCCCACTCACATAATGCCTTATTTGCCTTACAACCCAGTAACAATCCTACTCCCTGATAATGCATTCCGTCCTGTCGGCCAGATATCAATAAACGTATACCATCCTCCAAATCCAACTTATCAACTCCAGTTAATCTAGTTTCTGTCAGAGCACAAATATCAAGTCCATAATTTTGAAAAACCTTCACTAACTCATCAATTTTACCGTTATGATTTAGCGTTCTCACAAACATACATTAGAAAAAAAAACATACATTTGAAAAAAAAAAAAAAATCTTCCAGAAAACTTAAATGCAACACATGTACTTAAATCTAGGAATACTCGGCTGTTCAGTCACGTACAGTTCTAGAAATAAATCGCTAAGAGGTGCTTGAGAGTTATAACCGACGAGAATAACGAACAAAAGTCATGATGCTGGGCATTTGTCAGATGAGATGATCACCTCTACATCCCCTCGGAAATTGAGCAGCAGCATCACACAAATATACGAGTAACTGTCTAAAATATAGCCACACTGAACCTATCCTGAGTTGTATAGAAATGACTGCTTACCTTTTATGATCTGCGAACACGTCAGGAAGCTGCAGAGGTCAAAACGAAGCTAAAAACGTAGTAAATTCTTGACGGAATCACGCTCACTCACTTCAACCACGTCTGACTTTTTTTTGTAACATTGCAGGTCATGATTAACAGCATCTCATTACTTCTTGTCGACGTTTTATGGATCACACACACACACACACACGCACACAAAGACGATCACTGAATTGGTGGGAGTTACACATTTCATTCAGGTGACAGTAAAATATGCGACAAATGAAGATTGTGGCTTTTGTATCAGGATTATTTTTAATACTAGTCAATAGAAGTTCATCAGGTTTATCAACCCGTGTGAAAAATTGTAATAAAAATCACTTTGTAACGTTACGTAAAATGCAACGCCTCAGGCGAAGTTGTTGTTGGTGTAACTGTTACGATAAACTTCTAGCGTAAACAAAATATCTGTAGCATATGTATGCACAGTAGTGGTGCTGGGCAAAAGCCCCACAAGACAAAATTCACCTGGACAAAATCCCATTGTAAATTGTTTTTCATATATCCTTGCACCCCCTCATTAATCACTTGATGCCCGCTATATTAGAAACTGTTGCTGTTAGGGATGGACTTATGTCTAGGCCGTATTTACAGATCATCCTAACCTTCAGCTGTGTTTAAGATAGTCGTTACATATTATGTTTGTCTTCATTCGTACAGCTGATATGGCGCATAATTTCTGAAGCAGTATTGATATTTGAAAAATCCCATCCATTAACTATGGGCTACTGTGTGTAATAAATGTTTAAATGCTTTGTAGACTGCATCCCTGTAACGATTGATTGAAATATTTATTGTTGCTGTAAGGATTAGAGACTTTAAGGCAGTTGAATTAATCTGTTTGTAGTCCTTGAAATGTTTGAATGAAAAATTATGGCAGTTTGACTTGCTCTGCAGTTCTATTCGGGTGATTATATTCAGAGGGATTTTAGCAAAGAGGACAAAATCTCAGCTAGCAGCCTCCGTGCAAGATACGGCCTTGTTTAGATTATGTGGTTACAAGTTTGGTAACTAGTCACTCAGTCATCATTATAGGCATAAAACTCACCCACAAATAAATAAGAGTCAGATACGCAGGCGGCTTCATTTTATATGACCTGTTTTCATTTAATCTGATTTGCCAAAGGAATATTCTCTAACCCGGAATTACACTAAAATTTGTAGTAGTTGACCTTCATTGAGTATAATAAGTTTTCTGTGAATCTACGAATTTTATCAACATCATTTGATTTCGTAAATACAATGTTTCAGTCCTCAGTGGTAGTATCAAATAAGGGTAGAAAATATTATATTTTGATTCTCCAAAAAGGATCTATAAGGACTTTCGTTCTGTAAAATGTCAATACAATGACATGCAATGTATCCATTTCTTGTTTGGCTATTTCCTCTTGTTTACCGATTATTATGAAAGGAATTTGGAAATGTTTATATAAATTCATCATATAATGATCATGACACGCGCAATTTAACTAGTAAATAAATAAATAAAGCAAAGCTTTTCAACAACCTATTGTGGTTAGAAGTGGACGCCAAGCTTATCAATTATAAATCTAATTTCTATAAGATATCATGTCAATCATTGACAAGGTAAGCAGTTATTACATAGTTTATACATTGTGGATACTGGTGATGCAATGAATAGTTTGAATGTTGGATTAATTAGTGCTATGGAAGGGAAAATGCTAGAAAGGCGTTGCTGGTGGCCAGACAACAGAGCCAGGGCCCAAACGCAGTCCGGGGGGAAACACGTTAAATTATGCACTCATTTAGAAGCATTTACTATTTGTCCTCTTGCAGTGTCGTAGTATTTCTGATTCTATGTATTGTATGACGAAAATAATTCACAGTTATGGTTTATGCTGCTGTTATTCGTTTTAAGGGAAGCTTAAGCATTACAACCACCGTTTTACGTATACCTTTACCGATTAAGGTTTGCACTGAAAAAGCATGTACATAAATACAAGAGTATTTTCTTATTATTTACAATAACAGGAACATTGATTCTCTCTCTCCCTCTCAGCAGTGGATAGTTTCATTTTTCCAAAGATCTTAATTGTAGCCCCTTCCATGGCCAAGAATCATTAATTGTAAAAAAAAAAAAAAAAAAAAAAAAAAATGGAAAAGTATTGACCAACCAAGAACTAAAATTTTACTATAAGGGGAAAATTGATAACATTATTCTTGATTGCCCCCCAAGCAAGCCATACTGAGCAGGGTTGGGCCAATAAGCAATTTTGTCGAATACCGATTACCGATTAATTGGTAGTCAATAATCAGTCGATACTAATTAATCAACTGATTTTTAAGAAATTTCAAATGTAATTAATCTTTATGAAATTATTGGTATGGTGGTACAAAGTTAAAGACATCATCCTAATGTTATTTTCGACTTTGTTTACTGCCCAAATGTCACCTCCTGTATGGAGAACAAGTAGGCTTAGTGTTAGTCATTTCCCACTCAGCCTAGTTCTGCTCTGTTGCAACATCTCATTCTGTGCATCCTGGTTGTAATTTGTTTGAATTTGTCATTTTTCTTGTTCTTGTGGTGATCCTAGGTGCTGCTAGAAATGGTAGTGTACAGAAAATGTATCGATCTTTATGAAGAACTATAACAAAGTGAAAAACTTGGTTCTTTAATTTTCAGTGTCTGTCTATCTGTACCGTAATATAGGAAATGGTAAGATATTCACCTAAGAAATAAGCGCAGCATGTGAGGTAGTTTGTGGAGTGAGGAGGAGATGCAGGGGTGTGCAAGGGACTGCATGGTGGAATGATGAGGTGAAACGAGCTGTGGAACAAAAGAAGGTATATAGTGAATGGCTAGTGAGTAGAGGTGGGGGAGAAGATGAGAGAGAGAAGACAAAGGTATATGTGAGCAGGAGAAGGGAGGTGAAGAGACTGGTGAAGGAGAGTAAGAAGAAAGTGGATGAAGAATTTGGGTGGAAACTGAATGTGAAATGGAGGGAGAGTAAGAAATTGTTTTGGAAGGAGGTAAAGAAAGCAAGGCAGTGTGAAAGGGGAAATAGTAGGGGAGTGAAAGATAGCAATAATAAATTGTTGGTGGAGAAGAAAGAGAAATTGAGGAGATGGAAGGAGCACTTTGAAGATTTGTTGTATGTAGAGAGTAAGAGCAGTGCGAGTATAAGTGGTTGGGGAATGAATGGAAGAAGAAGAGATGAGAGGAGAAAGGAAGAGATTAGTAATGCGGAAGCAGTGGAAGCAATGAAGAAGATAAAGATGGGAAAGGCCCCAGGAATTGATGGAGTGTGTGGTGAAATGCTGAGGTATGTGGGTGTGATTGTTGTGGAGTGGATATGGGAGTTGTGTAGATTGGCTTGGGAAGAGGGAAGGGTTCCAGAGGACTGGAAATCAGGTATAATTGTTCCTTTATACAAAGGAAAAGGGGAGAGAGAAGTATGTGGTAACCACAGGGGTATTTGCCTTCTTAGTGTGACTGGGAAAATATATGGTAGAATACTCATTGATAGGGTTAGGCATATGACAGAGGAGCTAGTTGGAGAAGAACAAGGGGGATTTAAGAAGGGAAAAGGGTGTGTAGATCAGATATTTGTTCTAAGATGTTTAGTGGAGAAATATCTAGAGAAAGGAAAGACAGTGTATGCTGCCTTCATGGACTTGGAGAAAGCTTATGACAGTATAGATAGGCAAGGTATGTGGAAGGTATTAAGAATAAATGGAGTGGAGGGGAAATTGTTGAGTGCTGTGAAGGGTATGTACGAAGGAGCTAGGGCTACGGTGCAAGTGGATGGTGAGCTGAGTGAGTTCTTTGATCTCAGTGTGGGACTGAAACAGGGTTGTGTGATATCTTCATGGCTGTTTAATAATATATATACATGGATGGGGTTGTAAAGGAGGTGCAAGGTAGGGCAGTGGATGTGGGGGTGGCTCTAATGAATGAGAGTGAGATTTGGAAGATTCTGGTGTTGCTGTTTGCTGATGATACAGTATTGTTGAGTAAAGATGAATGGGAGTTGCAAGGTTTGGTGAATGAATTTGGGACAGAGTGTAGGAAGAGGAATCTGAAAGTTAATGTAAACAAGAGTAAAGTTATGGTGTTTGAGAGGAATGAAGTCACAGAATGTACAGTGAGGTTGGATAGTGAGGATATGGAGAATTTGAGTGCATTCAAGTACCGGTACTTGGGTAGTGTGATGAGTAAGGATGGAACTTTGGGGGATGAAGTGGGTGAAAAGGTACAGCAGGGAAGGAAGGTTGTTGGTTCACTGAAAGCGGTGATGAGAAATAGGGAGGTGAGTATGGAAGTTAAGAAGTCACTGCATGATGGTACTGTGATCCCTACCCTGACGTATGGAAGCGAGGCGTGGACCTTGCAAGAGGGGAACAAGTCAAGAGTGAGAGCAGTGGAAATGAGTTACTTGAGAGGAGCATGTGGAGTGACATGGAGAGACAGGTTGACAAATGAAGAAGTGAAGGAACATTGTGGGGTGGATGTGGATGTGGTTGAGAAGATTAGGAGAAATACACTGAGGTGGTTTGGACTCGTGGAGAGAATGGAAAATGAAAGACTGAGTAAGAGGGTGTATGTAGGTGAGGTGGAGGGAGGGGTAGACCGAGGATGAGGTGGAGGGATGGAGTTGAGAGGTATATGAGGGAGGGGGGAGTGCGCTGGGGATGTCATAAAAAGACTTTGTAGCTCCTTTGTGGTGGAGTTTTATATATATTAGACTTGTGGACGAGCGGTTATTATACTGGAGTAGCTTGTAGTAGATAATCTTCTTTCCCATTTGTCATGTAGTGACAGGAGAGGTAAAGAATAGTATGGGACTATTTTTATTTGTCTTGGAAATATTAACAAGTCTCTCACACAGAGCGAAGTATAGAGTCCAGTCCCGCTAGCTATCTCTCTGTCTCGCTCTCTCTGTCTCTCTCAAGTTGCCAAGCCCTTCTCCCTGCGACCTGTCTCTTGTATGGCTTGTCTCCTTCTGAGCTCTCTTTCCTAAATTCTGGTGTAGCAGGGGTTGTGTCACGTGTGTACACTGTGGATGGAAAGTTCTAGAAGCCTCTGTGTGAGTATGTGTGTGTGTGTGTATGGTCACTAGGCGCTGTCGTGTACCTATAAAGCATTCCTTCAGTTAAGAGTGTGTAAGCATGTTTAGCATTGCTCGATTCTTGCAGACACAATACCTTCTCATCATCTGACTCCCTGCTTCTATCTGTCTCTCTATCTATCTATCTATTATGATTTGTAATTATAATATGGAGTCCTAACAGGGAGAGGGTAGTTGAATGGTGGGTGACAGAGCGACTTGGAGGCGTTTTGTCTGCGCCCACCCTTTGCGGGATTAGGGCATCGGGCTATAGATAGACAGATAGATAGTAAAAATAAACAGAAGGATTACATAAAATTAATATAGATAATGTATGGTAACTAGCATACATTTGTATAGGAACTTGCTTGAAATAAATGCTTTGGAGTGGGTATCAGAGTTTTGGTAACATCACTATACTTACTTAATAACATTACCGGTAATACGTTATGCAGATTAGTATTAAAAACAGAAATAAGCTTCTTCAACTAATCAGCCCCGATTAATCAGTCAAAAGGCCGATTACTGATTAAGCATCAAAGTGGCTGATTTCTGATTACTTGCCAATTAATCAGTCCAACCCTAACACGGGGGGTTCAAGTTGTACCGTACTGAAAGTCTGGAGCCGAAGTCACGTGCATAAATGGCCACTCCCAGAATGACATCTGTGAGCAAATGTATTCATGCAGACCAAACATAACAGGAAGTTTGAGTTATTACAGTACATGGTGTACAGGCAGTCCTTTTCATAAGTTACCTCTTTGGTAATTCTTCTTTTGCTCCTAACTCATTAATTATGCAAGAAAGTGAGAAGTGTTAATGTTCGGGGTAGGGTTGCGAGAAGTAGACTGAAAAAGACCTGGGATGAAGTTATTGAACGTGACCTCAGGCATAAGGGACTGAATAGGGAGGCTGCTAGAGATTGAGCAGCATGGAGAGCCACCATAAGGTGACCAGGGCCAATGCATGCAAGCATGTTGAAGCCTTTAAAAACAAAAACAAAATTGCCTGTATGTCCATTGTGAAATGGAAAATGAGTGATGAGTTTTTTGTGAATGTTGGCATGCATCAAGGTTCAGTCTTGAGCCCCTCATTGTTTATCATCATACTTGAAGCTCTCTCACGAGACAAGAAATGGACTCCCATAGATGTTGTATGCCGATGCCTTGGTGTTGATTGTAAAGGAGAAGGAGATGGAGAAAAGATTTTGGAGGTGGAGAGATGGGAAGAGCAACAAGAGTTTGAGGGTAAATGCAGATAAAACAAAAATGATAGAGGGCAATTTCAGGTCAGATTGGAGCAAAGATGGTAGGAAACACATGTATTGCTCTCTATTTGACAGACGTTGTTTCAACATAGTCGACAGAATTTCAGCAGACTTCGTAGTGTCTGTTAAATCCAATATGCGGTCTGTTGAGGTCTGTTAAAGCAGGTATGCAGGTTTCATGTGTGTGGTGTGTTATGAAGAGCATGAGAGGATTGATCTTGTTGGAGAGTCTCGAGTGTGTGCCGGAGTTTTGTTATTTGGGAGACGTGTTATATATATGAAAGAGGGTAGGCTGGAGCTAGTTCTGTGGCTAGGGTAAGGAGTGGTTAGAAGAAGTTCAAGGAGCTGCTGTCTCTCCTGACATTGAGTGGGCTCTTCCATCCAAAGACATCCATTTATGTAGCATGTGTTGGGTGTGTACGGTACTGTAATGCTGTACAGTAGTGAAAGCTGGGCAGTAAAGGAAGAGGATATTCATAGGTTCAGACATACAGAAATTATAGCTAATGATTAGGCCTAGATGGATGTGTAATGCATATTTGAATGAGAGGCCTGGGGGAGGAGGGTAAGAATGTGGTTAAAGTGTTGATAGGAAGGATGAAACTTGTTGTGATGAGGAGGGGTAGATTGAGATGGTTTGGGCATATTGAGAGGATGGAAGATGACAGCGGGTACAGAAGGCGAGAGATGTGAACATCGAGGGTTTGGTTGCTAGAATCAGCGTAAAAAAAAGGCATAGGATGAGATCATAGCATGTGACCTCAAATAAGGGACTGAATAGGGAAGCTGCCGGAGATTGAGCAGCATGGAGAGCTGCCGTTAGGTGACCAAGGCCGACGCATGCATGCATGTTGCAGCCTTTATAAACAAAACAACACTTAAGCCAGCCGAAGTTGCTTACAGTATTTCAAAACAGAGTACAGTAGCTGTATACAACTGAAAAAATTATGGAAAAACCACTGCTTAGCTCCTGCAGTCTGATTATATATGGTATTTTTTTTATTTTATGCATGCTGTATCCATGCTTTCATCTTAAATGTCAGGACTAACTTGCCTAGCCCTGGGCTCCTATGCTCCTCATGGGACAGTGTTGATTGGATGATGGATGGATGGATATATCCATACAATGGGCAGGAGGTCACCATACCATTATACCAGTACATTAACTCCTCCAACTTTCACAGGAGTGATGTTACATATACACCCACAAAAAACAGATTTCCATGAAGTTGTGTACTGTAACCTTAAAAAAAAAAAAAAAAAAAAAGTTTCCCACAGCCATGTAATGGCATAAAAACCCTGTGCATTGCCTCAAAAAATCACCATAAATTAGGATTCCTATTCCGTATATTTAAAGTGTTTACCGAGATGATTGAACAAGTAATTTGCATAACTTACCCCAAAGTACTGTACAGTACACCTAGAACTAGTGTATTTTGTAATGGATTCCTCACTCTGCAAAACTGGACCTGGCAGAGTTGAGTGTTGCTAAAGACAAGGGCTGACAGTAGGATTTCCAGCAGCTATTATTTTTTTTTACTTTGTGTGTAATTCACCGGGTCGGTCAGGATCACTTGATGGTCGTGATTGTCAGCTTTTACCCTCCCGGAAGGGAGCTGAGAGCTCATATAGTCCGATCTAAGGGCAAGGCTGTGACCTTCACACACCCACACCCGTCCCCTTGCTCTAGGGGGACAGTAACCACCCACTTCGTCAGTGAAACATTTCGCAACCTGAGCGGGGCGCAAACTCCCGTCTACCAGATGGCAAGCGAGAACGTTACCACTGCACCAGCGAGTGTGTGTGTGTGTGTGTGTGTGTGTGTGTGTGTGTGTGTGTGTGTGTGTGTATACAGTCACCGCTCCCATGACGCGGGAATATTGTACCCTGAAGCTCCTTCTTTATGAAAATTCTGCATTATAGGGCCATATATTTACATGTTAAAGGGTTTCATGGTAGCCTACCCAAGCCAGCCTCAAGTTCACCTTTTGGGACTATTTCCAGGGGTTTTTTCCAGGACATTTCCCTACTTAATAAAGACATCATTACATACAAACACGAGAGGATTTTCAACCTTGAATGGCAGAGGTTGTGGGCTTGCTGGGGGGAGGTGGAGTGGAGTTCCGTGACCCAAAAAAAAAGCAAAGATCACACAGAGCACGTTTGCAGCCAGACCGAGGGGAGAGGGTAGGCTCAACTGGCGCAGGAATGCTAAGTGGACCGTGACGACACCGTGTGCAGATCTATGACAGCCATACGTCATTGGCCGATGCAACCTGCGCTATGATTATTATTGGCCACAGTATGTCTGTTCCCACCACATTATGACCAATTTTTTCTGTGTTGTGACTGGACCATAATTTGGGGCCTCTGGCTGTTTTATCTCTATCGTCGCAGTGTAGTACACTTTCCAGAAAGATGGCAAGCTTCCTCCACCCATGTTATATCTGTCATTTTTGCGTTGTGACCATTTTTTGGCCTCAAATTTTACCTTCCGCGTTATGTGAGTTTCGCACACTAGGATCGCGTGTTGTGCGAGTGGTGACTATATATATATAAATTATATAGCCATCCATCCATCCATCATCCAATCCTATGTTGCCCCATGAGGAGCATCAGAGCCTGGGGCTAGGCAAGTTGGTACTGACATTTAAGATAAGAGTGCCCAGCCTTACTCATCCCCGAGAGGTATTACGTGAGCAATAAACCCCAACCACCCCTTGGATATAAACCTTCACCGGCTCAATCCGACTGGAGCGCCGCAATTACCCATTAAACCACCAGGCACCATAATTTGGTTATATGGTTACCACCCTGCCTAGCAAATAGTTTCCTGGTGTACAGGAAACCATTCGGCTTATCACTCAGTGTAGAGTCACCCATAGGGAGAAGGAATGGGAATGGGAAAGAATGAAGGAAAGAAAGACAAAAGAGGGAGTGTAAAGTCACCCATAGGCAGAAGGATGAGGAAAGAATGAAGTAAAGAAAGAAAGAAAAGAGGAAGGATATATATATATATATATATATATATATATATATATATATATATATATATAAATAATATGAGAGAGGGGTGTGTGAGCTGGGAACAGGGCAGTGAAATGGTGGGGAACAGGGCAACATGGAGGCGATTTGTATGTGGCCACCCCTTACGGGATTACTGCATCTGACAATAGATAGGTAGATTATATTTTTAATACACTAACCTATTTAGTACTTGGAAGGAATGAAAGAATATGTCAGTGGGCAAGATTCCTTCTGTCCTTATGGATGACAATATTAACTTCTGTCATCTTTATTTCAGGCATGAATTTGCTGGATGCAGGTGGAAGATCATATTGCTACAATAAGGAAATTTGTGTCTGTCATCAAGTGTAAGCAGTTTTGTAAGAGGACAGAAGTACTGTTACATGTTTCAAACATATACAATACTCTAGCTAGTGAGCACCAACAAAATTTTGATCTGTAACCTGTCATGCTTACAAGCGGACAGTTAAACTAAACTATATGTTATCAGCTTTCATCACAATGAGTACCTTGCACTCAGCTGCTGCTGCTGCTTGCAATTACACAACGCCACTGGGTAATGTATACCCACTTCCATTACACCCAGAAGACCTATTAATACATACAACTCATGGAAAACATTTTGTCTGCAAGTGTAGTAAGATATTCTCAAATAAGGCTGATTTTACTCGCCATGTGAGAGTTCATACTGGTGAGAAACCTCACCAATGTCCAGTTTGCGAAAGGGCATTCTCCTTGAAAGGAAATTTGACTAAGCACATGCAGCTGCACACAAATCAGAAGACATTTTGTTGTACAGAATGCAGCAAAACATTTCTTAAAAAGGTATACCTTCATCAGCACATGCGAATTCACAGTGGTGAGAAGCCTTTCAAATGTACTCATTGTGACCGAGCATTTTCTTTGAAGGGCAACTTGGTGCAGCATGTTAAGTTGCATACTGACAGGAAGTCTTACCAGTGTTCAGACTGCGATAAGCTGTTCCTTAAGAAGAGCTACTTAGATCAGCACATGCGCATACATACAGGGGAGCGTCCTCATAAATGCAGTCAGTGTGATAAAGCGTTTTCCTTGAAAGGAAATCTTGTACAGCACATGAAGAGACACACAGGTGAAAAACCACACACCTGCTTTGAATGTGGAAAATCATTTGCACTAAAGAGTGCCTTAAAAGAACACGACAAGGTACATGGTGATGAAAAGCCATTTATATGCCATGTGTGCAACAAGGCATTCAGAAAAAAAGTGTATCTGGTACAGCATGCACGAGTCCACACAGGTGAGAGGCCATTTGATTGTAATGAGTGCAGCAAGTCATTCTCCCAGCGAAGCATCCTCAACCAGCATAAGAAGCGCCATTTGGAAAAGTCCTTCAAGTGCACTGAATGTCATAAACTCTTCCTCAAGAATATTTATCTGCCCATTAAAAATGAAAAGCAAGTCAGACTGGGACCATTCAAGTGCTGTGAGTGTGAGAAGGATCAGTACAACATAAAATCTGACTTTGAAGAGAGCGAAGTCCCAGATAGTGAGCAGTCATACAGTTCCAGCGGCCTTGACCAAGACTACAACAGTGAAGGTCTAAACCAGGAACGGAAGTTTATAGAATTGCTGAAACCCAATGTACCTAGCGCTGAACACCTCTCCGCCTACAGTATCATGAACCTGGCTGCCAAAGAGACCACCAGAAGTCTGAATCAGACATACTATACAGGGGCTACTTCTCACAACAATTTGTCGAGGCCAGACCCACAGAAGCTGACAATGGGATACACCATGAATGCAACCTTGTAGGTGGCCTCATCTCATATGCATTTTAGGTACAGTATATATCAGAGTTTTTTAATTTAAATAAACAAGTGATATTCTAGTAACGTCTACTGAAGATAGTACAAATACTGGTATGTAGATTAAAGTCTGTGTTGTGCATAATACACAGAAAAAAATCCAAGTCTTATTATCACAGTAACCTTTTTTATTGCTATTGAAGTCCCAGTACTGTATTTTTTACTTTATTTTTAGAGTAGTAAAATTTTTCCAGTGTTGAAAACGGTTAGCTACTTGATTTTAGTGCTTGCAGGTGACAACAGACCAGGATGTGTTCTGTGCAGTTAATGGTCTTTGTGAAATTGACAAGACAGTACATCTTGTGTAAGGAAATTATTTCATTTGTGACACCTGAGCCATCTTTTTATACTACACTTACTGTTAGAGGTTTTCATTATACACTCAGCCCCCATGTGTCTAGGAGTTTGAGACCTGCAACTCTCACATATACATACCATGCAGCTGAGGACATAATTGAGGCAGTCTGATAAAAATCCCATTACGTTAGGACCACTCATTGAGATCACATAATCATGAATCAGCACATCAAACTGATGGAAACGTGACCCATACATCAGCCTGTTGTGGCTCCGATTTGTTTTGTATGTCAACTAGTGTGATCCGAAAATGCTGTTATACTCTTCATAGCATGTAATGTGGAATTACTGTACAGAGTGATAGTAGTTGAACTTGGTTATTTTTTTAAAATATGGCCAAGTACAGAACTACCCACTATTGTTATGAATAAATTTACTAAATGGCTCATGACTGAATTTTCATATAACCAAAACATTCACTCCCAACACACCCAGCACCAGTAATGAATGGTTGTCTCCTGTATAGGCTACATGTTCCACAACAGTCAAAGTGTTCCATTTGTTACTGAACTTTATTTGCAGTAATTATTTGTCAGACTTACTGATAGGATTCGTGAGTGATCTTGGTCAGCTTTCCATACCCTATTTCACCCATTAGCTGTTAACTGACATATATGCATATATGTCTGCAACATCTACTCACCATACTCTTGTGGACATGGGGCTGAGTGTATAATCATGAAAAAATATAATTGCCTGCTCCATACCTTTCAGTGGTCAGATGTCTTTTGAAATGAAACAGCTTGTTTATATGTACTGGTACTTAATTCATTAGCCATTATGTGTTTGAAAGAATGTGTATCAAATTAAGCGTGCTTTGTAAATTGTGTACAGCTTCTGTGTAGATGAGTGATGCTATGGGACACTCATGTGATGATATCAACACTTATAAAAGTATACTGTCCCTGCACAAGGTGCAGACAACCCATTCTCTTTACTGAGCAGAGGTGTGCTGTGATTGTGTAGTGGATTTCTAGTGGCCACAGTTATTTGCCTCACATTCATGTTTAGTTAAAGCTACATCAACATCAGCAGTATCAGCTACATAGCTTATAAGGCTCCATGAGTATGCTGTATAGTAGTTACTAAATATTATACTGTTTTATGGAAGCATAAACTTATACCATGGCTCATTATATAGATGTGCTGTTATAGATATACTATATAGTGTTGGGTATTAGCACTAATGGTATTGAAAACTTGTAGAGCTGTAAGCTGTATTCTGGTTTGCTTAAGAAACTTCATAATGCCTCTTTCTTAGCAATGTATTTTACACCTTACACTGTACTACTTTTATATCTTTTGTGTCCCATGTACAATGTATCTGTTTAATTTCAACAGTGTGTATCAGTAACATAAAAGAGGATTACTAATGTGTAGTGTGCAAAAATAATTGCTGAGGAAGAAGCATTGCATAGCATCCAAAGCCAGATAGAACTTCTGTCCTATGTCTGAGATACAGTACTTAAACATGTCCTACATGTGGAGGTGGCAGCTAATTTATGCAGTTGTGTGTGAAGTTAGTTTGGGTTGAGCAGCTGTGTCCTTTTAGTGACAGGCAGGTATACAAGTTCAGCAAGTCCTTACCGTTTTAAGCCTTCTTAATCTAGTGACATACTGTTCTGGCTTATTCATAATACATCAAGATGATTTTATTCAACTTCAAAAGATTCTCTCATTGAAGGGGTAAGTAAAGGCTGTATCTTACCCCTGTGTTTCAAAATGCAGCTCCAAAGTTGATTAAAATCACCTGATGGTAGTAAGAATGAGCTAAAAAATAGACGTCACCAGATTTTAAAGGTTATGTTTTTCTGTGCTGCTAAATTCTAAGGATGTTAGGTAAATATTGCCACTTAAAGTTTTATTGGAACTTACTAAAGCTGGTTTTCAAGTTCCCCCCAGATTACAACACAGATGTGTGGAAAGAGATGTGATATTTTTCAGCACATCCCTGACACATAACAAGGACCAGCTGTATCATAGCCACACCAGATATAGAGAGAGTGAAGGGTTCTGAGGACAGCAAGTAAACTAGAGTAGAGAACAACGTGTCTCAGAGCTGTATTAAGAGTAGCTTTAGAGGTTTCATGGTAACAAATCCTCAGTGTCAAATTTTGCATATCACACTATTTTAATCCTCTTAAATATAATTGATGCAAACTATCTTGCACTTAAAATATAAATAACATACAATAGAATGTTAAGATATAAAGAATAAGTTGCTAAGAGATGCTATGAAGCCTCCCTTGCCACCTAGAATACAGTCCTCACTTTCAAATACTTGTAATATTGAAAGTGGCTGATTATTCCTGACATTTCTTAGGTGTAAGATGAGCTTCGATTTAATGTATAAGATGATCTGTAGTAAAACTAGAAATAAGTCATAATATAGTATACAATATATATAACTTATTTCAGTGTAAAGTAGATCTTATAGATTGATATGCAATTACTGGAGTAGTTGTAACTACTGCAACAAGCATTTAATAGTATATACATGTACAGTATTAACATAACTGGGGGCCTGTACTCCAAGCGTATGTTAACAGACATAGATCTTGTAGGTGACATAATGTTTGTTGTACAGTATGTGTATGCTTGATTCTTGTTTTTCGTGCCTAAGCACACTCTAGTATACTGTAACTTCCAGCTGTTTTCCAACAGTAAAAACATACACTAATATTGCCAATAACACAAGGGGTATGGAAGTGAATTGTCAGATCTACCATATTGAAGGTTAAACTGATTTGTTATTTTTGCAGTAACTACATAACTAACCATTTGACTTTAGTGGCCCAGATACCAAAATCTGCAGGATTTATGAAGTTTTAGTAAAATAAGGTCTGAAAATTAACCTTCACTAAGTTAAAACCTGGTTTTGGCATATTTTTCTACTCATTTTTAGGACCCTACATCTCTGAAAAGGTTGTAGGGGACATTTTAATTAAGCAAGCACCTAGTATGTTGAAATCAACCATTACATTGCAGTACAGGTTCCTTGAGGTTATGTTGTGTACAGATGTAATATTTTTATAGTTTGGTTTATCCTGTTGTAACAAAAGCTTTTTTTTTTTTTTTTTTTTTTCCCAGAACATTGCAAAATCGAGTACAGTATTGGTAAGTGAACTTAAAAGTGTGAAGTGCTGTACACTTACTCTGTTAAACAGTATTAAGTGCATTCTGTTCACTTGGAAAGTTTGTAATTTCAAATTGCGCAGTTAACAGAATAAGCAGTGTTGCTCATAGCAGTAGTAGTTATAGCCTCAGGCTCATCCGAACATGAATCTGGTTGACTGAAAGTTGAAATTGCCATTCTTCTGCAATCTGCCAGAATAGTGGGGCTTTATCATATTACCAGGCAGCAGGGCCACTTAGGGATAACAATGGCACCACAGGAAGGCATCCCTCTTCAGTACCAGTGGTACCCACAAGATCAGTGAAGTATGCCTTCTCTGCCTTGTTATACTTGGTAAATATCATCATTGTCCCTTATTTCTACCTTAGAAATGAGGTGAGGTAGGATCCACAAAGTAAGTTGTTCAAAAACTGTATATATAAATTAATCCATATTTACCAACATGTAGGATAGATATACATAACGAATTGTAAATTTTAATGTGTATGCTGTAGTAGACTTATTGCATGTCCAGAGAACAAGAAAAAAAAAAGGTAAAATTATCATTTAAGCCCCTAACCTCACTTTATTTATTTATATATTTATTTTTTTACCTACACTAACCAAACAAGTCCAACCGAACCTACATGGGGCTGTGCTGTATTAACTGAAGTAACTGGTACTCAACATTCTTGTCATTAGAAAAACTCTCCATTGGAGAACAGAAAAATAATTAATTCTGTGAGGGGTTGAAACGATAACAGAACCAAAAAAATGATAGAGGGAGAAACCAATCAAAATTGCCCAGTTAAGTTGGCCACTACCTCATCCACTCACAGTTTAAACCTCCAGAATCATCATACTGTATGATAAATCCCAAAGTTCTCATGGCTACCCCCAGTCAACAGTGACATTTCCCTGCTACAGCTGAAGTTAGTTCTTGAGTTCATTGGATTTTTTATTCTTGCACTATCCGTTGTGCTCATCATACCTTATCCAAGAGTTGTTGCTTGATTGCTAACAGCCATCCTAGAACACCACATGTCTGACATACTGTGCTTCAGCCTTTAAGTAACTCAACCACTTCACCACCATACAGTGGGTTCTGATCCTGACTTAACTTGTTTATAGCTGTACACCCTCAGTGGTTATGGGAGCATCTCCTGTGGTTATACTCTTACACTGCCATTGCTTACAGCTGCACATCTCCATTGGTTATGAATTATCTGTAGATTTAACTTCTTATCAGGTGAATGGACACAGGCAGGAACCACGTCACTGATACTGTCCCAGCCCACTGTCAGTTATGACTGCAATTGTCAGTGCTTTGCCGAGTCACCCTAGGGTAGGACTCATCATCAGCTCACACTACATCACCTCACTTGTCCTTTCCACTGTTTATTACCTTCTGACTTCCTCTGCCTTCGTCTTCCACACAACACTGTTTACCATCCAACCTAGAACTGTTTCTGTGCCTTATTTATGACTTATGTCTGCAAGTAAGCACACTATCTCTAAAGCTGGTTAGCTTCCCTGGATGTGGCATTCTTCTAGTTAACTGTGGTATTCATGAAAGAGCCCACTTAATCTTGCACACATCATCCAGGCCTTCAAACTGTTGGATCTGCCTCACAAACCTCATAATGCAGAGTTTTTCATTTCCTTTTTTTCTATCATTCAACTTATACTTATAAATATGTTGATAAGCCCCATTATTATACTTCAGTGATTTTTCAAAACTGGATGTAAAGTACAACATTTCAAAAGCCTTCATCTTATGTATCAGAAAGTAAAGCGAACTGTGTGCAGTACGGTACTGCCAGCAGCTGCCTATTTTGTTGACTGTCCATTGATGAGCAGAAATAGGACAGTTGGACAGAGAGTGTATTTTATGTTGTCAGAGCTGGAACAGATTTATAACAAAAAGTGTATGGTATACCCTAGGTATTGCTAGTACAGTATTATGTAGTTTTTTTTTTTTTTTTTTTTTTTTTTTTGAAATACACAAAGTCTTAACTAATGGTGCATTCCAGAAACCTGTTTTAATATACTTTACAGTAAAGTATTACTGTTTTTTCCTCTTTTAGGTATGGGCTGAGATGCACAAAGTATCTTATAATAATTTTCCTCTCATAACTAAGATTTGTATCTGCAGGAAGAACAAGAGATACCAGTAGGAACATTTTGCACTTTCCTTCTCCTTCCTTCAAAAACAAATCATACTTTAAGGAAGAAATAGATCACAAGCATGTTTGTAATTCAGTGTCCTAAGAAGTTTGAATGAGATGTGACAATACAGTGAACTGATACAGCAATGTTCACGGAAACTGTGGTGTTGCTAGAGTAACATTTTAGAAGGTTGACTATTGATAAGAAAACATAGCATACCCTTGTTATCCTTGTTGATAATTAAGTAACAAGTGAAATGCAGAATCAGATAAAAAAAAATGCTGGGATTATATGACAGTAAACTTTTTGGTAATAATTTAAAACAGTATGGTAATGTATACAGATATTTTTATAGTGATGTATAAACCCCTTCACTACAATGATGTATTTATTATTATTATTACTACCAACAGATAATTTTAGTCAGGGAGGCTCCTTGTAGTAAAGAGTTTATTGGAGATGGATTATAAACCATAACCATTCACTTTGAAAGATCCTTCCCAAGGTGAACAAAATTATTTGGTGATAGTAAGAATAATTTGAAGATATCACTGTTCTGAAGGTTACCAAGTAAATAGATTTGTTCTAGTCATTCTTTTTATCCAAGAAATACACTGGCAGGGATGAAGCAGAGAGGTTTTGCTGTGAGTTGTGCATTAGCCCAGCAATAATACAGTAAATCTTCATTTTGTCTTTTTTATATTTTTGCCAGTTATGTTGACTGTAAATTTCATAATACCAGTTCACAACTTTAGTGATCATGTCTTTCATTTTATTCTTGCTACCTTTAGTTGATTTTATTCATCAAAGCTGAAAAAAATCATCTACAGATGGCAAGAATAGAAATACTGTACAGGTGCATCATTAGGCTAAAGAGGTTGAAGTTCCATTGCTACCATTAATCTCTTCACTTATTCTTCTTATCCCAGATGGTATTATAATATTCTGCATTTGAGAGATTTTCTGAACTGGTGGGGTTAGAAATAACCTTCATTAACCTCAAGCAGTGATGGGAGGCCTCCTAACTTAGAGAAAGTAAACATTTGCTTTAAAAAAAATAAAAAATAAAAAAATAAAAAAAAAAAGGAAAAGAAAGGAAAGGAAAGAAAGTCCAAGCCGCAGAGTTAAAGCAGATTTTAAGATTGCCCAATTTATTGTACCTTATCACTTCATTGGAAATCATATGGTACTATATTGTAGCAGTCATTGTACATTTTTGTTTTGCCTACAGTTGCGTCATTATTAAGTTGCTGATCTTATTTTTTATTTTTTTTTTTTTTATTTTTTTTTTTTAATACATGCTCATGATCCATTAGGAGTTATGGATGTCACAATGTGTGTGTGTGTGTGTGTGTGTGTGTGTGTGTGTGTGTGTGTGTGTGTGTGTGTGTGTGTGTGTGTGTGTGTGTGTGTGTGTGCGCACGCGCGCACTCTTTTAACCCCTCATTCACAAACTAAGATCATATCTTACCATCCACAGAGCACAAAGGCTGCTCCAAAATTTCATGAAATTGTCAACAGTGAGAAAAAAAATTATTAGCATTTTTGACATTTAGAAAGGATTAAAGTTGCTTCACTTAAAGTGGCCTTTTGTCTGCACATGTCCCAGAATTCAAGTGAGGACTGAGTACTGGTAATGTATTTTTGACCCAGTTCCCATCTTGAGGTATACAGGGAATTCTTTTAGGTAGCAATGGAACTTGAATAGGCAACTTATTTTTAATCTGCCAGGGACTTAATAGCAAACAATGATATCAAAAAGACCATAAGAAGGATTTCGTGTTGAAATTAGGGCAGCTTCTATAGTGCTGCTGTGGTGGATCACAAAGACCCATTCAGTACTAATTTTACAACTTGTAGATTGTTATATTCTTAAATTTGGAAGAATTTCGTACTCATGGGGGATGAGAATGAACTTCTTAACCCCCTAATTTCCTAAGTTCAGTAAAATAATCTGAATGTAGCAAGAATATGCAAATTATATATATATATATATTATATATATATATATATATATATATATATATAACCATACTGGAAGGGTTAAGGTAGAAGAAGCTTTTTACTTGAACTCATGTTGCCAAGTCTCATTTTCCACAGAGATAAACATCACAAGTTTACATTTGGTTTTATGTACAGTACAGTGTAATTGTACAGTACAATATTTGGTTAACTCATTCAGCCCAAGGATGTCATTTTCATTTAGCCTTAGCTAATGTCACGTTGTTTTATGTAGCTTTGGAGACCTCTCCCTGCAGTGTAGTGAAGGAGTAAGTGTAGGTTATGTCTAACCACTCCAGTCCAAAAATTTCTCTGATGCTGAATATAATTTCTGCAGAGAGGAAGACTTTAAAAAAAAATCATCATGGTGAAAAGCCTAATACTGTATTGGGCAGTCTGTCTGCTAATGTTCCTTTGTTAAATTTCTACAAGTACCAGTGCCAGAACAGTGGATAAAGGAGGAGCTCTTTACCTTTTCACTATGATGACCTCTTATTGTATGCCTGCTATCTCCAGGCTATTTTATTCAGGTCAGGAGAGATTTTTCAAACTTGTGGGGTTCATTGATCTCTAGTACTAGAGCGCCCTTTGAAACAATGTAAAATATTCTGGTAGATGCACGAGGAAAAATATAAAACAATGTCATATTGATGGAGCTTTTTCTTGAACAGCTCTTATCCATGTTACAATTCCTTTCCTCTGTAAATCCTACACTGTCATAATATTATTTGAAGTTTGTTCTTGCTCCCATCAGTTTTTTTATTCACCTTGGTAGAGCCCCTAGTACACTCATGAAGAGGTTAATGAAATCTGTATCTGACCTCTCCAAAAGTCTGTTCTAAGCTATGAAATTATTCATTTTAGGAGAGCTCAAAGTAGTGATGGTGTTCCTGAAATCTGTACCAAATCTCTCCAGTTCAGAAGGTTCATCATAAGTTGAATACAGTCATAGGAATCCTAAGCTGAATCGAGTCATGGGAGATAACAAAAGTAAAGTAAATATGGCATCTCCTGTATGAAGGGGTAAAATAATTCATTACATTTTGATGGAATGGAAACTATGTTAATGAATGTTGTTAAGTACAGTATATGTACAGTAGTATGCTTTGTTTACTCAAGTGACTGTGCTCATAACCTTCGCACATTGTTCACATTTTCTGCCAGCCCTTGGAACTTCTCTCAGCACTAACCCCTTGAGTCTGGTGATGTATACATGTGCTTCTCAGTACCACATATTCTTGCTACTTTCAAACACTTTGATTTAGTTGAAGAGGGAGTTTTAGAACTGGAGGGGTTAGATATGGCCTTCACTAACCTCTTCTATCATTAGAGGTCGTTCCTAACTTGCATATGGTGGTAGCCAGAGTAAAAATAAAGTAAATCATCGGATTGAATGGGCCAAGGGTCGCTTCCACATTTGTTTGCCTCTCAGCAAAATGAATCCCAACATGGTCAGCTTTACTGTAGTGGTATGGGTGCTCACGGAGGAGTCCATGGTAAATATATAACTGCTAATGTTCACAAACACCACTGCCAAAAATGAATGAGGTAACAGTGAAGAGCAGATTTTGTCTGTTAGTATCATAACAAAAATTCAGCAACTGTGGAAATGATTCTAATACTGCAGGCTTGGGTTGGTAGAGGATACTGTACTCAAACCCACTGTAAAATAAAAATCTGCACCTTTAATTTGTGAACTGTAAAATACAGAGTAACACTTTACAACTTTTAGCTGATGGGACAAGGAGAAGTACTATAATAACTACTGTAGGTTTTATGGATTACAAAGATAAAATTATGTATTTATTAACTGACATCTGTGCATTTAGTTTTAAAGAAGTGAATTTTATTAATAATATGCCTAACAGGAGTATTCATAAATCCATGAAACTTGCTTCAGTAGTTGTTGTAGACTGTAGTATTTCATAGTGTGATACCAAACCTCCCAAGCTTCACAAGAAACTGGTAGTGATAGTTTTTATCCCACAGCATTAGCACATGTCACAGCTGTAATTCTTAGTTTTGCACAGTACAGTATTGGCATATCAGTCACCAGAATTTTAAAAATCTTTAATTTTGCAAGATAGAGAACGTATTGCTTAAAAGGAGAACACTTATCAGTAGATCTGTTGAGTCTATTTATTAAATACAGTATAACACAGGATGCCAGTAAGTTTTGTCTTGGCAAAGTTACACCAAAGTTAACTGAATGCATTTCTTAAATTTTCCTTTTGTATTCAGTACCACTGTCTTGAAAATTAAATACAGATTGAGACTGCTTATACACAACCCTGGAATTTTTTCATGCATATTATTGAAGTATCAGAGCATACTTGACATATGAATCTCACTGTCAAGTCGTAGATTAATCAGAATACATGTATATACTTATATTCACTGTCATAGTGATTGTTACATTATTTTGGTTCAGGACAAAACTATGCTCTGAGTTTGCATCATCTTAGGTACCCAATGTGTTTGTTATGTAGCACAAATCACCAGATCATATTGCTAAATACACTATTGTACAGTATAATGTAAGGAGTGGCAAGCAAGAATATGTATTCAGTGAAGCAAAAGTGATGCTTATTAAGCTATTTGCAGTATAGGAAGAAAATTTTGTACAGTACTGTAAAATAGATATCAATATTGGTTGCACAATACAGTATTTTCAACTTGAGTAAAAACCTGTTATCAACCCCTTGAATCTGATAAAATGTTTTGTAGTATATTCCTGCTTCTAGGTTATTTTATTCTGATTTGGAGAGATTCATCAAACTGTAAGGGCCAAGCATGAATGTCCTTAAATCTCTTGATACCAAAGGCCTTTCTGAAGAATATAATTATGTGATAGCAGCAAAAATATAATATGAAATACATTGTTGGATTGAAGAAGAGTTCATTTCACACTTTCAGTACATGTCAGAGCTGAAATAACTTTCCCTGTTCATTTGATCAGCCATGTATTCTCTGGCAGTTATTCCCACTCCTGGAAACACACTTTAATATCTTCTATCTTCTCAAAAGTTTATGCATTCTCTATATTGATTTGTAGTATTACATTAAATATGTTCCATACTTTGATGAACAGTTGCTTATAAATTTTCCTTGTTTGAAATGCATATTCTAGGCAGATAACTTTTTCTCTGATTCAGTTGAAATTTTCAGTTTTGTTGATTCTAGACTACCTTGGCTTATGAAGTGTATCCTTTACAGTATATTCTTGGCTGATTACTGTTAAAAAGTTATTTGCTTATTTACATAGTACACTACCAGTAATACTGATTGCCATTCGTCAGGCTCAAGTCCTGATGAGCCTGAGACCACAACAATTGTAACAATATTTTGGCAACTACTAGATAGTAAAACCTCACACTGCCATACCATACAGTAAAACTGACATTAGTCTAGCAGCAAAGCAGGTGTTAAAGTACAAAGTTGGTGGTTGAATGGTTTTGTGTGTGATACTGTAGTGGGTGTGGGATGTCTCCCTATTATATTGTATTGTTTATTAAGGCTTCAACATGGTTGCATGCATCGACCTTGGTCACCTAATGATGGTTGTCCATGCTGCTCAATCTCTGGCTGCCTCCCTAGTCAGTCCCTTATCCCTAAGACCACACTGTATGATCCCCTCCCAGGTCTTTTTTTGGTTTGCCTCATGCAGTCCTACCCTCCATGTTCACACCTTTCACCTTCTACACCCAGTTGTCCTCTTCCATCCTTTCGGCTTGTGCAAATCCTCTCAATCTACTCCTCCCCACCACAACACCAATGCATTCAATTTCTATCCATCCTCTTCGACCATAGTGATTACAGTACATAATAAACTAGAAGGAGCACTCGATGCAATGTCAACCAGTTAGCTGAACAGTAGCCTTTGTCCTATGACTTTTGACCTCTGCATAACTGCTCTCAAAACTGAATTAATAGTACAGCAAGCGCTCACATAACACGCGAATATTGTCCCCGGAAGGTCCCACTTTATGAGATTTCCGCATTATAGGGCCATATGCCTACATGTTAAAGGGTTTCATGGTACCCAAGCCAGCCCCAAGTTCACCTTTTGGGGCAATTTTCAGGGATTTTTTTCCAGACATTTACCTACCTAATAATGACTAATTTACATACAAACACTGGAGGATTCCTCACCTTGAACTGAAGAGGTTGTTGGCTTCCCGGGGGGAGGGGGAATTGGGTTCCATGGCAGGGCAGGACTCCTACTGGTCCCCAGCACGGTCCTCTTGCCATGAAGTCTTCATCTGTGGAAGAAAGTAAATCCTGTACATCCACAATCCTCTGGTGCAACTCTTCTGCCTCCTGCACAAACTCTTCAGGTTCAAGGGAGCTCACAAACATAGCATCTTCTTTTGACACTTGCTGCTCTGGCATCTGTTGAGGACGAAAGTACTGGGTGAGAAGAGTCTGGCGGTTGTATTTCTCTTGCCCTAGGTATTCATACGGTTGCATTGCATGCAACACAGTTTCCAGCATATTCTTCCAAACCTCATCCACTTCATAAACCATGATGGTTTCCCTGGGCGCATCTGCATTTGCCAAGATGTTATTTATGCGACCCATGGTCATGACTGGTGCCATGGTTCGTGCCTCAGCCTGTTCCCCCTGCTCCTCTGCCTCACTGGTCGAGCTCTTCAGTGCATTACATGGCATCCTCTGGCATAGTGCTGTCCTCCACAACTTCAACCAAATCCTCCTCTTGCACCACCTCACAGCCTGGCACGGCTCTGCACGATCATACCGCTTCCATCCGCACAGCCTGTGGTGACTATACCTCACCACCCCTAGCAGCGCACAACTCAGGTGCCAGCTTGCATCAGGCGTGATTTATCATTGCCACAGACACCCACTCCCACGCCTTAAGAATATTCATGACGACATTCCTCATATTGTAGTTTTTCCAAAAAGCTGTCACAAAAGGCGACACTGTGAAGGGTCAGGCTGAGGCAAACGCGAAGGACCGGGCACCGGTTCAGCTGCGTCAGGCTGAGATGCATGGGAGGGACCTGGCTGGGGATCTACTGGGTCATCCAAAACCTCCTCATCAGACGCATCCAAATCCTCATCACCACCAAGCACTTCCTCCTGGAGGTGACATTCCTCCTCACAATTGTCTGTGGCTTCCCTCAGATATCAAACAAGATCGTCTCTTAATGATATTTCAAACAAGCTATCACTTCCTGGTCTAAGGGCTGCAGGAGGGAAGTCGTGTTAGCTGGCAAAAAACTACCACTTTCATGCAAACCTCCCAGTAGGCTGGGTGTCCTGGTGCAGTCAAGCACCAACAGAATTTTAAATGGTATGCCCAACTCCTCACCCATTCTAGATATACCTTGTCATCCACCCTGTCTTTGATTTCTCCCAGTAAACCCTGGACTCATTCATGTGTTCAACTGCTTAAAGCACCTTGGTTTTTTTACTTATAAGTAATGGCCTCATCTTATGACCTGCAACACTGCAAGACAAAAAGGGAGTGATGCTTACCTTATCAACTTTCCCATCCCTGCCTTGCCCATGTTCTTTCAAGATGTATGAAGTCCCTGGCATCCTCTTATATCGCAGACCTGTCTCATCAGTGTTATAAATTTGCTCAGCAGTATAAACCCCATCCCTGGTGATTCCCGTTAGGACATCCACGAACATCTCTGCTGCTCCGGCATCTGCTGATGCTCGTTCTCCTGTCTCCTGTACTTTTTTCAAATCCTTCCTTTTCCTAAACTTTCCAAACCAACCACTCAATGCCTTAAATCTGCCTGGGAGTTGTGACAGCTTATAGCAAGCAACAGCATACAGATGGCAGGCCATCCTCCATATGTTAATGGAGTCGACTGGAACGCCTTCCCTCCTTTTGGTTCAAGTACATGACCAGGAACCTCTCCATCATTACAAGCACTTGGTCAGACACTCAAAACCTCTGGTCCATGGGAGATCCCCCACAGGTCTGCAAGGTCTTCATAATGGCGTCTTTCTTCCCCAGGATCATATGAATAGTTGATTCGCTGACCCAATACACCCTGGCCATGGCACAGTTATGTTGTCCTCTCTCCTTGCGCTTGATGACATCAAGCTTCTGCTCCTGGGTCAGACTCTTCCAACGTCTCACTGGGTCACAGTGTGGCAGCATGGTCGGGCTGGGTCAGCACGTGTGGGGGCAGAGTGCAGGGAGAGGGTAGGCTCAAGTGGGGCAGGAATGCTCAGTGGACTGTGACGATACCTCACACAGACACGTGACAGCCATATGGCACATGCACATGCAACACACACAGTAACTCGTTGCCCGTGTCATGCCCATGTTCTACCTCGTTATGACCAATTTTTTTCTCGTAATGACTGTTTAAACCATAATTTGTGGCCTCAGGCCACGTAACTCCTATCATCGCAGCATAGTATGTTTTTTTTTATTAATGGGCAGATTTTTTTTCACCCATGTAATATCTGTCATTTTCACGTTTTGACCATTTCCTGCCCTCAGAAAATGCTGTCCATATTATGTGAGGTTCGCGCACTCTGATCACGTGTTAAGTGAGCGCTAACTGTACTTCACTCTTGCGTGACAGCCCTTCAACTAAGCTTGACTCAAATCAGATCAACACTTGGGGTGACCTTGCCCTGTGACTGTGACATTTAACCTTTCCCTGTGACCATGAACTTTGAATGATTGGTCTCAAAATTGAATTACAGTACTTCACTCTTGCCTGACCATTAACCATTTAACTAAGTTTGATCCAAATCAAATCAGTGCTGTATGGGTTGACCTTGAACTTCTAATTGAATTGCTTTGTCACTGTGTTAACCTGAACATTTTCACAAAGTTTGTTCTAAACTAAATAAAAACTTTAAATTACACAAACCTCACCATATAACCTTGACCTATTGTGCTAAAAAACAACCCAACCCCTTAGCTAACCAGTCTACCAATTTTGGATAAAAGAGAATAAAATCAATTTAAGATATTTTCTTCACACACGGACATGGGAGTCAAACTTTGACATTGCCCTGTGAAACTGACCTTTGACTGATTGCTCTCAAAATTGATTTTTTGGGTTCTTGCCAGACCCTCAACCCATTCACCAAGTTTGGTTCAAATCAGATCTAAACTTAGTTGACCTTGTCCTGTGACCTTGGCATCTGACCTCTCCCTGTGACCTTGACTTTTGACTGAATGTGGTTCAAATCAAATCCTTTAATTTTGCCTTATTCTCAACTCTTCCACAAAGCCTACTCTAAAGCAGATAAGATTTATTTGGTGACCTATATCTTGGACCAACTGCTCTTTGAAACAATATGTTTACTCCATGTCTGACCTCCAACCCTTCCACCAAGTTGAATTCAAACAGAATGAAAACAGTTTGAGTTATTTTAACACATGGGTTGAATTTTGATCTTTCACTGAGACCTTGACCTTTGACAGATCGTTCCCAAAACTGAAGCACATCATTCTTCCTGTACCTTCAGCCCTTCACCCAGGTTTGGTCAAAACTGCATACAAAAACTCAAGATTATTTTGCTGGGCCAGCGTGTAGCCCTATTCCAGTGACTTGACCTTTGACTTATTGTTCTAAAAGCAATAGGATTCCTCATGGGCTATCCCTCAGCCCTTTCAGCTTTTTTTTTTTTTTTTTTAAGGATTTTGATCGTAGCCACAATAACATTTTAAGATGTGTCCAGACTGAAAGGGTAAAGTAACACAGAGCAATGTCAGATATGACAGAGAAGTGTGTTAGAGTGGCTGAAGAAATAAAAAAACCGTGGCTAGTACTATGAGGTTACCAGAGAACCCCGAGAAGGCATGTTGATATTGTATGCCCCTATCTTAAAATGTCTGAGACTGATATGCCATGAATTTAAAAAAAAAAAAAATGACGGTGCTAAGTTGACTTCAGGTATGTAAGTGGGCTGAGTAGATGAGATAGGCTAAGAAATTGTGAGAAAACAATGCAGGGCAAAGAATTTTACTGGTCAATGATTAGGAGCTACAAATGAGGCTCAAGGTTGGAGAAGGTCATGGAAGTGGAAGACCAAGAAGATAGTTTAATCCCGTTCAGTACGGTGACACCCTTTACTCTAGCTACCTCCAGATTATCTGATTCAACTTAGGAAAGAAGTTGTGTTGAAGGAGGTAAAGAAGGTTATATAAAATGTCTACAATTCAAAAGTGTCCCAAATTTAATATACTAATCTAGAGACAGCAAAAATAAATCTTAAAATAATGATGTGCTTAACATGATAATGAATGACAAAGCAAGACATGGACACAGGAAACAAACTGGAGAAGGTATGCATGGAGATACTGTCCACATGCAAGGGTTCTACCCACCATATATCCATCATAGCTAAGATGTCCATAAAACTTTTCTAATAGTGCTCAGTTGAAGTTAACCCACCCTTTACCTAACATAGCCATCAGTTGTGAAAATTTTAACCTTAGTGACTGTGGTGAAAAGAATGGTCAGTAACACATCAGTGGTGGCCCTGCATACCCTCTCTCATTCTGGGCCTTATTATCGTGGATTTGGCTCTTTAAAACCTTTATCCCAGTTCTCGAAGACAAAGTCTAAGAGCCTTAGCGCAGTTAAGCTTATACAGTTTTCTTCCTGTCCCTCCATTCGTTCGTTCGTTCACGCTTTACAGGTCGTAATTGTAGACCAGTTTTGACAAGGCCTCAAGAGAATCCTCTCCACCTAACGGTGTGCTACCAACGGAGTGATCAACACACTCAAGGCACTCACAAGATCACAGTGACCAAAAGAAAAGTCAGGGCCATATAGAGCAAACATTCGTATTTTTTGGAGCATTGGTACTCATATATCTTTGGAATCACCGGATAGGGCATTCAAAATGCAGTAATTTGTGGCCTTATCACAGTTTTGGTACAAACCGTTGGAAACTGGCAAACTGCAAGACTATAAATACACACACATGGAGGATAACTGGGTGCGGAGGGTGAGAGGTGTGAACGTTGTGGGTAAAGCTGCAAGAGGCAGACTAGAAAAGACCAGGAATGGGGTCATACAGTGTGGCCTCAGGAAAAAGGGACTAATAGAGAGGCTGCCAAAGTTCAAGCGGAGTGAAGAGCCACCATTACGTGACCAAGGCTGATATATGCAAGCATGTTGGAACCTTTATGAAAGAATGACTAAATTATGATCGCCACCTAACTAGTTGGTGGAGGCAGGCAGATAGGTAAGTAGTTAGGTAAGCACAAATGTAGAGTATGCATAGGTTGGGAGGGAGGGAGGGAGGAGGTGAGAAGGTAGAGAAACGGTTGGGGAGTCAGGTAGGTGGGTAGGTACGCGGGAAGGAAAGAGGTGGGCAAGGAAGTAGTTAGCCGGGAAGGAAAGAGGTGGGCAAGGAAGTAGTTAGGCAGGCAGGGAGATATGATAGGTAGGGGAGCACACAGGGAGACAAGTGGGTGAGCAGGTAGACAGGAAGGAAGTTAGGCAAAGACGTAGACAGGAAGTAAGTAGATAGGCATGGAGATACGATACGTAGGGAGTCTGGTGGGTGGGTAGGTAAGCAGGGAGAAAGTTATGTAAAGAGGTCAGCAGTGAAGTTGGTTGATAGACAGGGAGGCAGATAAGAGATCGTGTGGGTGGGAAGGTGGCCACGAAGTAAGGTAGGCAGGGAGATAGAATAATGGATTCCTTGCACCAGGTATAAACAATCATATGGCACTAATTCAAAATAGATATATGACTAGCAATGAAACAGGAACGGAGAAGGAGATGTAGAAATAGTTTTGGCCTATAAGTGGTCTTGATGTTGAAACGGTCTTTGCATAGTAGTGGTCTTGACACTGGTCTTGTGTTGAAGTGGCTTTGTGAGGAAGAGACCTGGCGATAAAGCAGCTTGGCGTTAAAGAGGCTTGATTGGTCAGTTGGTTGAAGAGTTGACCGAGGAAGGGTCTGCGTCAATGGGAGACCCTTTAATTATGGATCCATGGAAACAAAGATCTAACATGATAGGACTAGAGGGAAAATAAAGGCGGAAGAACATGGAAGTATCAAGAAAAGATGCAGGACAGAGGAAAAAAGGAAGACATTAGGGAGATAAAGACTGAAGACAAAAAGACCCTTTTTAATTGGGTCTTATGACAAACATGGATACTAAGGAAGTGTGCTTCCCCCCCCCCTCCCCAGGGGGTGGAAGGGAGATACGATCGGTAGGAAGTACAGGAAGTACGTAGGGAGGTAGCGAAAGGTGACAAGAAGTGCAGTATAATCCTACACTGCGAATGCTCAAGAAGTAACTTAAACCTTAATATCTCCAAGCGAAAGGATCAGTCTAACAGCATGACTGCAATACATGAGATCAGCGCATCACAAAGAATCTGCTGTACAGTGGCGATCCAAAGAAAGTATCCAGGCCGTGTCGATGCCGTGGACAGCAAAGCAAGAATGGTCTGGTGTTTGGACTTTGGACAAAGCTCCAAACCCCCTCCCCTCCCCCTTTCCTCCCCCTCCTCCTCCCCCAAGTACCACCACGACCCTTGATCGAGACGTTGCTTACTCCTTTGCTTCACGGTTCGAAGCAGTTCACAATGCTCATGACATGTTCTGGATTCCATATTACGTAAAAACATCGGAAGAAATTCTAATTGCACCGTAACAGAACAAAAAACCTGATGCAAAAAGGGATGAAGGTTATATTGGTTTCAAATAACAATTACTGAAGCACTTCCAATAGCATTCAAGCTCTCCGTTACGTTAATTGTCTGGTAGAGAATAATGTTATCGGATAGAAATCATCTTCAGCGAGATGGACAGGCAGCAGAAAAACTGACGGAAACACAAACATAACTACGCCTAAGATTTATTAAAATTATTTTTTTCTAAATATCACTAAAATGCAGTATAATGCCACAAAGGGCGATCTAACACCCCCAGAAGGAGCCCGCAGAGGAGCACTAACAGCGCGCCGGAACTCAGGGCGACAACGACATAAGTCCGCCCGGGCCGCGTGCCCCTATGACCCGGAGCTCTCCCGCCGCCACCATAGCAGGAATACAAGACTACCTTCCGGTGGAGCCGTCCCCAACCAACATCGGGGTGGAGCTGTTACTCCAGCTTCAGTCAGCACCCCTGAGACGGCCGGTAGCTGCTCAACCCTCCTACAGGAGACGGCCTGCAGCCGCTCTGGAGGAAAACAGGAGACAGTCTGTAGCCGCTCCTGCCTTCGTCAGGAGACGGCCTGTAGCTGCTCTGAAGGTGCCCCTAACGAGGCAGCCTGCAGCCGCTCAACCCTCCTGCAAGAGACGGCCTGTAGCCGCTCCTGAGAAAATCAGGAGACAGCCTGTAGCCACTCCCGCCTTCATCAGGAGACAGCTTGTAGCCGCTCTGAAGGTGTCCCTCGAGAGACGGCCTGTAGCCACTCAACCCTCCGCTCCCGAGGCAAACAGTAAATGAACTGTAGCTGCTCCGGAGGCAAACAGGAGACAGCCTGTAGTCACTCTGAAGGTGCCCCTCAAGAGACGGCCTGTAGCCGCTCAACCCTCCCGCAGGAGACGGCCTGTAGACGCTCCAGAGGGAATCAGGAGACGGCCTGTAGACGCTCCAGAGAGAATCAGGAGACGGCCTGTAGCCACTCCCACCTTCATCAGGAGACGGCCTGTAGCTGCTTGAATGTGCCCCTGAGTCGGCCTGTAGCCTCTCCTCTTCCCAGGCCATGGCCAGTAGCTGGGCCTCAGTGATGGCCTGCAGCCACGGCCAGTAGCCGGGCCCTATGGCAGGAGATGGCCGGTAGACGCTACTCCGTCAGATGCTGACTCCTGCTCATCTGCCTACGACCCAGAGGGAGCTCCCAGCCCGGAGGAGTACCGGAGAGGCCCCGTGACTTCTATCAGGCTCTTCTCCCTGCAGCCGGATCCAGAAAGGGCCCACCTGACGGACCCTGACGTAGGCCGAAGCCACAGCCTCCTCCTGACAGCCTCTCTGAACACCGGGGACCGCAGCCCTCGGGACATCCTGACCACCCCCAGGACCCCCGGGCGAGACCTCCCTACACCCAAATGCCAGGGATCTTCGTCCTCCTTCAGGCGCCTGAGCGAGAAGTTCAGGCAGTTATTCAGCCCCAGCCCCGAGAGCCGTACTCCCGCCCCAAACCCCGAAAGAACGGGGACCTTCGCTACCCGCTTCCCCGGACGAGAGAGGACGCCCCTACGCGTGATCCCGTGGCCCCTGAACACAGAGGCCCCCGGCGGTACCCAGCCCCATCAATAGGGAGACTGGGCCACTTCCGCCGCCCTTGTACCTGACCGCCACGCGCGACGCCCAGATCCGAAAGGAGTGACAGTGAAAGCACAGTGTCCGTGACTTCGTGACATGAAGGCAGAGCAGTGAATTAACCATATAAAGGTGGTCAGTGCGACAAAACACCAGGGACAATATAAAAGTGATGGAGTAAATAAAAACAACAGTGAAACCGTGAACACGGCCAAACAGTGAATTACGGGTCGATTACAGTAAATACTCAACCATCTAGTAACGCCGCATCACGCTAAGATCATACCCAGACCCCAGTGTTAAAGTAGTAGTTACCAACAGTGAAATAGTGCCACCTACTCCACAAATATCTAACCTGGACTTCCTGCAATAACAGTATACAAACCTCTGCCCTCAGTGCTATTCACCCTACCCGACCTTGACCTAAGTAGTATCCTGCGCGATACTAATAACCCATATCTAGGCCTAAGAATTATAATTGTCTAGTGTATCTGTATTCATGACATCTCCTCGTTCCACTGTAGAATTTAGTAATACACGTGTAAGGTTGTTGTCTTGAGTTTTTGTGTCCTGCCTCTCTCCTATTTGTCTAAGCCCCGGTCTAGAAAGAGAACCCAGCTATACACTAAGCGTTACAGGGACGGGAACCCGACCCTATAACACCTAGCATTACAATCACCATACACATTTAGTCAGCCAAGGGGAATATAAACCATTCGAGCAAGGAAAAGGAAACACAGAGACAGACACACGCCATCTGAGATTCAGGATGATTGATCTTTTCACTCTTGCTAAAGACAAACGATTACATCCATATTTGGATAGAATAGGCCTCCTGCGTAGGCAAAGACAGACTCTGGATGATCGATTCACGTTGACTTATTTTATTCTTGGTTCCACCAGACGACATGATTCAGATTAAATGGTAACAGACCCTTGTACAGTAGACGTAGCGGAAGACGTGAAAGGCACGTGAGACAGAAGGAAAGACAGAGTTGCAATATCAGTTCACATCGATTGCTATTGCGCTTCTGCTACAGGCAGACGATTTTATTCAGCTTAAAGTGAGACTAAACCCTTTCCGTAAAGGAAGACGTGAAAGTTACACATGTAGAATAGAGATTGAAAGTCAGGTAGGCAGTTTCCGAAATATCGGTTCACAGTAATTGGAATGATCAGTTCATTTTAACTGGTACTGTACTACTGTTGCTGCCAGAAAATTGTATTTAGCTTCAGTGGAACTACGACTATCCCGGAGAGGAAGACGCAAAACATATTCAGGCTAACACACGAACAGACAGACACTCTCTAATTAATTTATTCCTCAAGTAAACCGCTGCTTTATTCCTGCTGCATTATTGCTGCTACTTTATTCCAGCTACCTTATTCCTGCTACTGGCTGACAATTTTAGTTAGCTTAGGGCAGAACGAGCCTAACCCGTAACAGATATTTTATGGCTACTTACTGAATTACACTTACACCCACACCCTCGGAGATACATCGGATGCTATGTTTTGTGGCGTGTGTGTGTGTGTGTGTGTGTGTGTGTGTGTGTGTGTGTGTGTGTGTTAACAGGACTGAGTGAAACTCGTAATGACCCTTCTAACTTCCTTATTTTATCATACATGTGTGTGTGTGTGTGTGTGTGTGTGTGTGTGTGTGTGTGTGTGTGTGTGTGTGTGTGTGTGTGTGTGTGTGTGTGTGTGTGTGTGTTCTTACCTAATTGTATCTTTACAGGACTGAGTCAAGTTCGTACTGTCCCGTGTCTTAAACCATATTTATCGTACATATCCTTAAATTTGTGAATTGTTTTGGCACACACTATTTCATTCGGTAGTGCATTCCATTGATCAATTGCTCTGTCTGAGAAACTGAATTTCCTTACGTCTTTATCACCTCTCTACTTATGCAGTTTTTTGCAGTGTCATCTTGCTGATGCTTCTCCATATGTTAAGTAATCATTTATGTCTATTTTCTCCTTCCCTGATATGCACTTATATAGCATTATCATGTCACCTCTTTTCCTTCTCTCCTGTAGTGTTGGTAGATTCAGTTTATTTAGTCTTTCTTCGTAGCTTAGGTCCCTTAAGCTTGGTATCCATCTTGTAGCGGCCCTTTGAACTTTTTCAATCTTGCCTATGTGTTTTTTGAGATGAAGACTCCAGACTACTGATGCATATTCCAGGGTTGGTCTAATGAATGATGTTATTATCCTTTTTAGCATGTCTTCATTTATGTATGTGAATGCTATTCTCATATTTGCAAGCAGTGTATACATATTCCGTACCTTCTCGCTGATGTGGTCAGCCGGAGATAGTCTGTTATTGATAATCACACCTAGGTCCTTCTCTCTTTCTGATGTGTATAGGGTTTTATTGTGTGTGTGTGTGTGTGTGTGTGTGTGTGTGTGTGTGTGTGTGTGTGTGTGTGTGTGTGTGTGTGTGTGTGTGTGTGTCGACAGATAGACAGATATCGAGAGAGAGAGAGAGAGAGAGAGAGAGAGAGAGAGAGAGAGAGAGAGAGAGAGAGAGAGAGAGAGAGAGAGTAAAAAGATGGAAAATACTCTGAAAAACATATACAATTACGAATTTTCAGCCCACACCATGCCAGCATCAGGCACTTGAATTGTCTTACATCGTCAGCATGATTAACAGTAAATATATAAAGATGCTATTTGGCTCTCTATCATCTTACTGTTTTTTCTTGAAGGGAACAATTTGCGAGCGTCTTCCCTTTGGTTCTTTCTTCCTTGCATTAAAAAAAAGTAAATCCAAAACTCCAACTAGCTAAAACCAAATCCTCCTCCCAGTTAAACAGCCCAAATGAAAATGTCAAGAACCACGCAGTATAGACCCATGTAAGTTATCGTTGTCTACCCTGCATCATTTACTTCCTACCCCCACTGCCACACAGCCCACACCAGCAGACTGAGCAGTACCAGCACGACGCAAGCAACCGCCATGGGAGCTGCTAACGAAGCTCTAATTACAGACCATCTTGTACATATAAATTGGCTCGTTAATTACCTGTATCAAGTTGCATACTGATCGCTAATTACTCCATGGTATATTTGCCTCTAACGAATGGCTAATTACGGACTGCCCTGTATATATAAAATTGCTCGTTAATTACCTGTATCAAATTGCATAGTCACCGCTAATTACGGCAAGATATATTTACCTGTAATTGCCAGTCCATTTTAAATAATCAAGGTGGGTTAATTAAAGGTATGTATCAGGTGTAATGACCGATGATGGATCTTGTTGGCCCAGAAAAGAGACGGCCCTCATTAACCCCTTCAGTTTGAGGGCGTAATTAGGAGTTTTGGCGTAGTATTTAACATTCTCTCTCTCTCTCTCTCTTACTTTCCCATCCCTCTCTTCATTTCCTCGGCTTGCCTTCTGTTCACTAGACCGGAAGGAACTCTTTCTGAAGGGTTCAAGGTCACACACACACACACACACACACACACACACACACACACACACACACACACACACACCACTTAAAACATGGCACCCGTGGATTCCGATCTATCTCCGTGGGTGTGGTTGTAAATAATGTAATTCAGTAAGTAACCAAAGAATATCTGTTATGGGCGAGGCTGGTTCTACCCTAAACTAACTAAACTGTCATCCTTCCCCTCCATTCTGGAGATATTCCATGCCTCGCCCACTCGGTGGAGTGGTAACAAGGGGGAAGGGGAGAATTAAGACTGAGGTAAGAAGGGGGACGAGGGGACATGAATTAGTCTGGTTATTTTCGGATGAACCTCGTTCCGAGACATATACAAAGTTATATTGCATTTTCTGATACTTTGGGATGTAATCATCAAAATAAAGATGTGCACCCAGCTGGCACACTTGAGCGTTTCAAAATGGAGGCCGAAATCCAATATGGCCGCCTGCATGAATGATGATGCTAATAAAACATGTTTAGCTATCTTTTTCAGTTTTTAATTTTCTTCATACAATAATAATATTAACTTTTCCTATCAGAACATGCACTAAACAAAATGATCACCTGTAAACTACAGGTGCCTGATGAAGTGCTTCAAGACTTCATGGACGGAGGTCATGTATTGCGACATCAACCTGGCATCTGGAATGGCATCTGGTCTGACCAGTACATTGAGACAACTTTCGTGCGTTATGGCCCTAGTCCAGGAGGAATTAATGGAATCACCCATCAACCGGCAGCATTGAAAAGGTGGGCTCTTGGACTACATATCTGCGCTCAACTGAAAAAAGACGTTGAATCCATGCTTGATGGAAACGCACAATCCACAGTCATGACCCATAAGGAAGAAAGTCCTTCAAGGATACAAAGTGATGAAGAAGACCGAGCAAAAATTCGGGAGAAGCTTCAAAGCTGCATAGATGCACTGAAAGGAGAGTGTCATCCACCTGGACTTATTAATGTGGTTACAGGTAGGACATGTGCAGAGAATGACATTGTTGACTGGGCCGTTGAATTGGAAGCAGCTATGATGAACACATTTGAGGAAGGATGGCCACAGAGTTTTCACAAGCCACTCACAAGACCAGTTGTCCTAATGTCAACTTCAAGAAAAAATATTTAAGTGGACAATATATCAGTGTATGATACCACACTGATCTATTCAAGGGTGCTTTGTCTTCAGACCTCTAGGTTGGCTGCATTTCCACCCTCAATATTCCAGGAAAGGACAGGTGATATGAGTCTGTCGCCTTCTAAAGCCACCCTGAAAGCCAAAATCCAAGTGGAAGTATCTGATTGCAGAACGGTCCCAGCTGATGCTATAATACTTGTTGGGTGTGCAATTCTCTGGGCAAAGGTGTTATAGGAGATTATGTACTTAAGTTTGTGCAGTACATATGTCATTGTCTTTTAGCAGCAAACACACATCTGGTCTTTGACTGATATCACAGTGGAAGCATAAAAGAGGCAACACGAGCAATTAGTGCTGGTAAGGAAGCAAGTAGATGCCACAGACTGTCACTGGCAACATCTCTGCCACCACAGAAGGTCTGCTTATCAGTTACACACAATAAATCCCAGGTGATTAATCTCATTTGTGAGTATCTGTGTGAGCACACTGATCTACTGCCACACAATGACAAACACCTTGTAATTACAGGTAAGGAACCAATACCAGTAGAGCTTTGTAATGAAATCAGAAGAAGCAGGCCTGATTTGCGCACTACACATGAGGAAGCTGATGTTATTGTGGTGCAACAAGCTGTCCATTTGGCAAGGTCAGGGAAGACACAGCATTAAAATTGTTGCTGATGACACTGACATATTTGTCCTGCTATGCCACTTCCATAAGCAAGAAAATCTTTCCTGCAATAATTATGGTAATGGTTGGAACAAGCCCTTCGCGATCAAGTGCAGATATCAAAGCAACGGTTGAGCAAAATCAAGATGTTCTCAACAGTCTGTTACCTGCCCATGTTCTTACAGGATGTGACAGTGTTTTATATTTGTTGGGTACTGGTAAACGAGCAATAAGGCAATAAAGACTGGGAAGACACTCATTAGATTAGGGTGGCAACAAGAAGAACTGACTGATGTTACTGCTGAAGCCACAAAAATCATTGCAGCATGTTATGGCTTTCCAAATGAAAACAACATGACATCTTTAAGATATACTGTGTGGCAATCAAAGATGGGCAATCTTCGGCTCACCACAGCACCAGAGCTAAAAGCTTTGCTACCAACAACAGAAGCATTTGAAGAACATGTTTGCAGAGCCCATTTACAGGCAGCAATTTGGAGAAGCTCCCTTGATCCAGAGCCACCAGAAATGAACCCTCTTCATTATGGGTGGACCAAAGATCCTGATTCAAACATGTTGGTTCCAATTTGCTTGCCACCTGATGTTTCTCCTGCACCACGTGATATCCTAAAACTAATCAAGTGTGGGTGTCAATCCTGCACCTCATATTCAACTGCCCGTTGCAGTTGTGCTGCAGCACAACTTTCTTGCTCACTGTTTTGTGCTTGCCATGGAACTGACTGCCACAATCCTCAAAGTAAATCAAGACTCAGTTGAAGAAGAGGAAAGTATGGACATGTAAATGACATACACTTAATGTATTAATTGTAAATGTGTTTAGTTTATCAGTTTTTATATTTATAAGCAACATATATTTTTGATGTAAAGCATTTTGATCAATTTTGAAGGGAGTAATTGGTCTAACATTGATATACGGGATATGAACATTTTAGTTGTGAAAAAGATTATGGTTTAAATATGTTGGAATAGACATGTTAAATATTTAAAATGTTTACTGACAGAAAAACCTAATTCTCCATCCTTTCCCTGTATAGTCTGTTAAGAAAGTGAAATATTATGGTAATACCTGGTGATAGTCTAACAGGGTACGGTAATCACATTTGGTGCCTTTTTTAAGCAATTATAATTAACTGAGTAATTTTTCTTTTCACAACTTACACATATATAATATACTTTGTTATGCCTAGAATTTCTTGAAATAATTCTACAATTAAATAATGCAATATTAGTAAAACTAGTGACAATAGTAATCAAATATTGTAATTTTTCATTTTTCGGGTGGCCATTTTAGATTTCGGCCCATATAACAAAATGCTCAAGCGTGCCAACTGGGTGCAAAAAATGCAATAAAACTTGCTATATATCTTGGAACGAGGTTAAAATTACTCCAGACTAAAGGGGAGAATGAAGGAAGAATCGAGGTATGACGAGAGAGAGAGAGAGAGAGAGAGAGAGAGAGGGGGGGGGGAAGTGGAGGATAGAAAATGAGGAAGGAGACGTAAGAAATGAAGAGTTGAAGGAAGGGAGAAAAGAGAGGAAAGAAAAAAAAGGGAGAAACGGGAAAGAGAAGGGGAGGAGGGAAGCAGGAAGAAGTAGCAGGGAGGAAGAAGAGTTGGAAGGGAGAGGGAGACAGAAAGGGTGAGAAGAAATGAGGTAAAAGGGGGCAGAAAGAATGAGTAGGAGAAGAGGGGGAAAGAAGAAGAGAGAAGGGGAACCGGAAAAGACCTGAAGAAGAGAGGAAGGGATAAAAGGACAGAAGAGGGGAAGGAGACCTGGAGAATAATGAGGAGGGAGAATAAAGGAGGGGAAGATACAGAGAGTAAGGAAGGAGAGAGGGGGAGAAAGGAAAGGTGAGTAGGATGGGGAAGGGATAAAAAATAAAAGAGAAGACAAAGTAAGGAAGGAGTGTAAGGAAGGAAGAGACGGTGAAAATGGGAGAGGAAGGTAAAGAGGGAGGCGACGGAGGGAAGGGAGAGGTGAGGAGTGGGAGAAGAGACGGAGGTATGGAGAAAGCAGAGGGAGAAAAGGCGTGGAGAGTAAGGAATGGTGGAGAAGAGAAGCACTGAAGGGAAGGGAAGATATAGTTTGTGGAGAAGAGACGGAGAAAGATGAGATAATACTGTAGAGAAAAATAGTGGAGACGAGGGATGGTGGAGTGGAGGTAACGTGGAGGATGTGGAGAGAAACAGGGAGGACGGGAAAGGGATGTGGGGAGGGAGGCAAGTGGTGTTGAGCAGAGAAAATATGTGGGAGAGGAAACGTGTGGTGAGGTCAGAGAGTGGGGGAGTGTTGAGGCGATAGAGGGTAATGCAGGTGAGGTGAGGTAGGCAGGCAGATAAAGTGTGGCAGTGTGAGGCAAGCCACTCCAGGACACACATCCATTCCGCAGCCTCTGTGCTATCTCATCTCCGCCATCACCACTGCGATCTTTCCTGCCTCCTCCCTTCTGCCATCTACTCTACCATATCCCTTGTGTCATCTGACCTGTGATTTCCTTTGTGTCGTCTGTCCTGCTGCCGCCTTTGTGCCATTTTCTTTGTACCGTCTACCTTACCATCAACATGAACGTCAAAATCGCAGCAGCAGTGATGATCCTCCTACTCGTCTGTGGCTTGGCATTGGTAAGTTCATTTTCACACTTAATATTATTCGGTAAGTCTTGTGCATGAAGTAGAATTAGCTACTTCACTCCGAACAATTTTCGTGTCATAGTACTGGAAAAAGAGGTCCATCAGTTATTTTAATTTTTTGCCTAATGAACCTGCCTACTCAAACACACCCACTACATGGCCTCAATCATTGCTGACGAAGCTCAAATCTTCAAATTATCCTCTGCTATCTGGGGGAGACTGTAGTCCCCCCAGATCCAATTCCTATTATTCGTACGCCCATGTCACTAATTTGTCCCCTTTGACCTCCACAGACCGCCTCTCGCAGCCCTCAAACACCAGTCATCGACGAGAGATCACGTGAGTATCTGACCTGGGGAGGGATACACAAACTTATGACCCCTGTCGTAGCTTGGATTTGTTTTGCAGGAAGAAGAGACGCGTGAAGATTCTACGCTCTTACTTTCTTGCTCTACCCAAGGCCTAAAGGCCTTGGCTCTGCCTGCAAAACGATATAACATCGATTTTGTACTTCTCTCGTAACTAGGATCCGTTTTGTGCAAGTAGCGTGGGCGGGGCCACAGGGGTGGTTGCCCCGGGCGCAAAATTCTTAGGGGCGCAAAATTAAAAATAATAATAATTATTATTATCATTATTGATAAAAAATAGTGCGACCTCACTCTCATACAGCAAATCTCCCAATGTTCGAACATTCTACAAAGTTTTTCAATTTGACGGGGCAAATAAACGTTACCACGTAACATTTTACATTATTTTTCGCGCTAATTACAGCCATACTGTCCTCATGTAATCCTTATCGGTGAATTACATAATGCCTAATAGCGTGATTTCCTGTTTGAAGATATCGGTACTGTAATGTTCCATATCTTGCATGAAAATCATAAATCTAAAAAATAATTTCACAGAGTTGCAGGGGCGCCTAGATAGCCTCACTCCTCTCCCCTTACCTGCCTCGTCCCCGTGATGTGATCGATACGTCGCGTAATTTTAACATCCACCTCACGCCTAAAGTAATCCTTAAAAAGCATATGTGTACAGAAGAGTTTCTACTCAGAATGACATGTTCTTTCACCTCTACAAATATTTGCAGAAACTCGTGTTACACGTTGTATTTATGTAACATGCTGTGGCCTCCGTTATTTGTGCATGTGGCGATAATCCGATCGGTAAACTAAGTTCTGTCGAAATCTCGGAATACGGTCGCCAAGTCATGTTGCCGCCAATTTAGTGTTCCACCTTCAACACAGAGTTCAAACTTGATGCTGTAGCTCGTGTGTGCGGGTGCCCATAAGAGTGCGATCGTTGGCTGGATTTTGTTGTTCTGGCGTGTCGTTTTTTTTTTTTTTTTTTCTGTGATAATTGTTATGCTGACGCTGTAGTCATTTCTTATCCTTCGTTCTTCTGTTTTACTCTCTCTCTCTCTCTCTCTCTCTATATATATATATATATATATATATATTGCCAGACGCCTTATTCCCGTAAGGGGTGGCCACAAACAACCCGCCTCCATGTCGCCCTGTCCCCCGCCATTTCATTGCCCTGCTCCTATTTCACACACCCCTCTCTCATATACCTCACCACTCCATCCCTCCATCTCATCCCTCTCCCCCCCTCCACCTCACTCACATACACTCTCCTCGTCAGTCTTTCGTTCTCCATCCTCTCCACATGTACAAACCAAGGCCTTGGTCCAAACCACCTCAGTGTGTTTCTCCTAACGCTTCCTATGACATCGACATCCACACAACAACGCTCCTTCACTTCCTCATTTGTCAGTCTGTCTTTCCATGTGACTCCACAAGCATGTTCACTTCCATGCTCACTTCCCTGATTCTTAACACTGCTTTCAAGGAACCAGCAACCTTTCTTCCCTGTTGCACCCACTTCACCCTCTAAACTTCCATCTTTACGCATCACACTACCAAGAACAGTACTTAAACGCACTCACATTTTCCATTTCCTCCTCATCCAGCCTCAGTGCACATTCACTGACTTCACTTCTCTCGAAGACCATAACTTTATTCTTCCCTACATTCACCTTTAGATTCCGTTTCTTACACACACTCCCGAACGCATCCACCAAGCCTTGCAGCTCCCCTTCGTCTTCAGTTAACAACGCAGTATCATCTGCAAACGACAGTACTGGGAGTTTCCAAACACTGCTCTCTCTCACTAGGGTCGCTCCAACATCCACTGCCCAACTTTGAATCTCTTTTATAACCCCATCCATATACAGACTGAACAACCATAGAGACATGACACATCCTAGTTTCAATCCAACATCACTGACTTCACTTCTCTCGAAGACCATAACTTTACTCTTCCCTACATTCACCTTTAGATTCCATCTCTTACACACTCTCCCAAACTCATCCACCAAGCCTTGCAGCTCCCCTTCGTCTTCACTTAAAAACACAGTATCATCTGCAAACAATAGTGCAGGGAGTTTCCAAACTCTGCCCTCTCCCACTACGGCCGCTCCAACATCCACTGCCCTACCTTGTATCTCTTATAACCCCATCCATATACAAATTGAACAACCACGGAGACATGACACATCCTTGCTTCAATCCAACCTTCAAATAGAAGAATTCACTCAGTTCACTATCCACATGCACTGCAGCCTTAGCTCCCTCATACATACTCTTCACGGTCTTTAGCAACTTCCCATCTACTCGCTATATTCTTAATACTTTCCACAATCCTTGTCTATCCACCCTGTCATATGCCTTCTCCAAATACATGAAGGCCGTATACAACTTTTTTTCCATCTCTAGAAACTTTTCCATTAAAGATCTAAGAATGCATATCTCATCTACACAGCCTCTTCCCTTCCTAAAACCTCCCTGTTCCTCACCAACCAATTCCTCTGTTATTTTCCTAACTCTGTCAATAAGTATCCTACCATATACTTTTCCAAGTATACTAAGAAGACAGAAAGTATTTTAAAATTCAATACATGTGCTTGGGGGGTAAGGAACTCAGGGAGTGCTAATGGTCCGCGGGTTAGGGGGCGCAGTACTTGCCTTGTCCCAGGCACTGGCAACCTGCACGCTACACCACTGCAAGAAGGTCAAGACATGGAAATATTCTGAACACTCTTTGTCCTTCCTACGAAAATACACCACAGTTACGACAAGGGTTTAATCATATGCCTGTTCGTGAATTATAGATCTGACTGTCTTGAGGCCGTGTTCTTGTCAACTTAACAGGTTTCCAAGCACCTCTTCTTTACCAGTATATTTTTGCATGTGGTACTTTAATATTTCTGTGTCTGTGAAGTCTTTACCCATTGCAGAGAGACAATTAACATAAGAGAGTGATAAGGTGTAATTTGTAAAATAAAACACTAATTAAAAAGTGTTACAGGGTCTCCTGGCCTCCGACGATACGATTGGTGTTACTGGAGATGTACAGCTTACTTTTCTGTGGCAGGAATTATGTGTGTACGAGATGTGCATTGAATATTATGTAATTTTGTCATGTATTGTGGTTCGCTGAGTATATACTTAAGTGTTTGTGTGTTGTGGCGATTATTTGCTTAGGGTTAAAATTTCTTCTGCCTAATGGACGACCTAGAAGCTAACAAACTTCTGAAAAATCATTTAATGTGTACTTAAAAGCCCTGTTTTCGCGCACCGCTTTGGAGCGGTTTAGACCGGTGTGGACTCATTAGTGGTCGCGAGAACAAGCTATAAGTTGGTCCGATCCTGTCCGATCCTCCTATTGGCTGCAAGAGTGATTGGAAGTGGCCTAGAAGAATGTCACTACAGTAAGAAATAAAAGATTCTTTGCTGAATTCCCAAACAGTTTGGGCTGAAACCTGCCTTAAAGGTTCACAGAATACAGAAGTTGAAGATGACCGAGTCTATTCTTTCGACAAATTTTGAGTTATCCTACTGCTTCCCCTCGAATTTTATTTCGGTCATTAATGCTTTAATAATCTTATTTCGTGCGATCTAAAGTAATATAAAGCCTCTACTTCATGGTGAGATTTACTTGGTTTCCTTCTTGGATGATCACGGGCTTCTACTAGCGTTAAAAATTTAATTTAAAACGAACCTTATTCCCAAGTCTGCCACTGTTGACCATCGATGTTTACACCCTGGCACGGACGCTCCTGGCCTCCTTCTTGGCTGATGCTGACCTCCATACGTTTGTGCGCAGACCGGTCTGGCCTAGGCTGGCTTCTGGGACATGACTGCTTTCGACCAGTCTGTACAGGTCTAACAGTTTCGCCTGAACAGCAATAAGACCGGTCTAAACCGGTCTTAGGAGTGCACTGGGGGAAATGGAAGAATTATATTAGATATTACGTGGAAGGAGACAAGAGAGCTAAAATAATTTGGATTAATGAAAAGATAAAAGTATAAGACAATCACTATATTTAAGAGGAAAGAAGAGATACCGGTATTGAGTATTTCGCGGAGGAGATAACAGACTGACAGTCAGGCTATCAACAGGCTGGCAACAAACAGATGGGGTGAGAGGAACAGACGCACACGGAAAAAGAGAGAGACAGACAGACAGACAGAGAGAACGTACGTATATAAGCTAGAATGGGGAAGACTATTCCGATGAAATCTTAAAAAGTATTCTTATCACGCCCAGACGATTTTATTCAGCTTAGGAGTAATTTATGGAATTAAACATATTCCTCATTAAACCTTTAGCTCTCCAAAATAAATAAATAAAATCGTCGTCTGGTGGTGTAAGAATGATATAACCGAAGAAATAGTTATTGTACTGAGGTGTTGCCAAAAAGTGTGCCAGAAAGTGTTATATATCATGTTTCATGATGTATTAACTGTGTTCCTGGCTTATTAGTGATGGCGAGGGAGGAAGTGTGTAGGAGGAACGAGAGAGAGAGGGAGGGGGGGTAATGTGTGTGTGTGTGTGTGTGTGTGTGTGTGTGTGTGTGTGTGTGTGTGTGTGTGTGTGTGTGTGTGTGTGTGTGTGTGTGTGAGAATATAGTGTTCTTACCTAACTGTATTTTACGGGACTGACTGAGGTTCATGATTTCTCGGCGGATCCAGACATATTTTTGAAGTGTTACCCACACCATTTTTCAAAATAATGGGGATTCAGACACCTTTCTCAGCCAGGTATACTGTTTTAACTCTAACTTGGCCTACAAGTAAACTTGCCATCTTCCAACTTGAATTCTGAACTGACACAAGAGACTGGCACTAAAATATATATATAGCCCTAGCATCGTTTTTTTCTGCTTCTGAGCCACGAGAAATAAGCTGCCAAATGACGGAAATCTAGGCCAAGGTAGAGTAAAAACAGTGTAAGTAAAGTTTGTCACCTGGGGATATTCTCTATCATGGCTGTGTGGGAGAAATAAAAATAATGGCCAATAAAACGTAGAGTCTGTACATGCAATGCAAACTACGGTGCTGGAAAGGGAAGCCTTCATATGGTGGCATGGCTGACAGTGGGTGGTTCCACTGCCCGGTTATACAAACGTCCTTCAGTTCCCTCCCTATCCCCACAGAGGAGAATGGTGGAATACAGGAGGAGTTCAACTTAAGCCTGCAGTCCACTAGGTTCACGCTTCAGATGATCCTACGGATACTACTCTACTATTACTACTACTACTACTACTAGTGGGTTCACGCTTCACATGATCCTAGCCCTGCTCAGGGTCTGAGAGACCCCCCCCTTTTCATCTTCTAGTTCATTAACTTCTAAGTACCCGGGAGCCCTGTTCTTCTCAGTAGCTTCCTAACTTTGTGTATCAATGGAAGGGGTGAGGGAGCTACTTCAAGCTCTCTCTCCGTTTCCGCAGTATAAGGGTATGTGAGTGTAAGTTAGGTATGTGAGACCCACGTCTGCCTGAGGTGTGTGAGATATTGTGTTCTCCCTGACTGCAGATATGAATGCAGTGTCTGGCAGCCCCTCTTCACACCATGAAGCACCATCCTATACCAAGCTTTGGCACCACTCCAGCAACCATTCAGATTTTTTTTTTCTTATAGAAAGCCAAAATTTATTTACAGTATGGGAATAAAAGAAACATTAACATTTTTCCCGAATATTTATATTTTGGAGTCTGAGGGACCCACGTCTACCTGCTTTGCAACACGGACCGACAATTTACCTGAGCAGGGTTAGGGAACCTACTACTACTTTTACCAGTACTACTACTACTAATACCACCTTCACTATTACTACGACTACTACTACTAGTACTAATAGTAGTAGTACTACTGTATAATTATCAATCTTGGTGTGATGAACCAAAGGTGTTGGCCAAGAGATACAGGCAACACTTTAGATTAACCTGTGTGCGGCCATCTTTAAGTATTTTATCATAAGCTTCTCTCAAAATGTGTGTGTGTGTGTGTGTGTGTGTGTGTGTGTGTGTGTGTGTGTGTGTGTGTGTGTGTGTGTGTGTGTGTGTGTGTGTGTGTGTGTGTGTGTGTGTGCGCGCGCGCGCGCGCGCGCGCATCCGCTGTTAAGTGTTGTTATTCATCCATAATCAAAATTGTTCGTATTTTGAAATGTTCCTCTGATATCTTGTCCGTTTTATATAATTTTCATTTACGACATTATTTTCCTGATATCCTGTTCTTCTGGTAATCTGTTCTTCTAATGCCTTCTTTCCTCAGCGAACCTGGAGGCCGATATCCTTCCCGATAAAAATGTGAGTACTATAATCGTTTACTACTGCAGTACCTATGAAGTTGTGAGCTCGGTAGATGATAACAGATGTGATTTATTTAACGTTATCAGAAGCAAACAGGTAAAATCACCCGTCATAATTAAATGTGCAATACATTTTGTTCGTAACCTTGCGTAAACTCATCCATGTCATAGAGAAAAAGATAGCCAATAACAGATCTTTTTATTCAGTGCTGTGGTTTTTCAAATATATTATGAATTTTATATATATTGTAACTGCGCTGTAACTTTAAGCCTCTCAATCCGATGACGTATTTTTCCTTATATTCCTGCTAATTACAAACTAATTTATCAAACGATTATATCAAGCTGTAGTCTGAAAGGAGTTAATTAAGGCTCTTCTAAGCACTCAGTTCTAATGGTCATTCCCACTCTGAATAAAATCACCTGGAGATAACAAAGAGAGAGAGAGAGAGAAGACGTGCTTGGGTTGAAGGGGTTAATAGTCCGTGTCAGGATTACTGCAAGACCGAACCAACTCCTTGCCATGCTGGAGACGTACGACTGAGGAAGGTGTATCTTTCATAACAGTGATGTTCAGTATGTGAAAGCCTAAGGGCCGTAATGTGGGTCGTATAGGAGCTTTCGTAACATCTCTTCCTAAACAGTTTATTTTTCTACATCTTGATATTTTCCCGTAGATTATATCGTTTTAATGTAGTTTGCAACCATATCATACAAGAGGACAGTGAGGCGCAGTGTGCAGAATAAATATCTCGGAAAGAGGTGTTACAAAGCCTATAATGTCACTCGGAATACAGCTCGAGCTCTAGTGCTGAATGGGTAAATTTGCGTCAGAGTCTGTGTATGTCAAAGGTATGTGTGACAGAGTCTGTGTATGTCACTGATATAAGTTTGTGTGTCAGAGTCTGTGAATGTCATTGGTATAAGCCTACAAGGTGACGATGTACGCATACATATGAAAGGCCTACCAACAATACCCACTTTAAACGTCCGCCAGTTTCAGTTTAGGGCACACACAGGCTGCAAAATGAACATGCTACAACTAAGCCACCGTTGCTCCAAACAACTTGCATTAATAGGGTATAATTAATCTAATTTGAATTTAATAATGTCATGGGTACTCTGGGTCCCATGAATATTTCGCCCATTTACTCCGAGAACATATACAGTATATATATATATATATATATATGTGTGTGTGTGTGTGTGTGTGTGTGTGTGTGTGTGTGTGTGTGTGTGTGTGTGTGTCGATATATATATATATATATATATATATATATTTATTTATTTATTTATATATATATATATATATATATATATATATATATATATATATATATATTTTATCTATTACTACAATCATACCAGATGATTTCATTCAGATTTAGAAAGACTTTTGGAACTACAGACTAGAATTATAGCCTTCATTAACCCCTTCACTGCTAGATTCGTCTCTAAGCTGAATGTTATCTAACCTATGCAATAATTAGCAAAGTGAAAATAATATCATGTCATCCGGAAAGTGACTATATCCTAAGTTTGAAGTTGCATCAAAAGTCCAGACGCTTGCAGATGTTAATTTTACCCGACTCTCACCACCACTTGTTCTCACCGAGATCTCACGGGCCTTTGCTAATATGCCGAGAGGACAAGATAAGGCATTGATTATTTTCCGCCTAGCATGACCTCATTCTCATCCACTAACAACACTTGTGCCTCAGTTGTCTGCAGGGGCACCCACAGAAGTAATTGTGGTGGACGCACATGTAAGGGGGCCCACTTTTCAGGACTGAGGGGGTGGCAAGCAAAGCAGGCCTATTCATTTTTCTTTTTTTCTTTTTTTTAGTTTTAATCAAATTAAAGTGCATTTTAAAGCTATCTATTGAGGTAAACTTAGGTCTAAAATGAAAGTTTACTTTGCAAATACATGTATTATACCAAAAATTTACATTATCCATGTAGCTGAATTATACAAGAAGTTTCTGAGTCACTGTACTCAAAGTTTCTATACTTTATTTAGTAACTACATCTACATGCACAAATCATTAGGCCAAGTTATAACGATAGCAGATATTATACTATAGAAAGCTGAAGTATAAGCATGGGATAGAGCGCATTTAGTAAACAAAACTCGATTATGAAAAACACGTCACCCCTTTCATTAAAATGGAAACTGTACAAACAGTGTGTTAATGCAACCACTCCACATCCATTCCACTGAAGTGAACTGTATTCCATCGGCCAGCTGAGAACGCATATGACTTTTTATAAATTATGGCCAACTGCTCGTCAGTGAAAAGTTTTCGAACTCTGTATAGGAGCCCCAGTTTTTAAGAGGCTTCTTTGGCAATGGATCTAACATACTGTAGAGTGTCAGGCTTAGGTTAGTATTTTGTGTCACACAGAGAATGTCAATACTAGAAGTGGGAATATTTAATTCATTAAAAATTATGTGGGAGTCGGAAGGATTCTGTTGGCTAGAAAACTGAATTGTTAGAAAATTTTGCCGAAGAGGACATAGCATAATTAACTTAACAATGAATACTGAACTATAGGCTATGATATAAGAAGCAAATTATGACAAATCTTTATCTAGGTAAAACTTATACAGGTGTCGTCATTCAAAAACACCATTTTTTCTAATGACAAGAACATATGATTAGGCTTAAGGCAGTCTAGACCATAATAAGGGTGAAGCCTGTAGACTGTGGCACCGAAAATCCGAAATGGCAGTTATCCCTAATGTTCAAGGATATTCATATCTTCTATTACTGTGGTATTTCACTATGGTTTTGTTTCCCTACCATCAGTAACAGGTTATCCATCCAGGCTTAGGTTTCTAAGCTCTGCATCCCTTAGCCAAATGAACTGGTTGAACTGACGGCTGCTGCAATTCCTCAATACCTAGAAATGTAACTATGGATTCTTATAAGGCTGCAGGCATAAAAATTGCAAAAACAAATTCCTAAGAGATATATAACATGTTATAAAACAAAGAAATACATTACCGCCTTCCCTTTCTCCGACTGTAAACAATAAACGTTGTCTATCATTCGAAGGGCATAAAATTATAATAATAATACCCGGTTGTCTTGTGAGTCTCTCATATAGGAAGTTAACCAGCAATAAAACGATTATTTTATAAAATAATCATTCGGATGACCAATAATCAAAAATGTCAAAGAGATACCGAAAAACAGCATTCGACTTTGTATAAAACAAGATTATGGTAATTAAAGAAAACCACCGCGATCGTGAGATCGGGGTTAACTATTTAATTTTCTATGAACTACTCTCTTTCACTGTGTGTTCTTTCATTACTTACATAATGATAAAGTTGTAAAAAATTTTAATGATTGAGTATATGTTTAGGTAATATATTTGATTATATTATACTATTTATAGTTGTTCAATATGAGGTTCATTTAAGTAAGGCTGAGGAGATTTCCGAAACAGGGCCCCAGGGGGCCCTTTCTTGCCTGGGGGCCATACAGTGGACGCACATGCGTCCAGTGAGTCTGGGAGCGTCCCTGACTGTCTGTGCTTTGTTTCTGCGGGTGCCTGTTATCTCCAAGGTTTATTTCTTTTCTCTTCTGTGTGTGTGTGTGTGTGTGTGTGTGTGTGTGTGTGTGTGTGTGTGTGTGTGTGTGTGTGTGTGTGTGTGTGTGTGTGTGTGTGTGTGTGTGTGTGTGTGTGTGTGTGTGTGTGTGTGTGTGTGTGTGTGTGTGTGGTGTTTGTGTGTGTGTGTGTGTGTGTGTGTGTGTATGTGTGTGTGATGAACCACTTACTGTATTTCATCTACATACTTCATTCAACGTGTCTCTCTCTCTCTCTCTCTCTCTCTCTCTCTCTCTATATATATATATATATATACATATATATATATACATATACATATATATATATACATATATATATATATACATATATATATTCATATATATATATATACATATATATATATATATATACTGTATATATATCTGTCTATCTATCTATCTATCTCTCTATCTATCTATCTATCTATCTGTCCATCTATCTATCTGTCTGTCTATCTATCCATCTATCCATCCTTTCTTCTTTTTCCTCCTCTTTCTTCGCTTCCATGTTCCCTTTTTCCCCCTCATCTTCATTACTTCCATTCTTCCGCTCCATTCCTTCCATTTTTCTTGACTTTTCTTCTTTTCGTCCTCCTTGCGTCCTGTCTATCCTAATTCCTTCTTGCATTCTTCCTAATTACTTTTTCTTAACTTTCCCTCCTTCTTACCTCTCTTCCTTCCAACCTTCCGTCTCGGGCTACCTCACTCTATTTATCTCTCTCCATCCCCCATTTTCCCTTCCCCATTTCCCATTTACCTTTCTTCATATTTCATTTACCCTTTATCTCAGACATACCTCCCATCTGTCATTTATCTCTCTCCATCTTTTACCTCTCTCCATCTCTCAATTACCTCTCCATAGCTCTCATTTACCTCTCCACTAATCTCATTTACCTCTCTTCATTTCCCCCTTACCTCTTCCCATCCTTCATTTACCTCTCCCCATCTCTCATTTACCTCCCCCATCTTTCATTTTCCCCTCCCCGTCTCTCATTTACCTCTCCCTATCTCTCCATTACCTCTCCTTATCTCTCAATTACCTCTCCCTATCTCTCATTTACCTCTCCCTATCTCTCACCTACCTCTCCCTATCTCTCCAAGCGCTACGTCAGGATGGTACTGCGAGACAACCAGCGACTGTGGGTTGGAGGCAATATGAGCTACAGACTGGACTTCGACGCTGACAGCAATATTTATGGTACGTGAAAGTGGCCTCATCACTCGTCCAGTATACACACACACACACACACACACACACACACACACACACACACACACACACACACACACACACACACACAGCAAACACTGATTCCCCTCTGAAATACTGCCTGTGATGGATGAAACTTTGTACAGAGATGCTTCAGGCGTGTTTGCCGTGAAGGTATAGCAGCTTTGGCCTCACTTGGACTCGCTTCACACATACTGGCGTCATTGTGTGTGTGTGTGTGTGTGTGTGTGTGTGTGTGTGTGTGTGTGTGTGTGTGTGTGTGTTGTGGAGCCTTCTGCAGGTGTGAGAAAGATGGTCCAAGTTTAAGTTGAAAGTGTTGTATTTTCAGACAAATGTTTCAGTGTGTCGTATATATTTTTCACTTGAACATCTCATGGTACAAAAAAAAAAAAATGCTTTTGATGTGCAGAAATGTACCAAATGGCTACAGGATCTGCTCAGAAAACACCCATTTCATATAGCAAACCTTCAAGTTAGGTCATGTTAAGTAGGGCTTTTACGCCTGTATTCTCGTAGGTTGAGGAAGCTCCCTAACACTTTTTGCTAAGCTATTTATTTTATTACGCATTGGTCTTCTCTTCTGTGTTACATAAGTCCTTCCAATATCGCCATAGTCTGCACAAGTATGATACAGTATTATAGTAACCATCCGGATCCAAAAATAATAGCTGACGAAGAGGTGCTAGGGAGTCTCCTAACTCGGCCAGATTACGGCCCCTAGTGACTGGGTAGTCATAGTCATGCTGCAACCCACACGGGAGATTCGGATGTGAATGCACGTGTGAAAACTGTACAAACGCTGAGTGAATGTTCGTGAGGTCGAATCCATGAAGTAATAACTCCTTTAAATTGTTTACCCTGAGGACGTATTTTTTCTTGATAACTTTAGACGTGTTTATTCAGCACTGAAACAATCAAGCAAGGGGATTACATTCATCATCATCCCGACCTCTGTTTCCATTTTATTCCACTAATTCCTTCAGTACAAGACGTCTTTCCTTTCCAAAGATTAATAAAAGTATCTGGATAATCCTCTCACCTTCTCTTCCAGTGCGAGACGTCATTAATACAGCCATTGATAAGATCAACGAGGTAGGGTGCGTCCACATCTCTCCTGCTGGGGACGCCACGACAGACTACGTGTCCTTCAGACTGGGTGCAAATTATTCCTCGCAAATAGGCAGGCAGGGGGGCGTCCAAGTCCTCACTGTCGATCCGGATACTATTCACGTCGGATCCGTTATCCACCAACTGATGCACGCATTAGGTAAGAAGCTGAGAGATCACACTGTTTCGAAACTGTCGAAAATTAGGTCGAGCTTCTCGTAAACCAATAAGTAATAACCAAGTGGGCATAATTAGTTGAGAAATTTAGATGTGTAAAGAATTTACTGGCACTGACAATGCCTTCTTAACTTATGATGGTTTAGTGTTGAGAAATTGCTGTACCCATTTGACTGACAGCTTTATCTTGCACAAGGGTCTGATACTCCCAGAGATGGCTGGAGTTAACAGACAATGTAATGATACCAAAGACGTAGACAGGTCTCTACAACCCTTGTGTATACTCGACTACAGTGGCCTAGCCTCGATCTCCAGTACCTTGAATGGAGAGGGGAGGAACATTTCTACAATACCTACCAGTATATCGTACCAGTAAAGTGCCCTTTGTGAGCGCGTGACGAGCGAGCGAGCGTTTGTACATGCGGCCATCATCATAATTTCATCCTGATGCATACTTTCAGTATTTCTGGTGAGGCAGCTGAATAATAACAGAAGAATAATTGAGCTAAAATATTTATTTTCTCACGTTTCCTCTCACACACACGTGCATACATACACAAACACACACACACACACACACACACACACACACACACACACACACACACACACACACACACACACACACACACACACACACACACACACACACACACACACTCAAGCACACACTCATACGCACGCGCGATCAAAATATGAAAGTGAAAAACAACTTATACCTCGCATGTGTCACGTTCATAGTACTTTAAATCGATTTCATAGTGAAGCATGTCAGTTGAAGTCCTCGGTAAATTCCCTTGGAAATCTGGGATTCCAAGGGATTTCTTTGGTCTCTTGAGTAAATATATAGCTAAAAACATAATTTGTTGATTGTATCTGCTGCCTGCTGAAAGAAACTCTTCTCTATCTCACATAGTCGAAAAGGTATTAGCCTCTGAAAACCATCGCGGTCGAGCGTGTCATGTCGGGCGGGGCCGGGTCGTGTCGGGACGCTCATTTCTCAGCTGAACGCAGAGTAAACATCACTTTGCTGCGCTTGCTCGCTCGTTCGTAATAAGCGTTCAGTGCACACACCTAGGCTTAATGGATGTTGTTTCTGACCCCTCCAATCTGAATGCTCATCTTAGCTAAATGCTGTATAATCTTTTGATATAACTAGAAGCTATATACTCGTATATCTGTCTGTGCCTATATGTCTATTCTTTCATCCATCCGTCAATATCTAGCCATTGGTTTATGCTTTTTACCATCGGTCCATCTATTTTCTAAACATTTATCTGTCCACCCGCCCCAGGGTTCGGTCATGAGCACAACCGCCCGGACCGAGACCTGTATGTGACAGTGGACTTCAGTAATATTAAAGAGGAGGCCAGGCATCTCTTCACCAAGTACACGTGAGTCACCAGGACAGCGAGGCAGAAAGGAAGGCGGGGAGAGGCAGAGAACCAGACTGGAAGGAGACAGAGAGGCAGGGAAAGGAAAGAGAGATTGGGAGGCAGACGGGAAGAGAGATAGGAAGTCTGGGAAAGGAAGGGCGGCAAGGAGAGATAGGGAGGCAAGTAGGAATTGAGACAGGGAGGCAAGCATAAAAAGAAGGCAGACAGGACGAGAGAGAGAGGGGGGGGGGGAAGGGGCAGACAGGATGAGAGAGAGGAAGGCAGGCAGGAAGAGCAATAATGAGGCAAACAGGAAGAGAGATAGGGAGACAAGCACGAACAGAGATAGGGAGGCAGAGGGAGGCAGGCAGAAAGACAGTGAGAGGAAGGGAGGCAGAAAGGAAACGAAGGGGATAGAGCGTAGGTAAGAGTGACTGTGTGTGGGAAATAAGCAGGTACGCAGGGAAGACAATAAGCCAGGGAGGCAGGCAGGGATGGAATAAGAGACACAAGGGATGCGTGAAGAGACTACTAGGAAGGCAGGCAGGCAGACAAGGGAATATGGTAGGTAGGAGAGAGATGGGACAGAGAGACAGGCAGGGAGAGGTAACAGGAAGAGTTTTGCAGTGTGGACAGACAGTGGATGATAGACAGCAAGAAGTAAGAAGGAGGAGGCAGAGATGGGAAGGGTGGGGAAAGTAAGGGAGGAAATACAGGTGGGCAAAATTAGGGCAGGAGTAGACAGGCGCAGGTAAATATGAAAGAGAGAAAGGCAGAGATGGTATGCAGGCACGAAATACGAAGATAAGACAGTGACAGCCCTAACATGTGTTCAATACGTACGGTGGGTGTTAGCGCCGAAGTGGTGACATGTAGAGAGGTGTATGGTATGTAGGAGGACAACTGGGCCTTGAGAGCAGGCTGTGAAGTCTATGCCCAGAGTCGGACACATAAAAAAAAAAAAAAAAAAAAAATTACGATACTCATGGCATATTCCTCTTTCAGGGCCAAGATTCAAAAACAATAGTATAAATTTATCATATTCCTCTTTCAGGGCCAAGATTCAAAAACAATAGTATAAATTTATCACCTGCCTTTTGTGACTAAGATTTATTTATGAAAGAAGAATGAGAGGCATGAAAAGATTATGCGCGCCCGTTTCCTTGTCCTTCATTCAATAGCAAACCGGGGATACTATGTGAAATTAATCATAAGTTTGTGTATAGATACATCCAGACACCTCTTACAAAGGCAGTGTTATTTGTTGTACAGGCCAGACAGTGGATTTGAGGGTGAAGTGGATGAATACGATTACACAAGCATCATGCACGCCACGGGAGCCTATTACGAGGAAATCAACATCGACATTTCCAAGCCGGTCATATGGAGAAATGATGGAGAGTTGGGTGAGCAACAAAGGGACAAAGCTGACATGATGTGTGAATTATTATTTGATCAGTTGACTAAGCATGCTGCAGAGAGTCCTCCCACTTTTATACTTTCTCTGTCCTTGTTTCTGGATCCTACCTCACCCCATTCTTCGGTAAAGACAAGGGGAAAGGATGATGATGATGATGATGATGATGATGATAGGGAGGAGGAGGATAATGATGATGATAGAGAGGAGGAGGATAATGATGATGATGATGAGGAGGATAATGATGATGATGATACCCCATTTTGTTTTAATGGAGAATAGGGTGATGAGGGTGGCCGAGGTGTTGGTGATGATGATGATGATGATGATGATAATGATGATGATGATGATGATGATGGTATTTGTAATGTCAGTAGTTCCAGCAATAATTTACTACAATACTCCTCCAAACTGGTACAGTCTAATCTCGCTGTATGACTGATTGCTTTGCTATCATTCACCTATTCGATCACAAAGAAGCTATGCCATTTCCTTACGTAGCAATTGCGAATCTTTGCCTATACGATCCGAATTACCCCCCGTAAATGGTTCCAGTGCATCTGCATGGTGGAAGATACCCCTGGGGACCAGCTTTATTTGTGCTAAAGCTGTTTCTGCTAAATGATCTTAAAGAGAGGATGGGGTACAAGGTGAAGGAGCCATTCAAAGCTAGCATGGACTGGTGTGACCAGTTCAAGGCTCGTGCTGGTTTAAAGAACATATTGTTGCATGGTGAAACTGCCAGTGCCGATCAAGATGTGGCTGAAAAGTTCCCGGAGCTACTCAAAAAGCAGACTGAGGAAGGTGGATATAGTACAAAGTAAGTCATCAGCTTCAATGAAACTGAACTTTTGGAGAAATGAAAGTCAAAGAAGACTTTCATAAGTCAAAATAATCATGTGCCTGGTTTTTAAGGCATTTAAGGACTGCCTGACGCTCTTCATGGGGGTGAACACTGAGGGTGACCTCAAGTAGAAGCCTTATTTGTTTACCAGTTAGAGAATCCTAGGACAATGGCCGAGTATGTGAAAGCGACTCTTTGGGTGATACGTAAGTCAAACCCAGAGCGTGGCTCAGCGCCTCCCTCTTCTGGTCCTATGTTGCTGACTACGATTACCTATCCTCTATGCTTTGGGATTGCGCCAGTAGGAACTGCTTTGCTAACTGGTTTCTCCTGGTGGTAGATAATGCTCTTAGTCATCCCTCCAGCATGGAAGACTGGGTGAGTAACAATGAGGTGGTGTTTTTTCCTCGCACTCCACCACTATGCTCCAGCCGAAGGATCAAGAGGTAATAGCAATGTTCAAGGCATACTGCCTGTGATGCATCATGGACCAGCTGGTGAAGGCTAGTGACTCCGGGAACAGGAACTCGGTCTAAGCCTTCTGGAAGATTTATAACAAAAAACATGATTGACAGTATCATAGCAGCATGGAAGGTGAAGGACTACACTCTGAATGGGGGTTTGACTTAAGCTACGGCCTGAGTGCTCGCACTCGTTCCACGAGTTCCTTATGGTAGAGGAACTTCGGAGGGGACATCCTGGACCTGTCCCACGAGGCGGGGTTCCATAACGGACAAAGATGCCCAGGAAGTGCTCGACGGCCACAGAGAGGAACCCTCTACTGAAGACCAAGGAGAAGAAGGAACCAGTGTGAATCCTTGATCTTAGGACACTGAAGAAATTTCTGGCAATGACGGACGAGGCCATGTCATTCATCCAAGAGAAGGATCCCTACCTTGCCAGGAATGACACAACCTGCCACGAATTTGAAAGGATCTTCGTACGCACCACGAGCTACTTGCCCAAAGGCAGAGGGCTGCAAGACAAGCAGCCATAACATTATTCTTCCAGCCCAGGCCATCCACCAGTTTGGAAGAAGAAACAAGGCCCTCCAACAGTAGAACATTAATGCACCGCCCTGCCTCCATTTTGTCTGTCTCCTCTTGCTCACTGTCTGGTACCCCTGTCTGCTTCCACCGCCTCCCCCCCCCCCCGCCTCACTAGATCGCTCCCCCTCATCATTTATCACGTGCTCCTTGTGACAACGAGTGAGTGCTTAGGGATACCACCTGTCACCCATCCTTTTTAGGTGAGCTGGAAACTTTTTTTTTTTTCTTTCAACATTTTGGGTAGCTGACCCTTGACCAAAAACATAGCCCCATTGAAACCATGTTATAATGACATCACTAGACAATCAGTCACTATATGATGGGTTGTCACTTGACATAACCCAGTTGTATAGAGAGTCTGGACTGTACTCTACTGATGTACAGAACCGAAACACTTATATTGCTGTAAATGCAAGCCAGTGAGAAGAGAATATTGTGCATTAAAATGACATTTATGGACTTTGAAAAAGCATACAAAGAAAACTGAGGGATCATGGATGGTTTTGCATATGAATGGTGTGACTGGTAAGCTGCTGAATGCCGTTATGTTTTTATCATCACCGTTAATAGATCAACCCCAGTCTGTCTGGTTACGCAGACCCATCGAAGGCTGGCAAGCAATTGCCCCTGCAGCTCACCCATGCAGTGAGCCGATGTTCTCTTGTAGTGGACAAAGCCTCGCTGTGGCAGGGAGCAGGGAAGTGATGATGGTAGTGAAGCAGGATAACTATAGTCGCGGCACACGACTCTGAGGTTGTCATCATCGTACCCTGGCAATCTCAAAAGTGCGTCCGATTTCGTATGATATTACACACGAATCATATTATTATTATGCACTAATATATTATACACGAATATTATTATACAAGAACATATTATACACGAATATTATTATACAAAAACATATTATACACGAATCACATGCGTCTCATATCATACACGAAATGAGAGCACTTTTGAATGGTAGGTTGCCAGGGTACGATAATAATAACTTCAGAGTCGCGCGCCGCGACTATAGGGTAGGTGGGCATCCAAGCGTGTGGTTTCAGATCAAGTGTTGGATGTTGTTGTTGTTTGTTGTTTGATATTCGCCCCGCACTTGTTGGGGCACGGCCAAAAAGTGAGCCCGTCAGGGAAAAGGCAGGATCAAGCTCTCCAATCAGAGCACAGCAGGAACAGCAAAACGACGAACGAGGGATAGGCAACAGACGCAAGGGAAGGTGCGTTGGTTGGTGGTGAAGTCGGCTGCCCGATGATCGACGAGGCAGGGCGGGTCAGCAGGCAGTAGGAGAAGGAAGAGGCTGCAGGTCGAAAAGCCCCTTAAGTCTGCCCTTCAGAGTCCGAGATGTCTGTGTACTCAGAGTCGCGATCTAAGTCCTCGTATAGCTCCAACTCTCCCGAGTCCCTAAGGCGAGATGGAACGCCTAGCTAGGAGTTGCCAAGGACATGGTCTACGGCTAGAGCCATGATTTGTTCGAAATCGGCGGCGAGGAGCTCACGAGTGGACACAGCATCATCGGACTCGGCAGAGAAAGGCAGAACGACGGCAGATGAAGGGTTTGAAGGCGGCGGATCGATGGCAGCCGCAGGTGTAAGGGGAGCGGCGGAAGGCGTGAGGGCTGGCGTGAGGTTCACGCCCTCAACAGCAGGTGGAGAAACCGAAGGGGAAGGGCCATCGACGTCACGGTGGTCTGACGAGATGGAGACGGCAGCCCTTTCCCCCTCGGCTGCTGACGGCAAGGGTTGGACCTCAGAGACAGTGGTGATGGTGTCGAGTTCCATGGTCGTGATCGGTGCCGGGTCAGTAGGGGGGGAGCCAGATGAGCCAGTCGCCCTGTTGAGGGGACCATCCAGGCACAGCCGTTTCCGCGGTGTACAGCGGGGCCGAGGTGGAGGTGGCCGGGACTTGGTCTGTGCCGGAGGCCGCCGGGGACGACGCTCCGGACGAGGGGCTGAACATATGTCGCCGACAAAGCTCAAAGGGATGGCAAGTCTTGGTAGCCCGTTCTCCTCAAAGATCTGAGGGAGGAGAACGTGCAGCAGAGCCTTGTCACCCCCACAGAAAGCCTGTGCCGTAGCGACGCACATCGAAACCAAGAGATTAGTCTCCCCAGAACACCCAGGACCACGAGACTGGCGTCTCTGGGCCGGGGGGCGCCGCCGTGCATGGGCAGAGCCCTGCACAGCAGCACCTCCCGGCCCAGTGACATCCGTAGCCTCGGGACCCTTGGGTGACTGACGGAGCAGAAATTCCACAGTCTCACCCTCGCCAAGAGAGCGCCGAAAGTGCCGGGGGTTAGGTGCAACGATCCCGAGTGTGTGCACGAAAACATCAGCACCGGTGTCCCGACGCTTGATGAAACCGTACCCAGACTTCACGTTGAACCACACCACCGCACTTGTGATCTTCGTGACTCCCGGCGGCTTGGAACTACTGCTGGATGCTCCCCTCAACGGGTCGTAGGCGGTGGCAGTAGCTCGCTGGTCAGGCATCAGAACGTCTGCCTGGTACGAAAGCTGGTGAAGTCTAGGGGTTCCGCTAGCCGGGTTTCACTAGCTCTACAGTGATGCTCCCATGGCTGCTAGGCCGGAACTCAAAAAAAAAAAAAAAAATTGTTGAAGCAAGACAGGATTGTGTGATGTCTCCATGGCTCTTCAGTATACAGTAAATATGAATAGGGTTATGAAAGGGGTAAAACAAAAGTCATGGAGAGAGGCATGATGATGGTAATGAACGGTGAAGTGTGGAATATGTCAAATATGATTTATGGAAATGCTGCTATGTTCCTTAGAAATAGCGAACTTGAGCTTTATAGACTGGTGCAGAGTTTTGTAGCTGTCTTTGAGCATCGGTCTTCAAAAGCAAATGCGGGTGGGTATGAGCAAAGTTATGGTTGTTGAGACTAAAAGGGGCCATTTTGCCTCCCATCTTTTTCTTCTGACTGTCTTCTTCTCTTGTCCTACCTCTCTTCTTGATATTTCCGTTTCATCCTGCCCTTCCTTTACTCTCATCAGGTTAGACATTTGGTTTCATGACATGAATAGTTTAAGTACTTCCCACTGACTTCGACCTTTTCCCCTTTACACAACCATTACGCCAAGACCACTTCAACACTAGCCTTAGTGCCAAATAAAGGCTTGGTGCTAGTTCTTCATTGTTCCCTCATTTCACTCCCTGTGTCAAATGTCGAACTGACTCTGGCTGATACGAGGTGTGTAGGTGGTACAAAATGAGTAAGTGAGGATGCTTATACCTGTGGGGTGGAATCGGGATTCTTAAAACGGTGCGTGCATGAGTATGACCCAATTAATTGGACTGACTTATGGTTAGTTTCTCTTTTAGTTTTTTCCCTACTCTCTGAACCCTCCCTCACACCACTCTCAGGAGGGAAAACAGGGTTGCATGGTGATGATGATGAAAATTACCCGTCAGACGCTTAAGTATTTCCCCTGTATCGATTTGCTCCAATGCATGTTACGGATATCCAGGGTGTAACTCTGTGCCTTGTACTTACTGTAGGTAATGCATTAGCCCCATTGCCCTCATACAATTTTTATATGCAGGGTGGTCTATTTAAGGTGCTCCACTTGGACGTGGCCCATATGGGTTTAATTCCAAGAGATGCTTGAGGTCTTTGCTCACGTAATGTCACTAAGAAGCAAGCAACTGGTTGCCCTCCACTTACGCTTCTATACTCCTACTGGGGCAATACTGGATTGGTTGATGGATGGACAGATGAAAAATTTGTGATCCAGAAATAACCCTGCCTACATACTAAACTACGCTGTAGTAACTATAATACCTGTCATTAACCCTTTCAGTAAAAAAAAAAAAAAAAAAAAAGCGTCGCCCATAAACCTACGTAAAATTATTCTGGGGTAGCTGGAATACGAAAAATAATTATTGTTCAAAAGAGTATAATTTCTGAAAAGAATTATCAGTCAATGTTCCTATTTAACTCCATTACGGTAGAATTTTTTTTTAATTTTTATTCTTGCTACTGACATTGTTTTACCGAGCTCGGTAATGACTTTTTGCACTGGGGAGCTTAAATGTAGCCTTCACTAGCCAATTCATAATGGAGGGGGGCGAGGGGGCTGTCTCATAAGCTAAGTAAATGCACCTTAAAATGACCTTGGGCTGAAGTAATGCCTCTGGTCATCCGGGACACACCACTCCTTATCACCAGAGTTGGGACAGAGGTCCATGCTGACAGACCTGGACAAGCTGCGCCTCAAAGTAACCTACAGCTGCGACGTCTGCATCCCACCAGAGAACAGTGAGTTAATATCAAGTTCTACCTTCTTTTGTTTTAATTATTTGAATTTACTCCATATATCTGAGAATATATATATGAGGCAACACTGAAATAAGGGAGTAGAGGCAGGCTTTGTTTAAAAGTGTTTCAAACCCATTTTTCACCAGAAGTTGTCCTTGATGCATGATCCAAGTAATTTTTGAACTTTTATCATATGAAAAAAAAGCATGCTTCTCTAACAGTATTTCGCTTATATATATATATATATATATATATATATATATATATATATATATATATATATATATATATATATATATATATATATATACACAGTATATTAATGGCCATCCAAGTGAATCGTTCACGATCGGTGTTGGCGTGGGACAAGGTTTTGTGATGTCTCCATGGTAGCTTAATATATACCGGTATATATATGTATATATATATATATATATATATATATATATATATATATATATATATATATATAGATAGATAGATAGATAGATAGATAGATAGATAGATAGATAGATAGATAGATAGATAAATAGATAGATAGGTATATATATATCTATATATACCTATATATATATATATATATATATATATATATATATATGATGCAATACTACTTGTAAATACCGGACAAGAACTTTGTAGGCTAGTGCAGTTTTGCTGAAGTCTTTGAGCGTAATGCCTTGAGAGTAAATGGAGAAAAGAGTAAAATGATGGGTATTGAGAGAGAAGGTGACTCCCAGTGCAATGTTACAGTGAATGGAGAGAGACTGGAATTGGTGAGACAGTACAAATACCAGGGTACAGTGATAGAAAGGAGAGGAAATTGTGCAAAAGAAGTGGAAAGTCGAGTTACACAAGGAAGGAAAGTACGTGGTGCAATGAAGGCCTTGATAAGAAACAGAGTCTTGAGTGCTGCAGCTGCACGAGGCTCATATGAAAGAGTGTTAGTGCCAACTTTACTATATGGATGTGAGAGTATGGTGTGGCATGAAAATGAAAAGTCAAGAATGAGAACAGTGGAGACGGGACTGCTGAGGAATGTATGTGGAGTGCAGAGAGTGGATAGGATACGAAATAATGTGATTCGTGAAAGATGTGGAGTGAGGAAGTCTGTGGACACCAGAACTAAAGAGAGTGTACTGAGATGGTGTGGTCATGTGGAGAGAATGGATAACAATAGAGTGGTGAAAAAGGTATATCTGTGCGAATCTGAAGGAGGCAGGAGACGAGGTAGGCCAAGGAGAAGGTGGAGGGATATGGTGGATGAATGTGTGAGGAAGAGAAATTTGGAAGTCAGCGAGGCTAGGGGACTGACGAGATCGAGCTGGTCAGGGGTTTGGCACTCCTTTTTAACGTGACAGCGTCCGGACTGACTCTGTCGGATACGATTATGTAAAGCTACAGAACGTGGTGAATGTTCTTGGCGTATCAGATAGAGCCAGGATTCCGGGGGCTTGAATGGTGAGCGAATGGAAGCGTGGCCCACTGGACTGGCAAATCTGGGCTGGCTGGACATTGCTACTCCTCACCCTGCCCTAGGGTGGGAAAGGAGATCCGGATGATGATGATGATGATGATGATATATAGATAGATAGAGAGAGAGAGAGAGTGAGAGAGAGACCGACGCCCCACTCTCACAAAAGGTGGCCGCAGACAAAACGCCTCCAAGTCACTCTGTCACCCACCATTTGACTGCCCTCCCCCCAGCTGACTCCTCCCTCCCTCATATACCTGAAACTAAATCCCTCCACCTCAACCTCGGTCTCCCTCTCCCTCTCCCTCCCTCCACTTCACCTACATACACCCTCATAGTCAGCCTTTCATTCTCCATTCTTTCCACATGTCCAAACCACCTCAGTGTATTTCTCCCAATTTTCTCGACCACATCCACATCCATCCCACAACGTTCTTTCACTTCTTAATTAGGCAACCTGTCCCTCCATGTCACTTCACATGCTCCTCTCAGGTAACTCATTTTCCACTGCTCTCATTCTTGACTTGTTCCCCTCTAGCAAGGTCCACGCCTCGCTTCCATACGTCAGGGTAGGGATCACAATACTATCATGCAGTGACTTCTTAACTTCCATACTCACCTCCCTATCTCTCATCACCACTTTCAGTGAACCAACAACCTTCCTTCCCTGCTGTACTCTTTTAAGCACTTCATCCCCAAAACTTACATCCTTACTCATCACACTACCCAAGTACTTGAATGCACTCACATTCTCAATATCCTCACAATCCAGCCTCACTGTGCATTCTGTGACTTCATTCCTCTCAAACACCGTAACTTTACTCTTGTTTACATTAACTTATATATCCTCTTCTTACATACTGTCCCAAATTCATTCACCAAACCTTGCAACTCCCATTCATCTTCACTCAACAATACTGTATCATCAGCAAACAGCAACACCGATATCTTCCACACCTCACCCTCATTCATTAGAGCCACCCTCACATCCACTGCCTTACATTGCACCTCCTTTACAACCCCATCCATTAATATATTAAACAGCTATGGAGACATCACACATCCCTGTTTTAGTCCCACATGAAGGTCAAAGAACTCATTCAGCTCACTATCCACTCGCACCGCAGCCCTAGCTCCCTCGTACATACTCTTCACAGCACTCGGCAATTTCCCATCCACTCCATGTATTCTAAATACCTTCCACATACCTTGCCAATCTATTCTGTCATATGCTTTCTCAAAGTCCGTGAAGGCAGCATACACCTTCTTTCCCTTTTCCAGATACTTCTCCACTAAACATCTTAGAACAAATATCTGATCTACACACCCTTTTCCCTTATTAAATCCCCCTTGTTCTTCTCCACCTAGCTCCTCTGTTATATCCCTAACCCTATCAATGAGTAATCTACCATACATTTTTCCAATCACACTAAGGAGGCAAATATCCCTATGATTACCACACACCTCTCCCCTTTTCCTTTGTACAAAGGAACAATATACCTGAAATCCAGTCCTCTGGAACCCTTCCTTCTTCCCACGCCAGTCTACACAACTTCCATGTCCACTCCACAAAAATCTCCCCCCCCATACTTCAGCATTCACCACACACTCCATCAATTCCTGGGGCCTTTCCCACCTTCATCTTCTTCATCGCTTCAGCTACCTCCTCCCTACTGATCTCTTCCTCCCTCCTCTCATCTCTTCTTCTCCCAGCCATTCCTCAACCACTTATATTCGCACTGCTCTCACTCTCTACATTCAACAAATCCTCAAAGTGCTCCTTCCATCTCCTCATTTTCTCTCTCTTCTCCACCAACAATCTATTATTCCTATCTCTCACTCCCTTACTATTTCCCCATTCACAGTTTTACTTTATTTACCGTCTACCAAAGCAATTTCTCACTCTCCCTCCATTTCACACTCAGATTCCTCCCAAACTCTTCATCCACTCTCTTACTCTCCTTCACCAATCTTTTCACCTCCCTTCTCCTGCTCACATATACCTCTCTCTTCTCTCTCTCATCTTCTCCCCTACCTATACTCGCTAGCCAGTCACTATATGCCTTCTTCTTTTGTGCCGCAGCTCGTTTCACCTCATCATTCCACCATGTTGACCTTTCACACCCCTGCATCTCCTCCTAACTCCACAAACCACATCGCACACTACTCTTCCGTCAATATCCTGCATACTTCTTCCACCCCTTCATTCTGCTCTAACTCATACCTTCCCAGTCTTTCTTCCACTTTGCTCGTATACTCTGCCATTTTCTCATTCTCTTGCAACTTCTCCACTCTTTTCACAGGAGCTGTTTCCTCCAGTCTTCATCTTCGTCTCTTCACCTATTTTCTTTGCATACGCGATGGTCCAAGATTCCATTCCCTCACCCTCTCCACACCCTTGCATCCAACGCTTGTCTTCTCATTCGTTCATCCACATACACGTAATCTATCATTGCCTTTCGTTCAAATCCTCCTCATGACTCTCCATGTATACCTGTGGATCATCTTATGGTGTTGGCTATTGCCAACATATATATATATATATATATATATAGCCAGACGCCTTAATCCCTTAAGGGGTGGCCACAAACAAATCGCCTCCATGTCGCTCTGTCCTCCGCCATTTCATTGCCCTGCTTCCAGCTCACACCCCCGTCTCATATACCTCTCCACTCCATCCCTCCATCTCATCCTTGGCCTCCCCCTCCCTCTCCCCCCTCCATCTCACTCACATACACTCTCTTCGTCAGTTTCTCACTCTCCATCCTCTCCACATGGCCAAAGTACCTCAGTGTGTCTCACCTAACGCTTCCTATCACATCCACATCTACCCCACAACGCTCCTTCACTTACTCATTTGTCAGTCTGTCCCTCCATGTGACTCCACTTCATCTCAAATAACTTATTTCCACTGCTCTCACTCTTGACCTTCGGCCCTCCAACAAGGTTCAAGCTTCACTTACATACGTTAGAGTTGGTATCACAATACTGTCTGCAAGTTTTCTTCTTTGTTGTACCCTTTCAAGCACTTCACCCTCTAAACTTTCATCCTTACTCATCACACTACCCTAGTACTTAAACGCACTCACATTTTTTAGCTGGTAGGTAGGGGAGCCCATCATCCACCCACTTAGTGTAGTGGTACTGTACTCTGTTTTTAGGGTAGCTCTACATTGAGTGGCAAGACAAATGATTTCCTCTAAACCAGGAAAGCATTTACAACGCTGGGTGGTAACCTTATAAGCAACCAACACGTGTTTCCTGCATGACAACAAGTAGTTTGGCGGAGTCTTAGTGCCCCTCCCCGGAAAACATCTAATTAAAAATACGAACAAGAGGAGGATCTCTCTCTCTCTCTCTCTCTCTCTCTCTCTCTATGTATATATATATATATATATATATATATATATATATATATATATATTATAAGGTCAATGATGAGAATATCTTTAATAGACAGGAAAAGATCAACTTGGGTCAGAGAACAGACTGAAGTCAGAGACATTATACTGCTGAAGTTATGAAAGAACAGAAATGGAGGTATAGATAGATAGATAGATAGATACTGTAGATAGATAGACAGATTGATAGATAGATATGTGGTAGATGGGGGCACTCACCAGCCACTCACTCGATGTAGTGCTTCTCTTGGGAATGTGCCCTTTCCTCTCTTCCTTCCTTTTTTCCATCCTTCCTCTTCTGTATTTCTTTCCTTCATTCTTTCCTCTTCCTTCTCTCTACGGGTGACTCTACAATGAGTTACAGAGACTCAGCTGTCTGAGGCAACTGACAGCAAACCCTTTTCTGTATACTCCTACTTTCTCTGTACTCATTTCAAAGCCAAAGGTGGATGCTATGTATATGTACGCAACGACATATCTTGCTCTCATGTTCCTGAACTTGATTCTTCTGAATTCTCTACTCTCTGGCTTCGGCTCTCCTGTCATTTTCTGACTAAATATATCTGCGCTGTTTACTTATCCCCTAAATCTACTATGAAAAATTCTTCGACTGTCTTACTTCTGCGATGGAACACATTCTATCCATTTCTCCTTTCACTGAAATCTCCATTCTAGGAGATTTCAATGTTCACCACCACCTTTGACTCTCCTTTCCTTTCATTGATCCACCTAGTGAGCAAGCCTACATCTTTTCTATCCTTAATGACCTAGAGCAGCTTGTACAGCACCCTACCCATATCCCTGACCGCCTTGGAGAGAGCTCCAACATACTTGACCTCTTCCTTACAACTAATCCTTCTGCTTACACTGTTAATCTTTTCTCTTCGTTGGGCTCCTCCGATAATAACCTTATTACTTTAACCTGTCCTATCGCTCCGGTACGGCCTATAGACCCTCCAAGGAAACGTCGTCTGTGGCACTTTGAAGCTGCTGACTGGATGGCCCTAAGGCAGTACTCTATGATTTTCCCAGGAATTATTATTGCTTCCATGGTCAGGAGCCATCTGAGTGTGCCTTGCGCATAACGGAGGTTATTCTCTCGGGCATGGAAACATACATTCCTTTATCATATCCTTTGACTAGTGCAAGAAAGCCTTGGTTTAATCACCCTTGTTCTAATGCTGTCCGTAACAAGAAGAGGGCCTATAAAAGATACAGGAGTCAACCCACCCCTGAATCACATCTTTTATATGTTTCTGCCCGGAATCGTGCTAAGTCTGTTCTTCGCTCTGTTAAAAATAATTTTAGCTGTACTAAATGCTCTCAACTCTCCAACCCGAATTCTTCCTGCTCCTTCTGGCACCTTGTCAGAAACCTTTCAAACAACTTTACCTCATCATCCTTCCCCCTTTTTTTCTACTCTGATGGCTTAATAGCTATTTCTTCTACTGATAAAGCATATCTCTTCGCTCAAACTTTCTCCTCCATTTCCACCTAAGACGATTCCGGTGCTGTTCCTCCATCACTTCCCCGCTCTGACTTCCTCATGGCTGACATTAAAATTTCTTCAGCTGATGTGTTTTCTGCCATCACTGGCCTCAATACTAACAAGGCAAATGGGCCTGATGGAGTCCCTCCTGTTGTCCTCAAGAACTGTGCTTCTGTGCTTACACACTGCCTAGGTAAACTCTTTCGCCTTCGTCTTTCAATTTTACGTACCTTTCCTTCTTGCTGGAAGTGTGCTGTCACTGAGCCAGTCCCAAAGAAGGGTGACCACTCCAATGTCTCTAACTATCGTCCAGTTTCTTTAACATCCTGTGTCTCAAAAGTTTTTGAGTCTATTCTTAACAGAAAAATTTTAAAGCATCTTTCCTATCACAACCTTCTTTCTGATCGTCATTATTGGTTCCGTCAGGAACGCTAAACTAGCGATCTTCTCACCCACCTTTCAGACTCCTGTCATCCTCCTTTCGGGACTTTGACGAAAGCTTTGTCAGTGCACTTGACATCTCAAAGGCTTTCCATCGAGTCTGGCATAAATCTTTAATTTTCAAACTTCCCACTTACGGTTTCTATCCTTCTGTCTGTGCTTTCATCTATAGCGTCCTTTCTGGTCGTTTTATAGCTGCAATTGTAGACGGCCATCGTTCTTCTCCTAGATCTATTAACAGTGGTGTTCCTCAGGGCTCTGTCTTATCGCCAACTTTCTTTCTTTTATTCATCAATGATCTTCTAAGCTATACACATAACCCTATCCACTCGTACGCTGATGATTCCTCCCCTCACTTTTCCATTCGGTTTCCGCTACATCCATCTCAGCAGTTACTTCAACAAACAAAGGATGAGGCTATGGCACACCTATGTCTGACTTGGCTCATATCTTTGACTGGAGTAAAAATAATCTTGATTTTAATGCAACAAAGACTCAGTTTTTACATCTATCAACCCGACAAAATCTTCCACAGGAGTACCCACTGTTTAATATCTAATCCAACCCTTCGTCATCCTTGAACATGCTTGGGGTTTCATTCACTCGGGACTTATCTTGGAAAGATCATATTGCATCTCTTGTAAAACCTGCTTCCAAGATAATTTGGTGTGCTTAAGCCGACTCCGTACCTTCTTTACCCCTGCACAGTTGTTGACTTAACACACGGGCTTTATTCGCCCCTGTCATCCTCCATCCTCTTAACATACCCAAACCATCTCAGTCTGTCCCTTCTCATCACAACACCAATACATTCAAGTCCCATCCTTCCTCTCGACTCGTCAGTCTCATGTGTGGGGAGGCTTCCCACATACAGCTCTTCTCAATAGGGTGTATTCAAAGGCTTTTCGTCTCATCAACTTTCCTCCTCTTACTGGCTCCTTGCAACCTCTGTCTCTTCGGCGCACTGTTGCCTCTTTAGCCTATCTCATTTCTATGGCTACTTCAATGGCTAGTGCTCCTCTGAACTGTCTGCTTGCATCCCTCCACCTCTACGACGAGTGCGTAGCATCTGTCTAGCAACAAACTCTCATCCCTTTTCTGTCCAACTCTCTAATGCAAGAGTTAACCGTTACTCCCAGTCCTTTATTTATGCAACAGGTCAACTCTGGAACTGCCTCCCTCTGTCTGGATTTCCTACTTCCTATGATCTCCAGTCTTTCAAATGCAGTGTGTCCAGGCATCTTGAAATGAACGGATCTTGAATTTGGCTCTCTTTTGTATTTTGTTTTTTTCTAGGAACTGTTTGCGGGCTTAGCCTTTGGTTCCTTCTTCCTCGCATTAAAAAAAAAAATGGTTTCCTGTACAATAGGGAACCGTTAACTACACTGGGTGGTAACCATATAACCAAATTATGAGGCCTGGTGGTTTAGTGGGTAATTAAGGCACTCCAGTCACATTGAGCTGGTGCAAATTTATATCCAAGGGATGGTTGGGGTTTATTGCTCATGTAATGCCACTCGGATGAGTGAGGCTGGTCACAATTATCTTTCATGTCAGGACCAATTTGCCTAGTCCCAGGCTCCTACGCCTACGCTCCTCATGGGGCAACACTGGATTAGATATATATATACTGTATATATATATATATATATATATATATATATATATATATATATATATATATATATATATATACTGTATATATATATACCATACTGTATATCAAATTTTTGCATCATTTATAAAGATGGCCATGCTTGCATGCATCGCCTTGGTGATCTAATGGTGGTTCTCCATGCAGCTCGATCTCTGGCAGCCTCCCTATTCAGTCCCTTATCCTTGAAGTCACACTCTTATGATTTCATCCCAAGTCATCTATGGTCTGCCTCTCACAACTGACATTCACATTTCTCACCTTCCGCACCCAACTGTCATCCTCCATCCACTCAACATACCCAAACCATCTCAGTCTATCCTTTCTCATTACAGCACTAATACATTCAAGTCCCATCCTTCCTCTCAACTCTTTAGTCACAATCCTAGCTCCCCTAGGCCTCACATTCAAAGACACACTATACATCCATCTAATCATTGTCAATTCTGTACACTTGAGCCTATGAATATCCTCTTCCCTTACTGCCCAGGTTTCACTACCATACAGCATTACAGTCCTAATATGCTGCATACAAAGATCCCTTAGCACGGAGGGAGAGCTCTCTCAATGTCAGCAGAGAAAACAACTCCCTGAACTTCCTCCAACCACTCCTTACCCTAGCAAAAGAGCAAGCTCCAGCCTCGGCCTCCAGCATATAATACATCCCCCAAGCTCCACACACTCGAGACTCTCCAGCAAGATCAATCCTATCATGCCTGACAGTCTCAAAGTACTGTACTCTCCCCAACACATTGCACACTCAAATTCAGCATTATCTCACATCTTACCTCTAATGCCACTACATCTCTTGCATGCACCCACATATCACAAATACTGCACTTGATGGAGTTACTTCCCACACCCTTGTGACAAACTGCATGTGGTCACACTCCCTCTACTTTGCAGTACCGCCATCAGCCCTAGATATCATTCATTTGTCTAATCCGTTGAGGAGCACAGGAGCCTGGGTCTAGGCAAGTAGGTCCTGACATTAAGTTGAGAGTGACCAGCCTCACTCATTCCTGAGTGGTATTAAGTGAGCAATAATCCCCAACTCCCCCTCGGATATAAACATGCACCGGCTCAATCCAACTGGAGCGCCTTAATTGCCCACAAAACCACCAGGCACCATAATTTGGTTATATGTTACCACCCTGCGTAATAAATGGTTTCCTGGTGAACAGGAAACCATTTATCTTCTCACTCAGCGTAGAGTCACTCGAAGACAGAAGGAAGAGGAGAGAATGAAGGAAAGACAGAAGAGGAAGGATGGAAAGAAGAAGGGAAGGGCATGCACCTGAGAACAGCACTACAACGAGTGAGTAGATGGTGAGCGCTCAATCTATATATGTACACACACACACACACACACACACACACACACATATATATATATATATATATATATATATATATATATATATATATATATATATACATTCATTCATTGCCAGACGCCATGTATCCCGAACGGGGTGGCCAAGGGCTTGAGTTAATTGTTTTACAGGGAGGGGCACTAATCCTCCACCAACCCCACACGTAGGGAGAACATATATATATATATATATATATATATATATATATATATATATATATATATATATTGTACATGAGGCAATACTGTAGTAAAGGAGCTGCTGCATTTAGCTTAGAGTCTCCAAGTGAACAATAAGTTCAGTCATTATAAATTAGAGGTGTTTCAAAATATCAAAATTTCCTCCAAACTGACACTAAAAATTGAGAAGCTTACAAATCAGTTTTATTGGTTGAAGTGAACTTTCAATAAGCAATATTGCTATACTGTATTTTATTATTGACTTTATAGCATGTCAAAAAATATATATATATATATATGTATATATATATATATATATATATATATATATATATATATATATATAAATCAGAAGTGTTTCAAAATATCAACATTTCCTCAATACAACTGACACTTTATAAAAACTTTGAGAAACTTACAAATCAGTTTTATGGGTAGCAGTGAGCTTTCAATAGGGAATACTGCTATAGTGTATTGTTTTGTGCACTTTATAGCATAAAGAATGTCAGAAAAAAAAAAAAAAAAAAAAGGAAGTTACTGTATAAACATTTTACTGTATTTTGTCTGGTCATATGAGCACTTCACATTGATAGAAAGCTTCTCCAGCTCAGTACTCATTACTTCAGTGCTGCCTCTTTCCTGATCTTTATTACATACTGTATATTTAAAATGCCATAGGGTTTCAAATCTCATACAATTGTGTGTCACCTTTAGATGGTCTGCTGTTCCGGTACCCAGGTGACTGTACAAAGTTCATCGAGTGCTCCAACACCTTCCCCTTTGTTTTCGACTGTCCTGACGACCTCCACTACAGCAGGGCTGGCAATAAATGTGACTATCCATACCTTGCCAACTGCACTGCCTAACCACAACTTTGATTTTCTGTACTACCACGAACCATACTACCAATTATCACACAACTTCACAATACTACACAGAATTCCACAGAAAGTCTCTAAAAGCCAAACTGAAAGTTTGAAAAGGTAAAGGGTGGAGCAGTACATTGGTAAGAGTGATGGAAGAGGAAGCGGAGTATCAGAGGGAATGAACAAGGTTATAAGAGGATGGAGTAGCCTAAAAGTAGCACTGTCATGTCCATCCTCTACTGGAGGGGTTCTCAGGAGGAAGCAAGCTCAACAACTGATAGCAAACCCTTTTCTGTATCCTCCTACTTTCTCTATACTCATATCAAAGCCAAAGGTGGCTGTTGTGTATATGTACGCAACAATTAACTTGCTCGTGTTCCTGAACTTGATTCTTCTGAATTCTCTACTCTCTGGCTTCAGTTTTCCTGTCATTCTCTGACTAAATATATCTGTGCTGTTTGCTTATCCCCTAACTCTATTGACTATGAAAAATTCTTCATCTATATTACTTCTACAATGGAACACAGCCTATCCAGTTCTCCTTTCCCTGAAATCTCCATTCCAGGAGATTTCAATGTTCACCAACACCTTTGGCTTGCCTCTCCTTTCACTGATCCACCTGGTGAACAAGCTTACACCTTTTCAATCATTAATGACCTAGTGCACTTTGTACAGAACCCTACCCGTATCCCTGACTGCCTTGGAGAGAGGTCAAACATACTTGACCTCTTCCTTACAACTAATCCTTCCGCTTGCACTGTTAATCCTTCCTCTCTGTTGGGTTCCTCCGATCACAACCTTATTACCTTAACCTGTCCTATCGCTCCAGTACGGCCTATGGACCCTCCAAAGAAACGTCAGTTGTGGCACTTTGGAGCTGCTGATTGGGAGGCCCTCAGGCAGTAATTCTTTGAGTTTCCCTGGAATGATTATTGTTTCCATGACCAGGAGCCATCTGAGTATGCCTCGTGCACTAAAGAGGTTATTCTCTCGGGAATGGAAGCATACGTTCCTTTATCATATCCTTTGACTAATGCAAGAAAGCCTTGGTTTAATCACCCTTGTTCTAATGCTGTCCACAACAAGGAAAGGGCCTATAAAAGGTGAAGCAGCCAACCCACCCCTGAATCTCATCTTTTTTAAGTTTCTGCCTGGAATCATGCTAAGTCTGTTCTTCACTCTGATATAAATAATTTCATCCGTACTAAATGCTCTCATCTCTCCAACTAGAATTCTTCCTGCTCCTTCTGGCACCCTGCCAAAAACCTTTCTAAAAGCTTTACCTCATCATCCTTTCCTCCTTTTTTCTACTCTGATGGCTCTGTAGCTATTTCTTCTACTGATAAAGCAGATCTCTTCACTCAGACTTTCTCCTCCAATTCCACCTTAGATGATTCCAGTGCTGTTCCTCCTCCACTTCCCCCCTCTGACTTCCTCATGGCTGACATTAAAATTTCTTCAGCTGATGTATTTTCTGCCATCACAGGCCTCAGTACTAACAAGGCATATGGGCCTGATGGGGTCCCTCCTGTTGTCCTCAAGAACTGTGCTTCTGTGCTTACACCCTGCCTAGGTAAACTCTTTCGCCTTTGTCTATCATCTTGTACATTTCCTCCTTGCTGGAAGTTTGCTCTCACTGAGCCAGTCCCAAAGAAGGGTGACCATTCCCAACCCTCTAACTATCGCCCAATTGCTTTAACATCCTGTGTCTCAAAAGTTTTTGAGTATATTCTTAACAGAAAAATTTTAAAGCATCTTTCCTATCACAACCTTCTTTCTGATCGTCAGTATGGGTTCCATCAGGGAAGCTCCACTGGCGATCTTATCTACCTTTCAGACTCCTGGTCATCCTCTTTTCGGGACTTTGGCGAAAGTTTTGCCATTGTACTTGACATCTCAAAGGCTTTTGATCGAGTCTGGCACAAATCTTTAATTTCCAAACTGCCCTCTTACAGTTTCTATCCTCCTATCTGTGCCTTCATCTATAGCTTCCTTTCTGGTCACTCTATAGTTGCTGTTGTAGACAGCCACCGTTCTTCTCCTAGATCTATCAACAGTGATGTTCCTCATGGCTCTGTCCTATCACCAACTCTCTTCCTTTTATTCATCAATGGCCTTCCAAGCTGTGCATCTAACCCTATCCACTCATACGCTGATGATTGCACTCTTCACCTCTATATTCAGTTCTCACAACGTCCGTCTCTGCAGTTACTTCAAGAAACATGGGATGAGGCTATGGCATACCTAATGTCTGACTTGGCACATATCTCTGACTGGGGTAAAAATAATCTTGTTGTTTTTAATGCATCAAAGACTCAGTTTTTACACCTATCAACCCGACAAAATCTTCCACAGGAGTACCCACTAATGTTTCATAATATCCAGCTCAATCCTGCCTCATCCTTAAACTTGCTTGAGGTTTCATTCTCTCAGGACTTATCTTGGAAAGATCATATTACAGTACATCTCTTGTGCAATCTGCTTCCAAGAGATTAGGTGTGCTAAGCCGACTCCGTACATTCTTTACCCACGCACAGTTGTTGACTTTATACACGGGTTATATTCGTCCTTGTGTAGAGTAAAACTCTCATGTGTGGGGAGGCTCCCCACATACAGCTCTTCTCAATAGGGTGGATTCAAAGGCTTCTTGTCTCATTAATTCTCCTCCTCTTACTAGCTCCCTTCAAACTCTCTCTTCATCGCACTGTTGCATCTTTATCTCTTTTCTTTCACTACTTCAATGGTCACTGCTCCTCTGAACTGTCTGCTTGCATCCCTCCACCACTAAGTTGGGTGCGCAGCACCCATCTGGCAACAAACTCTCATCCCTCTTCTGTCCAGCTCTCTAATGCAAGAGTTAACTGTTACTTTCAGTCTTTCATTAATGCAACAGGTCAACTCTGGAACTGTCTCCCTCCATCTGTATTTCCTACTTCCTATGATCTCCAGTCTTTCAAACGTAGTGTGTCCAGGCATCTTGAAATGAATGGATCTTCAATTTGGCTCTCTTTTGTATTGTTTTTGTTTTTTTTCTTGAAAGGAACAGTTTGCAGGCTCCTGGCCTCTGGTTCCTTCTTTCTTGCATAAAAAAAAAAAATATATATATATATATAAATATATTATCTCATTACCCTTACTCACCGCATTAACACTCACCATATTACCTTATAACCCTGATTTATCAAACAGAACAGATCTCGAATTTAACTTAAGTAATGTGTCTACTAAAGCTGCCTGCCCATATCACATCTGATGGAGAGGGATGCCTTCACATGGTGGCATCAAAATAACCAAATAGCCCTGCAGCTACGCTGTACACACATTCCTCAACTCCCTCCATTTCACTGAAAGGAAGATGGAAAACTGTGGAAGGGCAACTTGACATGCAGTCCACTGGATTCACATTTAGATAACACTGGAGCCAAAACAACAATAAAGAAGATTGTTATATATTATTCACTCATACATTCGCTTATCTTTGCTCAGTTTTCATTGCACGGTATAATTCTTGCAGACTTGCAACCTTTGGTTTCTTCCTTTCACATATAAGGGTGCACCCACATTAAATGAAGCATAACATTACAGGTCTGTATCATAGAGCTACCATCATGAGTCCAATAAATTTACAGTAATTACAGTATGCATTACTTTATGATAATTTGTACAGTTATGTACTGTAAAAGGGTAATATACAATGTTAATAAAATCTGCATATTGAACAGCATGCAAGAACAACAGCATTTAGGTTTTTAAGAACTTCAACTACTATGAGGCTCAAGTGACAAGACCTTCACTGCATATCATTTAAAATAAACAATGAGTGTACAACAAATATCAATCATGTGTAGGTGTATGTACAACTTATTTGATCTAGTACCTAATGAACTGGAACCAAATGAAACGGCTAACCCAATACTGTACTGCAGGATGGAAAACATCCAGGTACCACATACCTGACTGTTGTAAAGAGTGAGTAAATGTGAAACAGCAGGAGGCTGGACACCCTTTGTATTGGCAAACGGATGTAACAATACCACTGCCCAACACTTTAGTTGCAAACAGTCCTATAAATCATCAAATACAAGAAGCGGAAAGAACTGTTCCCGAAATTTCTTTTCATTGGCTGATTTGTCCCTCTATACAGTAGATCTCCCCACCTCAAGTATTGCATACTGTATATCCATCCATCCATCCATCCAGCAGCCAATCCTACATTGCCCCATGAGAAGCATAGGAGCCCTGGGCTAGGCAAGTTGGTCCTGACATTTAAGATGAGAGTGACCAACCTCACTCATCCCAAGTGGCATTACGTGAGCAATAAAACCCAACCACCTCTTGGATGTAAACCTTCACCAGCTCAATCCAATTGGAGCCCCATAATTACCCACTAAACCACCAGGCGCCAAAATCTGGTCATATGGTTACCACTCAGCGTAGTAAATCGATTCCTGGTGTACAGGAAACCATTTGGCTTGTCAATCAATGTAGAGTCACCCACAGGGAGAAGGATGAGGAAAGAATGAAGGAGCGAAAGACAGAAGAGGATGGAAGGAAAGAAGAACGGACAAGAGGAAAGGGCAGACACCCGAGAGTAGCACTACATTGAGTGAGTGGACCTTCAGAAATTTTGCGCAACATTCATACTGCCTCATACCCTACAACTCAAAAGGAGTGATATGGGATTATTATTATTTTTTTTTTCTTAACATATAAATTTATATTCCCATCATACTTTGGTACTTCCCCTCCAAGGAACAATTCTCAGGTGCATGCAGGCAGACTATGCATGGATCTTCATGCTGTTTGTTGATATTGTGCATTTGCCCTGTTGCTCTTATACAATTTTCAAACCTCCTGGTAGTTTAGCGACTCATGACGCTCCAACCAGGTTTACTGCTCACATTGTACCAATCATGAATGGGCAACTGGTCATTCGTGCCTTAAACGTCTGGACTGAATATCCTACCCTCAGGCCTCTACACTCCTGATGTGGCAAAACTGGACTAGATGACATGTGGATGTGATAACAATTTACATAAATCAGGAGAGAAAAGAAAATGTGAGATTGACTAGGAACGTGTGAGTCAAGTGGAGGAAAGGAGGGGAAAGATGAGACAGAGGAATAGGGCTGAGAGGTATGGTACTATGAATGATGGAGGTGTGAGCTGGACAGAGGGCAACAAGATGGCAGAGGACAGAATGACAAGCAGGTGATGTGTTTGTGGCAACACTTCATGGGATGAAGGCATGTGGCTACAGACAGGTAGAGAGATATATTCCTCTAAATTTATATCTCTGCTTATGAATCAAGGAACTATAAAAAAAGTTTCATGGGCAATCTCCCCACTCACTATGCAGTAGAAGACAAAAAACTGCCTGCAACACAAGTGCTGGATATATGGGTTGCCATATTCCCTAAAAAAAGACAATAATGATTTTTACACACTCCCTCATGCCCCATGTAAAGATAAAAATTTTATGTCATGGCTACCAATACCCACTACATGTAATCGGTACTATTATAATGTACTGTGTACTGAAGATATGTATCCCTGAAATATGTGTACAGTATAATACAGTATATGCAACACTATTTCTAAAGAATACTAGTCTTCTGTTCATACTCTACATTAAGCACTCTCATCACAGTATCCATTAATAAATATTATAAAAATCAGGAAGAAAAATGAATGCAAATTACCCTGAAAATAGGAAGTTATTCTGGAAAGAGTTGTGGAAACGCAGAAGTGACAGTGGAAGGACGTGTGAAAATGTGAAGGATGTAAGTGATAGATTATTAACCCATGGGCATGAAGTAAGAAGCAGATGGAAAGAATATTTTGAAAGTCTGATGACTGGGAATGGACAGGGCACAGTAGCTGTAAACATGATTGGTTTTGGGGGTGTGCAAAGAAGGAATGGAGTGCCTGGAAACGTGACACTGGCAGAAGTGAAGAACACTGTGAAATGGCTGAATAATGGGAAAGCAGCTGATGTTGATTTTTTTTCTCTCTTTTTTTCTTTTTTACATCATGTCCCCTTTATTCGGTATGAGCTAAGGCGTTCCCCCTGGGTAGAGGACTTTGGTTTTGGAGCATGTAGCACGTTATGACCTGATGCCCTTCCTGATGCCTACCAACAACCCTTGGGTGGACTTGAACCTTCGACCCTCTGGTCAGAGCACTCTAACCCACTGCACCACGGCTGCTACAACCAGCTAGGTGACAGGAGAACACTACCTCTCCCAGCAAGGCAGCTTACAGGGCACAGCGCCAACTCACCACTCTTCGGTCTCAAGTCAAGGCGCCCTACCACTGAGCCGCTATGCCCCCCCAAAAAAGAGACCTGAATTTCTACAGTCAGCATTATCAGTCACTCACAGTAACCACTGGGTTTCAGAGATGTTTAAGAGTAGTGGAGTAAGTGGAATGAAGTGCTTGTTGGAGATATGCAAGAAGGAATTGATGAGTGAAACTGTGCCAGTAGAGTGGAAAAAGGCTGTGGTTGTACCCCTGTACAAAAATAAGGGTAAGCGAAGTGAGTGCAAGAATTATTTTGGCATAAGTCTACTGAGTGTTGTAGGGAGGGTATATGGAAGAACATAAATTAAGATAGGGGGTACAGTGGCTCAGTGGTTGAGAGCCTGAGTTAAAACCGAAGTCATGAGTTCACGCAGCACCAAGGTAAGCTGCCTTGCCAGGAAAGGTAGCACTCTTTTGTCACCTAGCTGGATGTAGCAGCCGTGGCTCAGTGGGTTAGAGTTCTCTGACCAAAGGGTCAACGGTTCAAGTCCACCCAAGGGCCACTGGTAGACATCAGGAAGGGCATCCAGTTATAAAGTGCTACACGCTCCAAAACCAAAGTCCTCCACCCAGGGGCAACATCTTAGCCCTTATCCAAAAAGAAAAGGGGGAGGAATATGGCATAAAAAATAAATAAATAAAAAGTAGGAGAGATATCAGAAGGCCCAGTGAGTGATGACCAGGGCAGCTTTAGGAGTGGCAGAGGATGTGTTGATCAAATATTTGCAGTGAGACAGATAATGGAGAATGCTTGTGGGAAGGACATTAAGGTGTTTATGGCATTTATCGATCTTAAAAAAGCATACGACAAAGTAGACACAGAATGATTGTGGATGGTTTTGCACATGTACAGTGTAGATGGTAAGCTGCTAAGTGCCGTCAAGAGTTTTTATGATGGTAGTGAGGCATAAGTAAGGGTAAATGGGCATTTAAGTGAATAGTTCATGATCAATGTGGGCATGCAACAAGGTTGTGTGATGTCCCCATGGTTGTTCAATATATATATGGATGGGGTGATGAAAGAAGTAAAATTACGAGTGATGGAGAGAGAGATGGTGTTGGTAATGAGTGGCGATGGATGGCATATCTCAAATCTGATGTATGCTGATGATGCAGTACTATTGTACTGGTACTACTGCAGTAAACTAGTGCAGAGTTTTGTAGATGTCTGTGGGTGCTATGCCTTAAGAATAAATGCAGCAAAGAGTAAAGTGTTTGTTATTACGAGAGAAGGTGACTCCCAGTGTAATGTTCCTGTGAAAGGAGAGAAACTGGAACTGGTGAAAGAGCTCAAATACCTGGGTACAGAGATAGAAAAAAGAGGAAAATGTGCAAAAGAAGTGTGAAGTAGAGTGACACATGTAAGGAAAGTAGCTGGTGCTATGAAGGCCATGGTAAGAAAGAGAGACTTGAATGTTGCAGCTGCGCGAGGCTTACATGAAGAAATGTCAGTCCCAACACAGGTGTAAGACTGTGGTGTGGTTTGAAAATGAAAAGTCAAGAGTAAGAGCAGTGGAGATGGGAATGTTGTGGAATATATGTGGTGTATGGAGAGTAGACAGGATACAGAATAATGTGATTCGTGAAAGATGCGGAATGAGGAAATCTCTGGACACCAGAATTGAGGAGAATGTACTGAGATGGTATAGTCACGTGGAAAGAATGGATGACAATAGAGTGGTGAAAAAGGTATATCGTGTGAATCTGATGGACAGAGGTGACGAGGTAGAGCAAGAAGAAGGTGGAGAGATACGGTGGATGAATGTGTGAGGCTAAGGGACTGACAAGAAATCGAGCTGGCTGGATGAATTTTGTGCAAAGCACATGACCAAGGATTTGGTACCCCTTTATAACATGACAGCATTCAGACTGACTCCACTGAATAGGTATATATGAAACTACAGTATATGGTGAAATCTTTTGGCCTATCAGATGGTGCCAGGATTCTGTGGGCTTGAATGATGAATGAATGGAAGCATGGCCCATTGAATTGGGCAAAAATTGGCTGTCTGGATGCTGCTACTCCTCACTCCACCCTACGGTGAGAAAGGAGATCCGGATGATGATGATGATGATAAATATCAGACATGAAAATATAAAGACACACAAGGAAAAGATACAGCTGACACAGAATTAATTCATTCTAGTCAGTGTGAAGGAAAGAAGCATATTCTAAAGTGAAGATTATGGATGATACCACCCCAAAAAGGTCTACTGGTATCTGGATCTATGAAAATTCTGTAGTACACATGCAGCTACGTAAAGCTGAGCCATAATATTAAGTACAGTAGCTAACATAATTTCAAAAGATGGTAGTAGAAATATCTGCTGTACTGTATATACCAAAAGCATTACTGTATAAAGAAACCATTACCCATTTCAATTTACAATCCTTACCAATAAGGCGACATCATAGTCGTAACTGATAACTGGCATTATAATATTATATAAGCAACTGCCAATATTCTTTTAGGATCTACTCTCAAAGTAACTTGCTGGTTACAGACTCAATTGATGAATACAATTTACACTCACATTTTGAAGATGTACATAACTGCAGCATATGTTCAATATGTATGCTAAGCATTGCACTTGTACCATACTGTAATTATAACTACCTGTATGGGAAAATCATATTAACTTTAAACCAAGTACATCACTGATGAACTGAATGAGTTTAAGGTTCTGTATCAACACTTAAGGGAGACGTTACTTGCGTTACGTGACACTTCAGATGCCGATTATAGTTGGATTTGTTTGTGAATGACTTCCCACAGGACTTGCACTGGTGTGGTCTCTCACCAGTGTGGGTTCTGATGTGCAGCTTGTACTTGTATTTGGACGAAAATGACTTATCACACAGAGTACAAGAGTATGGACGTAGAAGGCGGTGTGCACTATTTATATGATAATTAAGGTTTGAACGGTAGTAGAAGGCAGTGCTGCAGATAGTGCACGCGTGAGACTTGATGCCATTATGTCGATTGAGATGGTCTTGGAGATCAGAGCGGCGGGCAAGTGTCTTACCACACACATTGCACACTACGCTCCCTTCACCACTGTGGCTATTCATGTGAGAGTTGTAGCTGGAAGCTGTGGAGAGTGTCTGGCCACACAGTTCACATGTGTAGACTGGACGCTGCCTGTTGTGAGTCACTACATGTGCCAGTAACCCAGACACTTTCATAAATCCTCGTCCACATATGGAACAGCAGTGATCATACTGACCTTTATGCATTGCCAGATGGCACTGGTACACAGATTCCAGAGCAAATCCTCGTCCACAGATCTGACACTTGTGGCTGAACTGTCCAGTACAGCTATCTCGGTGGACTTGCATATTACTGCGATGACTGAAGCCACGACCACAACTGTCACACTTAAAAGGCTTTTCCCCTGTATGAGTTCTGTAGTGTGCTTCCAAGTTACGATTATTTGCAAAAGTCTTTGAGCATGTGTTACACTTGAATAATTTTTTCTTTGCTGTGTGTGTTTTCATATGTGACAACAAAGCCTGTACTGAACTACACTCTTTAGTGCATATTTTACATGCTAAACTCTCTTGCATATGATCTTGCACATGCTTTTTGAGTTTAGATTTCCTTAAAAAGATATTATCACATAATTTACACAAGTAAGTCTTATGAAGCTGAACATGTCTTCTAAGTGCTCTTTCTGAGCTGAACTTTTTCCTACATGTGTCACAGCTAAAGTGAAAAGCATATGCCTTATGGCGCCGTTCAATGTGTCTAACAAGGGCCTGACGGTTGGAAAACACTTGGTCACACTGTCGACATATTTGCAACTTGGCATGCTTCTTGGCTTTGATATTCCTCACCAACAGAGTTGGCTTGTGATACTCAGTTGCATCCTCTTCCTTCCTGGATTCCTCCTCCAAACCACTTGAAGAGACCACAGGGGACCCTTCACATACATCCTTGCTTGGTCCCTCCACTGCTGTGCTGACACTGGGCTTTTCCTCTGTGCATACAGGCTGCTCCTGCGTACTCCCTGGTTCATTGACCACATCATTTTCCAAACCCTGTTGTTGTTTCTTTGATACATCCTGTTCCTTGCTCTGCTGCACCTCAGACATTAAAGTGCCTAAACAAGTTGAGGTTGAGGCACAAGTATCATTCTGAGATGCCACCGTTACACTTGCTGATACTTCAACTGTCTTGCTAGATCCCTGACTATCTTTCCCCTCTTCCTCTGAAAGTGTGTTCTTAATCTCTACTTGTGACTCCCCAATCAAGTTACAATCACAATCTTCAATATCAATCTCACAATCCACAAACACCATGTTATTGTCATTGCTAGGTGGCTTGCTGACTGATTGGTGAGTCTGTATTGTTTCTAGCTGACTGACAGGCTTACTCAGTGACTGATGTTTGTGCTGTGACTCGAGATGACTGATGGGCTGACTCATAATCTTAACTGGTGCAGGAGTGTGCTGCTGCTTAACACTAATAACCTGGTGCTCAATGGGTTGCTGACACTGCTGCTGTGGTTGCTGCTGAGTGTGTTGTGGCAACTGCTGGTGTTGTACAGACTGCTGCTGGATATGCTGATGTTGCTGTTCTTGAGGGTGTGGTTGTTGTTGTTGCTTTTGTGACTGAGGTTGCTGCTGTTGAGGCTGTGAATGTTGTTGCGGTGGTTGTTGGGCTGCCTGCTGCTGCTGCTGAATTTGATGTTTTTGTTGTTGGTGTTGCTGCTGCTGCTGCTGCTGGTGATGGTTGTGGTGGTGGTGGTGGTGGTGGTGGTGGTGCTGTTGGTGGTGGTGTGTCTGATGCTGCTGCTGCTGCTGCTGATGCAGCTGTTGTACCATGGTGGGCATGTAGTGCTGGATATTGGTAAGGTGATGTGAGGCATGGTGGTGTGAAAGGTCTTCTTGTTGCTGCTGCTGCTGCTGCTGTTGTTGCTGCAAAATATGATGCTGCAACAGCTGCTGGTGTAACTGTGTTGTCTGGTACTGCACTGCTTGATGCTGTTGATGCTGTTGTTGTGTCCCTCCTTGGTGCTGATGCTGTTGCTGTGGTGGAGCTGCTCCTTGTTGTTGCTGCTGTTGCTGCTGCTGTTGATGTTGTTGCTGGTGGTGGTGTTGCTGTTGCTGTTGCTGATGCTGATGCTGCAGCTGATGCAGATGCTGTTGCTGCTGAAGCTGCTGTTGCTGCTGCTGGATTTTTTGTAATGTTGGGATGCGGATACCATGCTTCTCACAGTTGCCTTCAATCTTGGTCATTATATACTTCCTGTGGATGTCAGAGATACACTGAAAACTTGAGAGCATGCAAGTCTGCCAGGCAAAGTCAGAGACACAGAAGAAAAACAGGGTATGCAACAAAAACATTGTGAAAAATTTTGCAACCTATCACATGTACAAAATACTGTTCACAACAGATGCAGCATTTAAACGTTATATTAAGTACTGTATTGATACAGTTTTGGAATCTTCATTTACTTTCTTTAAACTCAATTTTATACCAAGAAATACATGTACTGTATCTACCACTGCATGGCTGGTTTGATAATAAATAAGCATAGAAGGTTTAGCTTCAATAAACTAAATAATAATAATAAGTAATTAATCAAATACAGTAAAGCCTCATTAATAGGTGACAATTGAGTTCCAACACTCTACGAGTTAGCATTTTTATAAGTTAAAGGGGTTTCCCCCCACACCCTCCAAAAACACATTATACAGTTCAGTACATTAAAAAAAAATTAAAACTAATAGAATCTGACCATGTTTTGGTACTGCAGGGATGTATTCAAGCTTGGAGGAGGCCTCTGGCAGGGTGAAGAGGTGGATTGGGGGGCTCTAGGTCACTTTTCTGAACACTTTTCTAATAAAAACACTTAACACTTTGAGCACTTAGAGTATACACACTTAGATTACTATACTATACACTGTAAAGGCCATCACAGTACTGTATCACTTACATCACATAACCTAAAATGTGTTGGGTTAGATATCAAACTCAGCACAAATTGAAAGAGTCGAAGCGCCAGCATGCATCGACCCAACACCTTCAGCTTCTCCTGCAGGGTAAGGTTCTTCAGCTTAATGTCCTTCCTCTTGGATAGTACAGTGGGCCTCATGCTACCGTCAGAAGACATGATGGCAAGGTGTGTAGGTCTTTTAGCTCAATAAACAAAGTGTAACGCAATGAAAATGCACTAGCGAGCAGAAACAGATGTGTCTGCAAGTGAAAGATGGCAGCAAACTCAGCGTTGCAGAGGCACGGGTGCAAGTTACGTGTTTGTTTACAAGTCTAACTTGCACTTTTCCCATGAGTAAAAGGGGTAATACGAACTACTGTCTCCAAAACAAGTTACCACGTGGAGCCTCTTGCGTCATGATTATGAATTTAACCTCATTACCTTGTGTGTCCATGAATTACTGTAATGGAAATTTTTACGAACTGATTTTTTTTTTTTCATGATAGCCTCTACGAGTTATCCCGAATTATTATTTACTGAAGTACAAACTAATGAGGGTTTACTGTAATAAAGGATTAACTAAATACAGTACCCGATAAGCCTGTGTGGATTTTTTCCTGCTATTTATAGGGGCTGTTACATACTACTACTGTACTATACTCAGTCCAAGCTGGTTTGAAAGTAAGTGCTCCACCTCTGGGATTTGACGTCAAAATTGCTCCACCTACAGTCCACTATGATTGGCTGGTGGGGTGACAGGCGCACGCACACACACACACACACACACACACACACACACACACACACACACACACACACACATTTCACACTGAATCAAATCGTGTCTTGCCCTGACTCAATGCTCTCACCCTCTTATTTATACTCTGTACAATATCCACGATAAACAATATAATCTCTCTCTCTCTCTCTCGTTAGGGTTATCAACTCTATGAAGTACGTAAGATACTGATTTACAGCATGGACCTCGATAATCATTTTCATTGTCCTTCCTCTCCATCATTCTCTCTCTCATATCACTGTCAGCTCAATCCTATTGAGCTGGTATGGGCACAGGTAAAGACTGAGATAAGAATGCAAAACTTGAACAGCGATCAAACACTGCGCAAGGTGGAGCATTTAACAAAGGCCGCGATTGAAAAGGTGATAAAACAGAACTGGCAAAGGTGTATTGCACATACAAAGAAAGTTGAGGAAGAATACAGAGACAGTGATGTAGTATTTAACCATTTGCTTGAGAACTTTACCATCAATGTGGAAGAGACCAGCAGTGAAGAGGATGAGTGTGCAGTGGACATATCGTGATGTGGGTCGTGTGTGTGTGTGTGTGTGTGTGTGTGTGTGTGTGTGTGTGTGTGTGTGTGTGTGTGTGTGTGTGTGTGTGTGTGTGTGTGTGAGAGAGAGAGAGAGAGAGAGAGAGAGAGAGACTGTAAATGCAGTTTTTAATGTATGAGTTTTGTTATATTTATTTATGCAATTATTTCATGTCTTCCCTCAAGGGTCTAAATATTGTGTAGCAAAAATGTATGTGTCCTACAAAAACTGTTTTATGTGATGCTTATATATTTTTTTCTCCTTTAACTGATTAAATGACTTCTGTATTGAGTTGTTTTCCAATTTTCCCACTGAAGACAGACACAGCCAATACAAATCATTTAGAATATTATTCTTAGTTCCAGTGAAGAATTTCCATCCATCCATCCATCATCTAATCCTACACTGCCCCATGAGAAGCGTAGGAGTCCGGGGCTAGGCAGTTGGTCTCGACATTTTAGATGAGAGTGACCAGCCTCACTCATCCCTGAGTGGCATTACATGAGCAATCACCCCCAACCACCCCTTGGATATCAAACTTCACTGGCTCAATCCGACTGGAGCGCAATAATTACCCACTAAACCACCAGGTGCCAAAATTTGGCTATATGGTTACCACCAAGCATAGTAAATGGTTTCCTGGGGTACAGGAAACCATTTGGCTTGTCACTCAGTGTAGAGTCACCCACAGGCAGAAGGAAAAGGAAAGAATGAAGGAAAGAAAGACAGAAAGGGGAGTGTAAAGTCACCCGTAGGCAGAAGGACAAGGAAAGAATGAAGGAAAGAAAGACAGAAGAGGATGGAAGGAAAGAAAGATGGAAGAGAGGCAAGGGCAAACACCTGACTGCAGCACCACATCGAGTGAGTGGATGGTGAGCGCCCCCACCTACCATATTTTATTGAGGGAATTTACATTTAATATATGAAGAAAATAAAGGATACGGCAGCAGCAGATGATGCAGGGCATGTCTTGTGACCTCAGTTGACTCGAATGAAAGAGAGAGAGAGTGAATGCGATTTTTAATGTATGATTTTTGTTATATTTTTTAATGCAATTATTTTATTATGCAGGAGTCTTACTGCAAAATGAGACAAATCCCTCGTGCCGGCCTTTACACGGTGACCCGACACAGGCAGGGAGGGAGGGAAGGTCAGGGGAGGCAAGGCATGGCCAACCGGTGACCTTGGGTGAGGTTTGATGAGAGAGAGAGAGAGAGAGAGAGGAAGGACAATGAAAATGATTATCGAGGTCCATGTTGTAAATCAATATCTTACGTATTTCATAGAGTTGATAACCCTATCAAGAGAGAGAGAGAGAGAGAGAGAGAGATTATATTGTTTATCGTGGGTATTGTCATTCATTCATTCATACATTGCCAGACGTCATGTATCCCAAACGGGGTGACCAAGGGCTTAGAGTTAATTGTTTTACAGGGAGGGGCACTAATCCTCCACCAACCCCACTTGACACACAGGACGTGGGTATTGTACAGAGTATAAATAAAAGAGTGAGAGCATTGAGTCAGTGCAAGACATGATTTGATTCAGTCTGAGGTGTGTGTGTGTGTGTGTGTGTGTGTGTGTGTGTGTGTGTGTGTGTGTGTGTGTGTGTGTGTGTGTGTGTGTGTGTGTGTGTGTGTGTGCCCCCACCAGCCAATCATAGTGGACTGATAAAGGATTTGATGTAGAGATAAGTTTCATAATACATAACAAAGAAAGAAGTTAAAATGAAAGGCAGCCAAGAGGCTCACACTGCGGTCACGTTCCAGGGGATTTTCATGGAGGGCTGAAAGGAATCACAGGTCACAAGATCCACCTGTCCATATTTGCCACTCCTAAATCCCTTTCTTCCCTCCGTTGCTCTCTCTCTCTCTCTCAACACACCACAACAAAATGTAAGCAAAAATGTTCATATATATATATATATATATATATATAAAGAGAGAGAGAGAGAGAGGAGTGTTGGAAGAGGACGGGATGAAAGGAATGAGGCATTGAACACTGGTATGCTACATTTAAAAGACAATGAAAGGGGTAAAAACCTGAGGGAAAATAAAAATAGGGTGATAGAACAGTGGAAGTCGAGGGATTGAATATACCGGTAATGACTTTATTGACGTGGAACAAAGTGTACGAGTCCTAGAGTATGATAGAGATGGGCGCACACTCACATACACACACACACACACACACACACACACACACACACCAGAATACTGAATATTGTCCCTTGAGAATTAGCCTCCCTTCTCAGGTCACACACACTCTTGGCTGCCTTTCATTTTAACTTCCTTCATCCTTATGTATTATGAAACTTATCTCTACTGTACATCAAATCCTTTATCAATACCCCTCTTATGTTTCCTTTTCTTGCTCGCTCGCTCAAGAGAGAGAGAAATTTATTATATCGTGGATATTGTACAGAGTATAAATAAGAGAGTGAGAGCATTGAGTCAGGGAAAGACACAATCTGATTCAGTGTGAAGTGTGTGTGTGTGTGTGTGTGTGTGTGTGTGTGTGTGTGTGTGTGTGTGTGTGTGTGTGTTCTTACCTAATTTTATCTTTACAGGACTGAGTCAAGTTCGTACTGTCCCGTGTCATAAACTATATTTATCGTACATATCCTTAAATTTGTGAATTGTTTTGGCACACACTATTTCATTTGGTAGTGCATACCATTGATCAACTGCTCTGTTTGGGAAACTGAATTTCCTTACGTCTTTATCACCTCTCTTCTTATGCTGTTTTTTGCAGTGTCCTCTTGCTGATGCTTCCCCATATGTTAAGTAATCATTTATGTCTATTTTCTCCTTCCCTGATATGCATTTATATAGCATTATCATGTCACCTCTTTTCCTTCTCACCTGTAGTGTTGGTAGAGTCAGTTTATTTAGTCTTTCTTCGTAGCTTAGATCCCTTAAGCTTGGTATCCATCTTGTAGCGGCCCTTTGAACTTTTTCAATCTTGACTATGTGTTTTTTGAGATGAGGACTCAAGACTACTGATGCATACTCCAGGGCTGGTCTGATGAATGATGTTATTATCCTTCTTAGCATGTCTTTATTTATGTATGTGAATGCTATTCTCATATTTACAAGCAGTGTATACATGTTCCGTACCTTCTCACTGATGTGGTCAGCTGGAGATAGTCTGTTATTGATAATCACACCTAGGTCCTTCTCTCTTTCTGATGTGTGTAGGATTTTATTTCCTAACGTATAATCCCAATCAGGTCTTTTTCCACTTTTACCAAACTTGATTACATGACACTCGTCCACATTGAATTCCATTTGCCATGTATTACTCTATTCATGAAGTTTATTTAATTCTTCTTGTAGCTCTTTACAAGAGTCTGTGTTAGTAATTCTCCTTTGTATTTTTGCATCGTCTGCAAACATATTTAGATAGCTTTCATTTCCAGTGTGACTGTTAATATCATTTATATACACTAAAAACATGACTGGTGCCAGCACTGAACCCTGTGGTACTCCACTAGTCACTTCTTTCCATGATGAGTAGTTTCCCCTTAGTATTGTTCTCATTTCTCTTTTTATGAGAAAATCTTTGATCCAACAAAACAGTTTGCCTCGAATTCCTTCTTGATGGTACAGTTTCCATAAAAGTCTTTGGTGTGGTACTGTGTCAAATGTTCTCTTGAAATCTAAATAGATACTGTCCACCCATCCTTCTCTTTCCTGTACTGTGTCTGTTACTCTGTCATAGTTGCTCAACAGATTAGTAACACATGATTTTCCTTTTCTGAAACCAAACTGTCTTTCTGTTATCATACTGTGTTCTTCCAGATGATTTACTCAAGCTTTTTTTATAAGCTTTTCTAATACCTTGCTTACAACACTGGTCAGTGATACTGGTCGGTAGTTGAGTGGATTTTGTCTATTCCCTTTCTTGAATAAGGGGACAATATTTGCTTTCTTCCAAATATCAGGTAGTTTACCTTGACTCAAGGATTTCTTGAAAATTAAAAATAATGGTTTACTTAACTCCTTTGCACATTCTTGTAGCACCCAACATGAAATTTCATCAGGACCATTTGCTTTTTCTCTGTCTAATTTACTTAACTCCTCCTGTATTACTTTTTCTGATATTTGTATATCTGGTAGTATGTGTGGAAATGCATGTTCCACATAGTCCCTCTCAAAATTTTTTTCTTCTGTAAAAACTGATTGGAAATTCTTATTTAGTGCTTCACAAATATCTTTCTCTTGTGTATAGGTGATTTCCTCGTCTGTAATGGATTGTATTATATCTTTTACTTTGGTTTTGCTTCTGATGTAGCTGTAAAATAGCTTTGGTTGATCACTACTTTTATTTATTATATCCTCCTCAAACTGTTTTTGGGCTTCCCTCCTTATTCTTGTATAATCGTTTCTTGCCTGTTTGTAATTATTATATGCCCTTTCACTATTGTGTCTTCTGTATCTATTCCACAACAAATCTCTTCTTTCTTTTGATTTTTTACATTCTGTATTGAACCATTTCTGTATTTTCTTATCTGCTTCTTTGTGCTGTGGGATGTACTTCTGGACTCCTATTTCATAAAATTCACAGAATTTTTTATATACAGCATTTAAACCTTGTCCTCTAAGCTCATTTTCCCAATCAACTTCTAAGAAATACTTCTTTAGGTCTTGATAATTTCCCTTTTTATAGTTTAGGCTCTTTTTGTAACTTTCATTGCTGTTAACTATGTCATATGCTATCCTGAAGTTGTAATTTAGTACTGCATGATCGCTTTTGCTGAGTGGAGGGTGATATATTAAACTGTCAATATCATTTTCTTGCCTAGTAAATATGAGATCTAGCATTGAAGGTACATCGAGTCCTCTTTTTCTGGTGGTTTCCCTCACATGTTGCGTTAGGAAAAACTCTTGCACGAGATCCAGGAGCTTTTGGTCCCAACAGCTTTCTTGGCTAATTATATCTAGAGTATTCCAATTTATATTTGTATTAAAATCGCCAGTTAGTATAATTCTTTCCGATTTCTCTTCCATTTTATGTAGTAATGCTCTTAAACTCTGAATTGTACTCTCTGCCAGGTCCTCATATTCGTCTCTTTCCCATGTGTTTGATCTGGGTGGCATGTACAAATTGGCTACAATTACTTTCCCTTCAGATGTGTTGATCTCTACTGCAATCATTTCTACTTGTGAGGGTATATCTAGTTTTATTTCATTGACTTTTAGATTTTTCTTAGTTAATATTATAATTCCTCCTCCTTTTTTTAAGTTTCTGTCTCTTCTCCATATATTGTATTCCTCTAAGTTTAGTATGTCATTGGATATCCTTGGTGTTAATTTTGTTTCAGTTAGGCATATTATATGTGGTTCATTTTCTCTGACATAATCATTCATCTCTAGTAATTTAGATACCATTCCATCCACATTTGAGTACATCAACTTTATCATCTTGTTTATATACTTGTCATGACATGGTTCTACTGCCTTCCTCCTTTTCATTCCCTCCTGTTTATGTACCACTTTCGTACTTGCAATCCTATTACTTTGTAAAAAAAATGTGTTCTTCTCCTCTTCTGATCTTCCCTCATTTTTTGTTCTTGCTTCCTCCCTCTTCTCTTTCAGTAATTCCAGTTCCTCTTGTGTTACGCATCATATTATCCATACATTTTTGAACTCCTCTTTCTCCATAAGATTCTTTGCATTTTTTAGTATCTCTTCCACAGTGTTTAAGCTCTGGAAAGTTACCTTTAGAGGTCTTGACTTGCTTTTCTCGTATTTCCCTAACCTTTTGTGATCCTCTATGTCTTTACTACAGATTTCCTCTGATACTTCTTTCAATAAGCTCATAACATTTGCCATCTCCTTTTTGTCTCTTGTGATCTTGTTTTTTACTTCTTCCTCTTCTATACCAGTGATTACTATAGATTTGTTGATATCTACTGAATCTCTAACTAACTTTGGATTGTTTTGGATTATTCTTTTCACTTCCTTTTAATGCTTTTTACTTCCACCCTTGTTTCTAAGTCTTTCTTTACTTTCACCATTTCAGCATACGTGGTTTCCACATCATTTTTGTAGCTTTGCACAGCGTCATTCATCTGTGTTATCTTCTCCTCATTATCACTGCTCTGGTCTATCAGACTGCTTACTTGCCTAACTGTCTCTGTATCATTTTTGAACTCTTCCATAATATTCTCGTGATTGACTACTGTACTTGCCATTTCACTCATTTTCCTCCTAAGTGTACTCAATTCCATTGTTAGTTCACTGACGGTTGTGTCTTTCTTGTTGACCTCCCTTCCTAGTTTTTCTATTTCTTCCTTTTGCAAGTGCATCTGCTTCTTTATTTCATCAATTTCATTCTGGAAAGCCATCTCCAGTTTGTGCACAAGTTCAACCAGTCTATTGTGAGTCTCCATTTCAACCAGTTCTTGGTAGAAATCATCATCTTGCTTACTACCTTTATCCCTTTTCTTTTCCAAATTTGCTTTACTAAAGTATGTGGCCATTTTGCAATACTAAAAGCACAGAGTACTTACATTCCCTGGGGCAGTTGTAGTCTAAACAAACAATCAGCTGATTGAGCGCATTCTTTTGCTGTTCGGTTCTCTTTTCTGTTTGAACAAGTCTTGTTTAAACTTCTTCTTATTTTTTTTTTTTTTTTTTTTTAATAATAAAAAATCATTTAGTCTAACCTGGTACAGAGCTTGACTCATATAAAGATACTAATTTAGGTAATGCCACTGGCCGTGCTGGCTCAGTATGGAGCGCTGTCGGCGCACGTCTGTTCTCCTTGGTAGCTGCTGTGTGTGTGTGTGTACGTGTCTGTCACCCCACCAGCCAATCATAGTGGACCGTAGGTGGAGCGATTTTGACATCAAATCCCAGAGGCGGAGCACTTACCTTCAAACCAGCTTGGACTGAGTATACTACTACTACTACTACTGCTACCAGCAGCACCAGGAGCAGTAGAGAAACCCTGGTCCTTCCGGGCAAGCAAAACCATCAACTGCTGGCATGCAATCGCCCCTGAAGGGCTGTCTCATGCACTGAACCAATTTTCCCTTGTGGTGGACAGCATCTTACCATAACAAAGCATGGGAAAAAGTGTGGAGGTTTGGTTCCTAAATGGATACCACAATTACATCTCTTCATCCAGTTAACAAGAGCATCAGAATAGGCTCCACATCACTCCATTATTTGGTTAAAAGGTTACCACCCAGCAGTGTGGATACTTTCCTCTGTTACAGGAAACTGTTAGGCTTGTCACCAGTGTAAATCACCTAAGAAGTAGTACACAGCAATATATCATGTGAGATGATGGTTACTACCACATACCACAAAGAGCTGTTGTGTAAATCTGTTTGTGCAAATCATCAGAAAACAATATTAAAGTTACACAGAAATTTATTTTAACCCCTTCGCCACAAGGGTGACTAATCTTGCGTATTACCATGTACGAGGCTTCCCTCCCCTGTTCCCCCACACTACTTTTCCAGGGAAAAGCTGCTATCTTACGAAAATAGCTATGGTGTTTTGTATGTCTGTGTATATGTGTGTATGTGAGTATATGCCTATGTGTGTAAGACTGAATCTGTCACTGGTTATGCTTGTTATAAAAATAATATAAATCAAAAAATATTTCTGAGTAGGTTTATAAAAATTACAGTGCAGTGAAAGATTACATATATACGAATTAATTCAATGTACTTACCTATTAGAAATGTTTCCTCTGAACTCAAATCTAGTTCTACAATTTCTTGGCATTCACGCCTCTGCTTGGCCCAGGCTGTGGCATATCCTGGCTGTGCCACTAAAGATACTGTACAACATACTTCTGCTCCAGTACACATAAATGCGGGGCAATTTCATTATTCCCATGGAAACAAAAGGCGGATAAAGCTGTACATATCACTTTCTGAAACTGGATGCCAAAAAATGCTGTTTACTTTACCCCTTTTCTGTGGGTGTTCACTGAAAAATTTATTTGTCTTCTTCTGTCCATTCACATTATTGTTTCACCACATCTGCATAAAAAAATAGCTTGAAAGAGTCCAAAGGCGACACAATTTCAGATTTGCTGATCGCTGGGTTCAGCCCGAAAAACTCGGTCGTAATTCAGGCACGTGATTGGGACGTGTGTCAGTAAATATGTAGCATATCAACCGCCAGCCACCTTCAATATCTTTTTCATGAATATCATCAAATTCACCAAATTCATCACTCTCAAGTTCTTTACTTGACGAGTCATTGATATTCGAGTCTTGAGCCGACAGCTGATAGTCTTCATCACTCGAGGAATCTCGAGATTCCTCAAGAATACACTGTGATTCAGCAAAATTCACTGTGTAGGGAATGACAGTACACTCTCCTATGACACAAAGTAAAGACCGATCCTGGGGGGATGCAGAGGTACTGTCCAATACGCCATCAATCACGTGCCCTCCCATATATATATTGGAATTGGGTGAAAAAAAAAAAGTGGGTGGAGCTTATTATATCCTTAGTAATATATACAAGCCCAAATGTAAGGCAGTAGCACAATAAACTAAACCCTCTGCTGTCTCCTTTGGTGGCACTGATATATGACGACACAGAGGCATCATAGTGTGCACGCACTGGAGGGTTACGACAATGTATAAGCGTCATCGTGGTGAAAGGGTTAACAAAGATGACTTAACTTCCTGCTGAGGATGTCTATGATCTTGAGAAGACAGTGTATCTGACTATAAGGATAGATTTCTTCAATTCTACTGACCTTATTTTTTCTTTAAAAAAAAAAAAAAAAAAAAAAAAAAAAAAAAAGGAAATTACACTACCTGGTACTTTCTTTTGATGCTAAGGTTATAACACAAACACAACAACAATACACTCTGCAAAATATCACACTAACCTGTAAAGTGAGAGACGGTGTTCCAGCAAGTCAAACTCATTCACCAGGTGGAAGCACTTACTGCAGATGGTGGTGGAGTGCAGCAGGTGACGAGGCAGTACCACACCCACCACACCTCCCAACTTGTCACCAACACTCACCTGCAGCATCACAATGATACATTACACCACATCACACTTATCTATAAGTTAGGTTTATCTGCAATGCTTCACCAAATGACAATACAGTACTACACACATCTGTGGCCATGCTGTCAGATGAAACACACAGCAACTCATCTGTCTTGATCAACTACATCTGACCACATTCTGTTAGCATACAATACTCAACCATGTGAAACTAACAGAAAACAAGAGTCACAAAGAATTTAACAAAGATCTACAGAATAACAACAGCTGCAGATGATAGAAGAAAATTTCATATCTAGTGTATTTCTAGTGACAAAGTTGCCATTGATTTACCCTTAGCTATGAGTATCGTAAACACCACAGAACTTCTTCATAATATCCTTACACTTTCCACAAATAATTATAAATATCAGTCATTTACTACTAAATTAAAGCTTTATACCACGACACACAATGACCTCTGGGTATACTGTACAATATAGTATATGTTCTACCTTATCATCGATAAATGAAATAAACTGATAAGCCAGTCCCTACTTTCGATACGACGGTGCTCAATGAATCCATGGAGCAAGCAGCAAATGTTGAGTCTGGCTGTGTGCTGTTGTGAGTACTGATGAGTGAGTCACATAGAAGACACACCTCCCCTCGAATACTGCTGCTCTCATCACTCTCACTTCGCACTTTCTTTTTACAAGATGCGTTTGCCTGTCAACAATACAGTACGAAAACTTAATAGGATAATCAGCTAATATTCTATACCTTGGATATCAATGAAGTGACATTTTCAGCATACTATAACCATTTCCCATCACATGGAATGAGGAGAAACACAACTATGAGACGTTAACAAGTATGGTAACTGGTTTACTGTGATATCAAACAAGTCATACCGTACTACGTCATCTATTGCTTGGTTTATATAAATTGTTTAATTCTCCTTATCAGCTGTGCATGTGATTTAGTTTTCACTTTTCCATCAATACATTACCCTCAAATTACTACTAACAGAATGGCATTCACCACAAAACCATTTTAAAAGAATGATCTTTACAAGTGGATAAGACCAACCTTGGCAAGGGATACATGTGAGGCGCAGGAAAGCGTGGTAGTAGCTGCCTCACTGACCCCCTGCTGCTCCTGCTGCTGCTGCTGCACCTCTGCCCCTGCTCCTCCCTCTCCCCCCGCCACAACTCTCTCACAATCTATGCATGCCCGGCACACACTCTCACCACTGCAGCTTTTCTTCTTGTACCCTGAGTGACTGCACCCCTAGCAACAGAATAGGCGCATACATTAGAACAAGCAACATGTGGTCACGGAAAATAAAGATCAATATAACTTAACCCCTTCTTTATCGGAAAGGTGTTTTGATGTACCCCTGTACATCACTTGCCAACACCTAAGAGACACTGGAACAGTGACCATGGTATACTGGTACACCCGCTAATGAATGCCAACATAAGGGCCTCAGGGTAGCTCAATATGGTTGTTTCTGAGGACCTTGTGATGGTAACAGTTCTATGTTTTGACAACAAAAGACTGTGGCGAAGTTCTGATGAAATCAGACATCATAAGCTATGTCATGACCAAGCTCCACTTGCACCAATGGCTTGCTCACCCATCTATGATGCTTTTAGACCAATCATTATTTTACTTAATATTTCTACTACAGGAAAGAGGAAATCATAGGGGCATTAAGCTTTTAAGCCAGATAATGAAGGTAATGGAGAGGGTTCTGGAAGGTATGATTAAATAGGGAGTGAATATTGATGAGATGCAATCTGGGTTTATGCCAGGCAAGGGGACCACTGATGCCATATTCAATGTTCAGCAGCTTCAGGAAAAATATACAGGAATGAAAAGGGAACTGTACTTTGGTTTTGTTGATTTGGAGAAGGCCTTTGACAGAGTCCCTTGAGAGGTGGTGAGGTGGGCAATGAGAAAGCCTGGAATCGAGAAGTGGCTGGTTGGGGTGGTTATGACCATGTATGTGGGTGCTTGCATCCAGGAAAAGGTGAATGGAAACTTGAGTGATGAGTTTTCCGTGAATACTGGAGTGCACCATGGGGTCAGTTTTGAGTCCATTGTTGTTTATCATGTTACTTGAAGCTCTCTCATGTAACTTCAGAAATGGACTCCCATGGGAGATGTATGCTGATGATTTGGTGCTGGTAGCAGAGAATGAAAGGGAGGTGGAGGAAAGATTAGGGAAGTGAAGAAGTGGTATGGGGCACAAAAGCTTAAGAGTATCCATCCATCATCCAATCCTACATTGCCCCATGAGGAGCATAGGAGCCTGGGGATAGGCAAGTTGGTCCTGACATTTAAGATGAGAGTGACAAGCCTCACTCATCCCTGAGTGGCATTACATGAGCAATGAACCCCAACCACCCCATGGATATAAACCTTCACCAGCTCAATCCGATTGGAGTGCCGTAATTACCCACTAAACCACCAGGCACCAAAATTTGGTTATATGGTAAATGCAGAAAAAACAAAACTGATGGTATATAGGGCTGGTGGCAGTACTGTCAAAGAAGAGGGAGACTGGCCATGTGCAATTTGCCACAAAGGCATGGGAAGTTATTCCACCTTGTGCAATGTCTGCAATAAGTGGGTGCATAAGAGATGTAGACTGCAAGATAATGCTGATTTCATGTGTGCGATGTGTCAGGGAGAGCAAATGGAGATTGTCCGGCATGAAATTAATGAGCTTGCTAGTGAGTCTCTTGAGTCTGTGGAAGACTTTTGTTATTGGGAGACATGTTATGTGCTGAAAGTGGGGCTGGAACTAGCTCTGTGGCTAGAGTAAGAAGTGGTTGGAAGTAGTTCAGGGAGCTGTTGCCTCTCCTGACATTGAGAGGGTTCTCCCTCTGTACTAAGGGATCTTCGTATGCAGCATGTGTCAGGAGTGTAATGCTGTATGGTAGTGAGACTTGGGCAGCAGAGGAAGAGGATATCCGCAGGCTCAAACGTATAGAAATGACAATGATAGGTGGATGTGCAGCATGTCTCTGAGTGTGCGGCCTGGGGGGGGATGTTTACAATGGAAGAGATGAGGGGTAGGATGAGACTGGAGTGTATTGGTGTCGTGATGAGGAGAGGTAGACCGAGATAGTTTGGGCATGTGGAAAGGATGGGGGATGATAAATGAGTGGAAAAAGTGAGAAGTGTTAATGTTAGGGGTAGGGTTGCAAGAGGCAGACCGAAAAAAACCTGGGACGAGGTCACTGAGTGTGACCACAGGGATATGGGACTGAATAGGGAAGTTGCCACAGATCAAGCAGCATGGACAGCCACCATTAGGTGGCCAAGGCCGATGCATGCAAGCATGTTGGTGCCTTCAAAAACAAATGAACGAACGAACTATGGATATTGTACTACCGGTATATCTTCTGGAGACATACAGAAACAATTATTACACCCCTCAGACTGCCTGAGATAGGCACAGTTACCACACACTTAACCACAAGAGAAGATGCCAAGGATATTCTTCTCTCATGGTTCTGATAGTGATGAGGAGTTTATTCCTCACGATGAGAGTGATTTAGATGTACAGTATAAGATGATGATGCAACAGTGTCAGATGTGTCAGTGGACGACAGTGATGCCAATTATGATCATGAAAACGATAGCGAGGTTGATGTGAGTGAGGAGGAGGAGGAGGAGAAAGAGAAAATTAACGGTGAGCTAAATGATGCCACACTCTCAGCAACGAGTGGTTCAAGGTTGCCATCACCATCACATATGTACACACATGCTTTACGCTTCTGTCTGCTCCACTTCGAGATGCCACACATAGCTCACAGGGCAAATAAATATGCCATTCATCTGTGCATGACATTTTCTTCAAGCCAATGTGTCAGGCTTGGATCCAAACACAAGTACTTGTACTTGGACTTAAGTACAAGATCTTGAGTACTTGTACTTGTACCAGTACTTTGGATTTTAAAAATCAATGTACAGTAATACCTAGATATACAATACCCCTAGATCCGATATCCCAGCTTAACGATGAGGGTAGAAATTGCACCATACCCCACCTTATGATAGCTAAACCCCGGTTTAACGATGGGTTTTGATTTTTCTTACCGATTTTGATGATATTTTAGATTAAAATTGTATGTTTAGGTTGATTTATAAACTGCTTTTAGACTTCAATTAATGTGTTTTAGCCACAGGTGGGGTGAGCATTGTCATTTTGGGGTACAGTTTACTAAGGCTGATTTTTTTCAAACTTATATTTCACGATATTCAGATTATATTTGTTGGTTTAGGTAAGTTATTTACGGGTGTTAGGCTTAGGTTAGCTTCCTTGACAGCTGTTAGGCCATTTTGGTTGCCTTTAAACCTGTTTTTGGGCTCATCTGGGTGTGTTTTGGACTTGGTTTAGGGGGAACCCAACTCTGGTAAACAGTCCACACTGAAATACATGTTAAAAGTACCCCGACATACGATACCCCACCTAACGATGGGGTTTTAACTAGCCATTTAGATCATTAAACCGGGGTACTCATCTTAAATGTCAGGACCAACTGCCTAGCCCCGGGCTTCTATGCTCCTCATGGGGCAATGTAGGATTGGATGATGGATGGATGGATGCCTGTACTTGTACTTGTACTGTACTTGAACTTGGGCCATATGTACTTGAAAAAAATCAAGTACTTTCAAGTAATTTTCAAGTAGCTACAGTAGAATCATATAAGCTACACTGCTTAAAAAATTAAGTGACAATAACTGCTTTGTCAATGGCATTAAACTGATTATAATAAGTTTAGTATTTACCTCTTCTGTCTTTCTTTCCTTCATTCTTTCCTTGTCCTTCTGCCTATGGGTGCCTTAACTCTTCTGTCTTTCTTTCCTTCATTCTTTCCTCTTCCTTCTGCCTGTGGGCGACTTTACACTGAGTGACAAGCCAAATGGTTTCCTGTACACCAGGAAACCATTTACTATGCTGGGTGGTAACCAAATAACCAAATTTTCGCACCTGGTGGTTTGGTGGGCAATCACGGCACTCCAATCGGATTGAGCCGTTGACGGTTTATATCCAAGGGATGGTTGGGGTTTATTGCTCATGTAATGACACTCAGGGATGAGTGAGGCTGGACACTCTCATCTTAAATGTCAGGACCAACTTGCCTAGCCCCGGGCTCCTATGCTCCTCATGGGGCAATGTAGGATTGGATGATGGATGGATGGATGGATAGTATTTATTTCAAATGACTGAATTAATTTATATCATAATAATAACTTAAGCTCAATCGCTACTAGTCCTATCTGGCAACTCTGGTGCACACACACTTCAAAGTCTTAACAGGCACCAGCATGTTTACCTTCCCTGGGGATAGGGGGGTTTTCAAGAATACTCCCCCAGTATCCCTGCTTGTCGTATCAGGCGACTAAAAGGGTTGGGGGAGGGTTAGTGCCCCTCCCCGGAAAAGAGCTAACTAAAAAGTCGAACAAGAAGCCTCGGACAAGGACTGACCAAAAGATGACAACCAAGGACCGGACAAAGGACATGGTACGGATTGCGACGTGGAATGTAAGGGGTGCAAATGATGAGGTGAAAGAGAGAGAGATTGTCCAGGTGCTTGAGAGTGCGAAAGTGGATGTATATGGAGTAACTGAAACTAAATAGACAGGAGAGAGTGTGAGAGAATGGGAGTATAGATGGGGTATATGTGCAGGAGTAGGTGAGAATGAGAGGGCAAAGGAAGGAGTGTGTATTGTTGTGAGTAAAAGATGGAAGAAGAACATAAGAGATTATGGATCACTTGGCTCAAGGATTGTGTGGGTAAAATTGAAAGCTGGAATACAAATGTGGACGATTGTGTGCGTGTATGCGCCAATGCAAGATCGTGCAAGCAGAGTGTGAGAAGAGTTCTGGACAAATGTGGAAGTGTGCATGGAAAGTTTGGAAGGAATGAGAGAGTGTTTTTGATTGGTGATATGAATGGTAAAGTAGGGAATGTGAAGGTAGATGGAACAGTTGGTGAGTGGGGTGAGCCTGGTGAGATACATGAGAATGGCAGTGCATTAGTGGACATTTGTGCCGGGAGGGGGTTGGTGATAGCCAATACCCTCTTCAGGCACAAAACGATCCACAGGTATACATCGTGAGTGATGAAAAGGGTGAGTGGTGAATTGAATGAGAGGAAGGCAATGATTGATTATGTGTGTGTGGATGAAAGGATGCGAAGACGTGTAATGGATGCAAGAGCTTATTGAGACTGGGGGAGTGGACTTTCTGACCACTACCTGGTGGTGGCCAGAATCAAGATCCAAGTAAGATGGACAAATAGAAGAAGGGAAGGACAGGAGGTAGGAGTAGTTGCAAGGAGAGTGGAAAGGTTACAAGAGATTGAGAAAAAGGCATACATAAGAGAGAAGTGGAGGAACAATTGGGGAAATATGAATTGGAGCAGATGGGGGATGTGGAAGGTGTGTGCAAGATACTCTATCTACCCATATACCTAGGCTGCTTCCCCCAAGGAAAGGGAGGTAGCCAAGACAGGACGACACACTCCCCATTTACTCATCCATTCAAACACATTCATTCGCATCTTAGCCCCAGAGGGGAGTAGGGACAGATCCTCAACGCACCACACCGCACGAGGGTCAATTGCGCAGTGCAATCAGTGACATCCGCAGCAGGGCCCGACAGCAGAGCTGGTTTACCCCTGCCACATCATAACAGACCCATCCCCTTACCCGCACCTGACCTGACTAGCTGATCAGACCAAATGCAGGAGAATATCCCCTCAGGGCTGCGTCATCATTTATTCATTCACAATTTCTCTCCATTTATTTCTGTCACGCACAGCCACTCTTCCTTGCTCAACTAACATCCCTCTCGCATTCAGCGCCCTCTTCACGCTGTCCATCCATCCTATTCGTGGTCTCCCTCTCAGCCATATACCTCTCACATCAGATCTAGTTATCTTTTTCACCAATCGCTCATTATCCATTCTCTCCGTATGCCCAAACCATCGCAACACCCTCTGCTCAACTCTACCAGCCATCTCCGGAACAACTCCAGTTCTCCTTCGTACTTCATCATTTCGCACTCGATCCACACGCGTCACTCCACACATACTCCTCAGACACCTCATCTCCATTACATTCAAACTTTTCCTCTCTGCTACACCCATATTCCATGTTTCAGCCCCATATAACGCAGTTGGTACCACAACACCCTCATACAGCCTTCTCTTTACATCCATTTAAAGCATATGACATCTAAACACTTTTTTCATTCCTCGCAGCACCTTATCTACTTCATTCATTCTAAACTTCACTTCTGCATCTATTCTTCCATCCACAGCAACATGTGACCCTAAATATTTAAAACACTCTACCTCCTCAAGCAACTCACCATTCAAAACTATATTCATCCCCCTACCATCTACCAACCTCGTACACTTCATCACTTTACTCTTATTCACATTTACTTTCGATTTCCTCCTTTCACACACCCTTCCAAACTCCTCTACCAACTGTCTCAATTTCTCCTCTGAATCAGCCACCAGTGCAGTATCATCTGCAAATGGCAGAAGAAATATGTGCAGCGTGTGATGTGATGTGTGGGGTGAAGAGAAGATGGAAGGGGGTGCAAGGAACAGCATGGTGGAATGAAGAGGTGAGACAGACTGTGGCACAAAAGAAGAAAGCATACAATGAATGGATGAGAAATAGGGGCGTGGAAGAAGTTGAGAAGCAGAAGAGAGAGTTATATGTAGAATGCAAGAGAGAGGTAAAAAGATTAGTATGAGAGAGTAAGAAGAGAGTTCATGAGGAATTTGGAAGGAATTTGAGTGTAAAGTGGATGGACTGTAAGAAAATGTTCTGGAAAGAGGTGAGGAGAGTAAGACAGGGTAGCAGTGAAGTTAGTAGGGGAGTGAAAGATAAAAATGGTAGATTACTAGTGGAGAAGGGAGAAAAAGTGAGCAGGTGGAAAGAACACTTTAAGGAATTGTTGAACATAAAGAATGGAAGTAATGCGAGTATAAGTGGCTGGGGAATGGCTGGGAAGAGGGAGGTGAGAAAACAGGAAGAAATCAGTAGGATAGAAGAGGCTATGTAGATCAGATATTCATTCTTAGATCTTTAGTGGAAAAGTTTCTAGAGAAAGGAAAGAAGTTGTATATGGCCTTCAAGGATTTGGAGAAAGCATATGACAGGGTGTAGACAAAGATTGTGGAAAGAATTAAGAATATAAGGAGTAGATGGGAAGTTGTTGAATGCTGTGAAGAGTATGTATGATGGTGCTAAGGCTGCAGTGTGTGTGGATGGTGACCTGAGTGAATTTTTTCTTTGAAGGTTGGGTTGAAACAGGGATGTGTCATGTCTCCATGGTTGTTCAATCTATACTTGGATGGGGTAATAAAAGAGGTACAAGGCAGGGCGGTGGATGTTGGAGTGGCCCTAGTGAGAGAGGGTGGTGTTTGGAAACTCCCTGAACTGTTGTTTGCAGATGATGTTGTGTTGTTAAGCGAAGACGAAGGGGATCTGCGAGGCTTGGTGGATGAGTTTGGGAGAGTGTGTAAGAAACGGAATCTGAAGGTGAATGTAGGGTAGAATAAAATGATGGTCTTTGAGAGAGGTGAAGTCAGTGAATGTACAGTGAGGTTGGATGGTGAGGAAATAGAAATGTGAGTACGTTTAAGTACTTGTGGAGTGTGATGAGTAAGGATGAAAGTTTGGAGGGTGAAGTGCTTGAAAGGGTACAACAAGGAAGAAAGGTTGCTGGTTCCTTGAAAGCAGTGATAAGAAACAGGGAAGTGAGCATGGAAGTGAAAAAGTTACTACATGACAATATTGTGATACCAACTCTGACGTATGGAAGTGAAGCTTGGACGTTGTTGGAAGGACACAAGTCAAGAGTGACAGCTGAGGAAATGAGTTATTGAAGAAGAGGTGAAGTCACATGGAGAGACAGGCTGACAAATGACAGTATAAAGAAGCGTTGTGGTGTGGATGTGGATGCGATAGGAAGCGCTAGGAGGAACACACTAAGGTGGTCTGGCCATGTGGAGAGGAAGGAGGGTGAAAGACTGACGAGGAGAGTGTATGTGAGCGAGGTGGAGGGAGGGAGAGGGAAGGGGAGGCCGAGGATGAGATGGAGGGATGAAGTGGAGAGGTATATGAGAGGGGTGTGATTTGGGAGCAGGGCAGTGAAATGGTGGGGGACAGGGCAACGTGGAGGCGATTTGTTTGTGGCCATCCTATACGGGATTGAGGCGTCTGGCAATAGGTAGATAGATAGATAACTTAAGCTCAAATGCTACTAGTCCTATCTGGCAGCTCTGGTGCACACACACTTCAAATCTTAACAGGCACCAGCATGTTTACTTACTTCCTGTCTGCAACCTCACACTTCAGTAGTTGTCTTTCTGCAACCTCACACTTCAGTAGTTGTCTTTCTGCAACCTCACACTTCAGTAGTTGTCTTTCTTTAGCCACCATTTATAGCACTCAGAATGGCATTATGGCATTATCTAAGCATCCTGACATATGGAGCTGCTTGAAATTACCAGTGGATGCTACGAGTACTTGAAATTTCAAGGCAGTCTGCAAGCAGTGTGAAGTTGGTATATCATGCCCCAAAAGTGACCTGACCTGACCACACTTGACCTCTAGTGACTTAATGAAAACTTCATTTTTTCTTTACAGTCAAACAATTGTGTTCCTAAAAGAAAGTATGGCAAAACTGCCGTGTGTCTGCGTCAATAAGTATTAAAATTAGTCAGATACTGTGATGGATATATACCAAGACTGACTCTGTTGATGTCGACTGGTGACCTGACCTCAAACTTGTATAAGCTTTTGTTGCATGGTGAAGGTAACTGTACATCAGCCTAAAGAGCTAAATTTGTTGGAATATGGCTTAAGGAATTACGTTATGAGACAAAAAGCTTTTGGTCGAATCCGGAATTTTTTTGGTGTTAAAACGTGGCAAATAAATTTGAGATGGCCTATGTCAAGTAGCAAACTTCCATCATTGATAGTTTTTAGCTAACACGAGCATTTTTCAGTGTGGGCATTAAAGCCCCCACCCCACCCCCATTCTCAGCTATGACAAGCATTTTTCAGTGTTGGAGTTATAAGTCCCCCTCATACCACCCCCAACTAGGCCCACAAAGGTTGAGCTTAAATACTTATTAACGTTTAAATATCTGCCATTATTATTTCTAATTTTATTTACCAATCATAAATTGCATCCAATCATCCATCCATCATCCAATCCTACGTTGCCCTATGAGGAACATAGAAGCCCGGGGCTAGGCAAGTTGGTCCTGACATTTAAGATGAGAGTGACCAGCCTCATTTATCCCTAAGTGTTATTACATAAGCAATAAACCCCAACCACCCCTTGGATATAAACCTTGACCAGCTCAATCTGACTGTCTCTATCTATCTATCTATTGCCAGACGCCTCAATCCCGTACGGGGTGGCCACAAACAAATCGCCTCCACGTTGCCCTGTCCCCCGCCATTTCACTGCCCTGCTCCCAACTTACACCCCTCTCATATACCTCTCCACTCCACCTCTCCATCTCATCCTCGGCTTCCCTCTCCCTCTCCCCCCCTCCACCTCACTCACATACACTCTCCTCGTCAGTCTCTCACCCTCCATCCTCTCCACGTGGCCAAACCACTTCAGTGTGTTCCTCCTAACGCTTCCTATCACATCCACATCCACACCACAATGCTCCTTTATATCCTCATTTGTCAGCCTGCCTCCCCATGTGACTCCACAGGCTCCTCTTAACTCATTTCCACTGCTCTCACTCTTGACTTGTGTCCTTCCAACAACATCCAAGCTTCACTTCCATACATTAGAGTTGGTATCACAATATTGTCATGTAGTAACTTTTTCATTTCCATGCTCACTTCCCTGTTTCTTTCACTTTCACTTTCAAGGTACCAGCAACCTTCCTTCCTTGTTGTACCCTTTCAAGCACTTCACCCTCCAAACTTTCATCCTTACCCAACACACTACCCAAGTACTTAAACATACTCACATTATCCATTTCCTCACCATCCAACCTCACTTTACATTCACTGACTTAACCTCTCTCAAAGACCATCACTTTACTCTTCCCTACACACACCTTAGATTCCATTTTTTACACACACTCCCAAACTCATCCACCAAGTCTTGCAGCTCCCTTCATCCTCACTCAACAACACAGTTCCCTGTATCATCTGCAAACAACAGTACAGGGAGTTTCCAAACACTACCCTCTCTCACCAAGGCCACTCCAACATCCACTGCCCTACCTTGTACCTCTTTTATTACCCCATCCATGTACAGATGGAACAACCATGGAAACATGACACATCCCTGTTTCAACCCAACCTTCAAAGAGAAAAATTCACTCAGTTCACCATACACACGCACTGCAGCCTTAGCACCATCATACATACTCTTCACAGCATTCAACAACTTCCCATCTACTCCATATATTCATAATACTTTCCACAATCCTTTCCACAATCTGATTGGAGTGCCATAATTACCCACTAAACCACCAGGCACCATAATTTGGTTATATGGTTACCACCCGGCATCGTAAATGGTTTCCTGGTACAGTATACAGAAAACCACTTGGCTTATCACTCAGTGTAGAGTCACCCATAGGCAGAAGGAAGAGGAAAGAATGAAGGAAAGAAAGACAGAAGAGAGAGTGTAAAGTCACCTGTAGGCATAAGTACAGGGAAAGAATGAAGTATACAATGACTGAAGAGGAAGGAAGGAAAGAAGGAAGGAGGAGAGGAAAGGGCAGACACCCGAGAGCAACACTACACTGAGTGAGTGGATGGTGAGCGCCCCCACCTGCAACATCAAAAATTGCAAACCAATGAAAATATAATTTACTTCCATATTTATAAAGATTGCAAGCATCACACTTAGGTTTTGTATCACAAATTCAATTATATGCCAAGATAAATATACCAGTAATTGTCTTCCATATTCTTAAAGACTGCATGTATCACACTTATGTTTTGTATCACAAATTTTCTTATTATTATTAGATTCAGGATTATCAATTAAACTTGGATATTTATCTAAATTTGTATCATGGATGTGTGGGTGGCTCTAATGAATGAGGGTGAGATCTGAAAGATTCCGGTGTTGCTGTCTGCTGATGATACAGTATTGTTAAGTGAATATGAATGGGAGTTGCAAGGTTTGGTGAATGAATTTGGGACAGTGTGTAGGAAGAGAATCTGAGAATTAATGTAAACAAGAATAAAGTTATGGTGTTTGAGAGGAATGAAGTCACAGAATGTACAGTGAGGTTGGATGGTTAGGATATGGAGAATGTGAGTGCATTCAAGTACTTGGGTAGTGTGATGAGTAAGGATGTAACTTTGGGGGATGAAGTGTGTGAAAGGGTACAGCAAGGAAGGAAGGTTGTTGGTTCACTGAAAGCAGTGATGAGAAATAGGGAGGTGAGTATGGAAGTTAAGAAGTCACTGCATGATAGTGCTGTACTATGATCCCTACCCTGACGTATGGAAGCGAGGCGTGGACCTTGCAAGAGGGGAACAAGTCAAGAGTGAGAGCAGTGGAAATGAGTTACCTGAGAGGAGCATGTGGAGTGACATGGAGGGACAGGTTGACGAATAAATAAGTGAAGAAACATTGTGGGGTGGATGTGGATGTGGTTGAGAAGATGGGAGAAATACACTGAGGTGGTTTGGACTTGTGGAGAGAATGGAGAATGAAAGACTGACTTAGAGGGTGTATGTAGGTGAGGTGGATGGAAGGAGAGGGAGGGGTAGACCGAGGATGAGGTGGAGGGATGAAGCTGAGAGGTATATGAGGGAGGGGGGAGTGAGTTGGGGGGAGGGTAGTAAATGGTGGGTGACAGAGCGACCTGGAGGCGTTTTGTGTCACCCTTTGTGGGATTTGGGCATCGGGCTATAGATATATAGATCTTTACCAGTGAGTAGGCTCACTTCTGATCAACTTCACTCAATAGGCACTATGGGCAGCTCTTTCTGCCTTGAAGGCAGATCTTCACCCACTTACGGCCTGTGTGCCTGGGTTCACAGCCTAAAATCTGAGAACTGCACAGATAAAAGAACTTTTTTTGAGCTTATTTCCATTTTAGTAAGGTTACTCTGTTATTACTATCATATGCTTCTTCATTATATATCAGCTACTGAATTTGAAATAAATGTCATTTTAAAATAAATAACCTATGAAATGTACTTGTACTTAAGTACACTGTTAAGTACTTGGACTTGGACTTAGCGTAAGTACTACACAAATCTTCTGTACTTGTATTTGTACTTGTACTTGAGCATTTCTTCTGTACTTCTACTTAAATACTGCCACCTGTACTTTAACCCATGCATGCAATGTGTACGGCAGTTACTTGGGTAACAGTACTTTAGCTTAAGATATGTAAACTAATATAATGAGTTATTTTATAAACAACAATAACATCATGTTGGGTTTATATCATCATCTGCATACAAATAAATCACAAAGAGTGAATAGTTTGGATATGGCAATAAAATGTGCACTACCCCTCACACCACAAGAGGGGGAGCTGTCAGGTCAGTATGGGGAATGAACGTAGTGTTTATGTTGGGGGGGGGGGGAGGATGTCAGTAAAGAAGGGGGTTAACTTCCATGGACATTCATCATTATCCAACACTGTTTTCCACCGTCAACTGAGGTGGGCAGATTCTACAGCAAAACAATATCAGTACATCATGTCTAAAGATAGCATTCATAAAAGAAAGATGCCTATATTTCATCTCCCCTTACCAATGCCTTCATGCTGACTATGCTGATGGATGACTATGCAATACAGGTACACCAAGCCCTCATTTTTCAACCAATCGTTATTCGACAATTTGTTGTTTTGACATTTATAAATCTATACCCTTTTTCATTGTTCGACATGGTTACTCCTGCCATTTTGACAATTCAAACCGAGCGCCGCCAGACAGACCGGTTGAGCTGCCCAGTCTCCTGTGCTCTGCCCTGCTGATCGGTTGCCTCTTCATCCGTCTGCATTTCTATTCGGCCTTGTAGAATACTACAGCACCACCATGGCACCCAAGACCACTACTATTCCCTTGTCAAGCGCATTTATGTGCTCACCAACCCGAGTGAGTGTTTCGCCATCGCATTGTCGGGTGATGATTGCGCCAATGATTAACGAATGCTCTTAACGCACGATATTGTTTTGGTGCCAGTTTTACGTAATGCATATCTTAGTTTGCACTAGGTTAGGTAGGTTATAATCACTAGGGGGTCCTGGGGTCAAATTCCCCTAATTAGGTTTCAGTGCTTCCAGTTAGGCTTCCACTGCTAATTATGGTTTTAAACTGAATACATTTAAGTTTGTTAGGTGTGGTGACGTCATGTCCATTCAGTGGGATTGGCAGTAAATATGCTATCAAAGACGTTCAGGTAGCTTTCTTTAATATCGCTAAATAGGTATATTTTGTTTGTTCTCCAATATTTTTTTAATCAAAAATCAAATCTCAATCATCTGAGATGTATGTAGTACTAAAATAATTTTCCTTGGGAACATAGGTCTATAAATAACAGCTCAAATCTCGGTGTGACTTTCGTTCATATTTACCGGTATTTTTTCCACCTTTACTGAATATTTTTTGAATGACAAAGATGGTCAGGAACCTAGCCCCCTTATCTCTTCACAATCTTATGGGAGAAATCGGTTTCTTTGACCAATTCGTTATTCAACCACTTCTTGTGGAATGCATCCTTTTGAATAGTGGGGGAAAGGTGTACTTTGTTTACTAACAATAAGGGCTGCATCAGTTACTCTGATACCAGTACTTAATGTACCATACATCTGATATTACTTGAATGCCCTTACCTCAACAAGGGCTGACACAACATTCTTAGAGTGACAATCACTGTGGGTGGTGGTGTCTGGGTGCAGGTGGACAGAGGTGCTGGCCTGACTACTGGTGGCTGCTGGAGTTTGTGAAGTGGTGGGCTGGGTGTGGGGCAGGGAGGTGGTAGACTGGCTGGGAGGCAGAGAGGCTGAGGGTTGGCTGGAGGAGGGACCAGGATGGGGTACAGTGACTGAGGCTTGGGTTGACGAGGCTACTGGAAGCTTTCCTGAGGCTGGGAGATGATGCTCCAGGTCTCTGCTGGTGCACTGACTCACTTCACCACCACAATCCTGAAAGAACCTTATATTACCACCTTCATGACAACAGAATTCCTAACTAGCTATTCTAAGACTGCAGTCACCAATTATGCACAGCTTAGGAGTGACCTACCATTCTCTACAGATTAAAAAGTTTCTTCAATTCAGGCCTGTAGCCAGGGGTGAAGCAGGTGTGACATGCCATTCCCCCCCATTCCACAAACCTCAGAACCATCTGGATGAAGTAATTAATATTGCTTTAAAGCAATACCTTAAATTGTTTGAGAACCTTTTTTCTTGGAAATAATTCACCCTACAGTATGGGAATATTGTCAGTAATTTAACTTAATATACCTAAATTTAGTTCGAATTTGTGAAAAAATAATTTTCAGATTTCTACAGATTTTGTCCCCATATATATAACTACAGATTTTCCAAAATTTTTTGATAATACAATACTGCACTCTTAACCCCCACACGCCTGAGGTTCTCCGACATCGCCCACTCCTCCCTATGGGGGATTTCCATGATTTTGGAAAAAATACCCTTACTTCAAAACCTAATACTGTATCTGCCAAACTATAATAGCCAGAGAAAAAATTAAAGATACTTAAGACTCATCAACTCTTCCTCTTTCAAATGAAAGTATCTCCACGTCTCCAGGTGGTCCCGTTGATGAGTAAGGATAAGTTAAAGATGACTGGTTTTCTGTGTTTTGGCGGGCTTATCCGAGTGCACGCCACTGCCAGTAACCTTGGACTCACTAGCTAGCGCTGGCAACACTGGCCGGAGTGGTGATTGTAACAATGCCCAGTCTCCCAGAATTTTTCACTCATTCTTTGACTTTTCCTTACTATTGTAAGGATAAGTCATCACCCTATTCATGTGGCTCCCCATAGGGTTTTCTGACCATTTCATAATGCCATATGCCCCGTACAAGTGTGGGAAAAGAACAGCTCTTTGATTATCTGTACTCACTTCTTGCATCAATTATAATGATTTCCCTCTACCACGGCACTTATATTTCCACTTGACAATACAATTACAGGTAATTGCACTCTGAGAAGTAAATGCTCTGGCTGTTTGGCGCAGTATGGATGAGTACGAGATAATTACTTGAACAGAAACTGTGATTAATTTGTACTAATCAGGGGCATCATGAAAATATTACTAATGTTATACACAACTTTTTTTGTACTTCACATCACAAATATGTTAATTCTCACATATTCACTATTATTTTCTAAGTAACGAGGGATATATTTTGTTACAGCCAACCAGGTCATTTTCTTTCTCGCCTGTGCACTCATGGTTTTCTTTCACAGTACCAGATAGGGTTACTCAAAGTACTTCCAATCACTGCTTCACAAATAACCATAAACAGTAACACTTACTGCAATGCACTGGTAAAGCTTATTATAAAACACTTATTTCATAACACTTAACAGATATAACTTATAATATCTTACACTTCAGTTACGTAAAAACACACACACACACACACACACACACACACACACACTTGTGCAAACCTATTTATAATTTCCCAAAAACCTGCTCAGTCACTGAGTCCTTTCCCCGGCGATATGGGCAGAACTTTCGCAGGGATCAATGATGCAATTGGCCACATGCATGGGGGAGCGGAATCAGATGAGGAGGATGAGGAAGACATCACCCTACACTCTACCAGTGCCGTGAACAGACTGAGCCGTGCGTCAGTGGGGTACCTTGGGTACCTAACTACCCTATGGTTGTCAAAGAAAATGGTCGTGGGTTCAAAGGGAGGAGGGAAGATGCTTGCGGCTATACAAGTTAACCGGTGTTGCTCCGCACCCCAAATCGTGACGGTGTAACATGTCAACCGGCGCATGGGGGTTAAAGTCATATCGTTTTCGTTTTTGTTTCGTTTTCGTTTTTAAAGGCTCCAACATGCTTGCATGTGTCGGCCTTGGTCACCTAATGGCGGCTCTCCATGCTGCACGATCCATTGCAGCCTCCCTGTTCAGTCCCTTAACCCTAAGGTCACACTTAATGACCTCGTCCCATGTCGTTCTCGGTCTACCCCTCATAACCCCACCCCCAATATTAACACTTCTCACCTTCCTCACCCAACTATCATCCCCCATCCTCTCCACATGTCCAAACCACCTCAATCTACCTCTCCTCATCACAACACCAATACACTCCAGTCCCATCCTACCTCTCAACTCTTCCATTGTAAACCCAGCCCCTCCAGGCCTTGGACGCAGGGACGCACTGCACATCCACCTAATCATTGTCATTTCTGTACGTCTGAGCCGGCGAATGTCTTCCTCCTTCACTGCCCAGGTCTCACTGCCATACAGCATTACACTCCTAACACACGCTGCATACAAAGACCCCTTAGCACGTAGGGAGAGCCCCCTCAATGTCAGGAGAGGCAAGAGCTCCCTGAATTTCTTCCAACCACTTCTCACCCTAGCCACAGAGCTAGCTCCAGCCCCACCTCCAGCACACAACATGTCTCCTAAATAACAAAACTCTTCCACACACTCAAGAGATTCACCAGCAAGTTCAATTCTTTCACGTCTGACGATCTCCACCTGCTCACCCCGGCACGCCGTACACATAAAATCAGCATTATCTCGCAGTCTACCTCTGATACCACTACATCTCTTATGCACCCATTTATCACACACACCGCACAAGATGGAATTACTTCCCACGCCCTTGTGGCAAACTGCACATGGCCACTCTCCCTCGTCTTTGACAGTACCGCCACCAACCCTAGATATCATCACTTTTGTTTTATCTGCATTTACCCTTAAACCCTTTTGCCCCATACCATCTCTCCACTTCCTAAACCTTTCCTCCGCCTCCCTTTCATTCTCTGCAATCAACACCAAATCATCAGCATACAACAACTCCCACGGGAGTCCGTTTCTAAAGTCACGTGAAAGGGCTTCAAGTACCATGATAAACAACATGGGACTCAAGACTGACCCCTGATGCACACCAACATTCACGGAAAACTCATCACTCAAATCTCCATTCACTCTCACCTGGGTGTGAGCACCCACATACATGGCCATAACCACCCTAACCAGCCACTCCTCCAAGCCAAGCTTTCTCATTGCCCACTTCACCACCTCTCTAGGGACTCTGTCAAAGGCCTTTTCCAAATCAACAAAAACAAAATAAAGATCCCTTCTCCTACCAATATATTTTTCCTGAAGCTGTCGAACAATGAATATGGCATCAGTGGTCCCCCTACCTGGCATAAACCCAAACTGCATCTCATCAATATTCACTCTTTCTCTAATCATACCTTCTAAAACTCTCTCCATTACCTTCATTATCTGATCTAAAAGCTTTATACCTCTATAATTCCCTCTTTCCAGGGCATCACCCTTCCCTTTATACACATTTACAATTACACTCTTCAGCCAATCATCTGGGACAACACACTCATAAATAATCCTATTTATCAGGTCAGTGACTAAACTCACCCCTATATCGCCTGAGGCCTTCAACATTTCATGTAAATGCAAACACAGTTATATTTTTCACACTTGTAACAATATCTATAAATTGGGGAACTATACATCAGTTCTGCAAATGAAACTCTCCATCATCTCACTGAACTTCCTGTATATGGGCCTCCAATTTTACAATAAGGTCAATCTTAACAATTCCAAGCTGGTATTCTTGTCGGGTATGGAAGCTCCCTATGACCCCCTATTTAGCTATTTATTTTTGGATATGACCAGTTAACATCCCTTTGTACATTATCAATACATTGTATGGTGATATCAGAATGATTCAGGCAACACAGAGTAGGACTGTATGGCAAAATATGCAAATTAATTCACTTAGAAAAAGGAGTTAGGGGGCTTCCTTAACCAATGAGAATACCGGACTTAAATTAGCTACTTCATCCATCCATCCATCATCCAATCCTACATTGCCCCATGAGGAGCATAGAAGCCCGGGGCTAGGCAAATTGGTCCTGACATTTAAGATGAGAGTGACCAGCCTCACTCATCCCTGAGTGGCATTACATGAGCAATAAACCCCAACCACCCCTTGGATATAAACCTTCACCGGCTCAATCTGATTGGAGTGCCATAATTACCCACTAAATCACAAGGCGCCAAAATTTGGTTATCTGGTTACCATTCAGTGTAGCAAATGGTTTCCTGGTGTATAGGAAACCATTTGGCTTGTCACTCTGTAGAGTCACCCACAGGCAGAAAGAAGAGGAAAGAATGAAGGAAAGAAAGACAGAAGAGGGAGTGTAAAGTCACCCATAGGCAGAAGGACAAGGAAAGAATGAAGGAAAGAAAGACAAAAGAGGATGGAAGGAAAGAAGGATGGAGGAGAGGAAAGGGCAGACACCCGAGAGCTGCACTACATCGAGTGAATGGATGGTGAGTGCCCCCACCTAGCACAAAAAATTAGCTACTACCACACGAATATATTCAGCTTCAGAATGACCTCATCCTCTAAGAGATAACACTAAGGCTCAATAACTGCCAATTTCAACTTCTGAAAATTGGAGAAAAAAAAAAAAAAAAGGGGGGGGGGGCTGGAGGTAAAATGAATCTGAATTACTTTGAGAACAACAATATGTTATTATGAAAAGGTTTACCCAAGTGGAAATCTATGAAGGATAAAATGAAAGACTGGCAGAAAAGTAATCAAAATAGGATGAGAGCTATCAGCCTGGGTGGTACAGTCATGACCATTATTGTACTTAAAGTACTATAACAGCTAGCTATAAGATGTACTGACCAAATGTCTGCAGTGAGGTAGATGGTGGGGGAAGCAAGTGAGAAAGACTGTAAGGTACTTATGGCTTAAAACTGTGCAAAAATGCATGGAATACAGTATGCAGGAAGGGACTCTGGCAGGGACGGCATAATATGATTTGGAAAGAAAGCTATTTAATGTGATGAGGAGCTTTCATAAAACTAGTGAAGCATGTCACGAAAGATGGAGCTCAAGTGAACAATTTATGACAACTGTCTGAGTGCAACATGGGTGTGTAGTACTGTATCTCTATGGTTGTTCAGTGATTCCATTGAAGGGATAATGAAAATAAGGATCAACACACAACAAAAAAAGTAGAGCTTGTGGTTAACCTGTGGTTGTGGACGGTGTGGGTGTGTGCGATGGTCAGGCCGGGCATCTGTACGAGACTCGGACATCTGCTGGTAATTGAGAGGTGTCAGGTATGGCAGAAACGGAGGGATCTGTGTCCCCGGCAGTGGTTGATATTCATAGTGTGAGCGCGAAATTGAAGGATCCATGGAACTCATTCCCATGTTCATGTTGACTGGGAGGGTGTGGCTGGGAGGGCCTCGAGGAACTCCCTTTATCTGGGATGCTTCCAGCTGCTGTTCCTGTGAGGTGAATCCCTCCCCATTCACCCCACCTGCCCCACCCATGGCACCCACACCCATCCCTGCCACACACTTATTCCATGTTGCATCTAGACGACAGTCAGTGAACGAGTATGTGTAAGGATGAGTCATATGGCTAGGAGGCCCAGTGAGACGTGAGGCTGAGGGGGTGCTACTAGAGCTACATCCTCCCATGCCATCCCAACCCCGGCTTGTCCCATCCTCCCCTCCATACACCACCATACGAGAGTAATCCTCAAAGGTACGCTGGTCATGGCTTGAGCGAGAAACTTCCCCACATGAAGGGTACACCATGGCATTATACCCTCCGTCCTGCTGAAGTCTTCGCTGGCACACTTCCGTAGCATACTGGCGGTGATCAGACGCATCACAGGTTTTGCTGGAATGTCCTGTCCCTGACCCTTGCCTTCCACCTTGACCAACATCCTTATAAACACTTTCTGATGTGCTTGGTAACATGTCTGGAAGACCTCCTCTCATGGTTTCACTCAAATTGGCAAAGTATGATGATCCTGAAAACATGGACAACTATAAGTTTTTCGTGATCAATGAAGTTATAAATGCCTCTTATAAAAAAAAATTAATAAAAAAGTATCATATAAAACTAATTTTTTACTGACAGAAAATATTCACAGTTGATGCAATACTGGTGAGAACTTGTTTTATCATGGTACTTGATTAATTCAGCTTTAAAACTACACAGTTCTTCAATACTATATTCAGTGAAATGGCTATTGTACAGTTCTGAGTAGGGTAATGGTTTTAAACACAAGTTACCAGGGGTATATCTAACACATCAGTACAGTATTCAAGATCATCTGGTGATTTTTTTAAAATTTAATTTACTCTACCAGCCCGTTCCATGCTGTGTCCATATATACATGGACAAACCTGTATTGACCCAAACGCCAAGTTCGCATATACTGTATATGTATGGACTAACTCACTGTGGCCCAAAATGCTGAATCTGTATATACAGACATGGTTTTGCGCACGTCTGCAAAATTATTTGAGTCTGCCATTAGTATTTAACAGAATATGAGATAACAGACACCCCTCCTCCCCTCCCATGCCTTATAAAAAAAAAAAAAAAAAAAAAAAAAAGTGAAAGTGAATACAGTATACACTGAATTAGCACGAAACCCCAACTTCCCATAATCATCGTGTCGCCTGTGGCTGCATTACACATACCAGATTCCAAGTACTCCATGCATCCACCCACTCTACAGGTACACCAAAATGGACTACAGTATCTCTCCACATCAGCCACTGACAGTATCTGAAAGTAGCCATCTGAGGCAAATCTTGGTCATGCCGCATTGCCAAGGATACCGTGTTTACTCCCGACTTCCAGCTGAAGTTGGAGAGCTTCCAAGTGATTAACTAACTGATAATGATGAGTAAATAGTGTACTGTATAAAATAAAAGTAATATAAGTAAATCTATGGAAACAGAAGTAAATCATGAAATGAAGTACTGGTATACCCCAATATATGATAACCCTAGATGCGATACCCCAGCTTAGCGATGGGGGCAGAAATACCACTATACCCCACCTAACAATGGCTAAACCCCGGTTTAATGATGGGTTTGAGTTTTTTTCCAATTTTGATGATATTTTAGACTTAACTTTTGTGTTCAGGATGATTTATAAACTGTTTTCAGACTTATACTAATGAGTTTTAGTCATTAGTGAGGTGAACACTGTCATTTTGGGGTACAGTTTACTAAGTTTGATTTATTCCAGACTTATTTTTGATGATTTTCAGATTTTATTTTTGGGTTTAGGTGAGTTATAAACTGCTTTAGTCTTAGTTTAGTTTGTTTTAAAGCTACTTATGGGTTTAGGTGAGCTAAAAACTTGTTTTGGACTCATTTGGGTGGGTTTAGGACTTGGTTGGGGGGGAACTCAAGACTCAAAAACACATCCCTATACTTTACATGTTAAATCTACCTCGATATATGATACCCCACCTAGCGACAGGTTTTTACTTAACCAACTGCATCGTTAAACTAGGGTATACCGGTAATGTGAGGAAAATACAGTAGTGTCTCATTTATCCGGGCCTGCAGTATCCAGACGTGGTCATTTTCCGGACGCTGGACCTTGGCTACATTAAACCGTTATCCGAGTTTACCTGCTATTATCTGGACGTAAAAGTCTCTGGCCGGCCAGCTGCCATGTTCAAACATTCGGCATCGTGGCTGCTGGGCTCAAGCCGTGAGCGGGATGTAGGCTGTAACCCACAACCATCCCTGTACTGAATGGTCAAAGTCGCGCGCTCATCGGATCACTCCCAACAAACCTCCAACACCCGAGTAATACAACTGTAACCTGCAAGCGGTGTCAAAACATCCATACACATCCCCACCCAATGTCCAAAGTCGCACAGCCACCAGACTAAGTCTTTCCTAACTGCCCCTGAGATAGTAAGACAGACCGCAAGCCACAAGTATATGTTCGGTGGCACCGGCTGTCCGCCTGTCTACTGAATGTACAAAGTTCACTGATCACCCTGAGTTATGTTTCCACATGGCCACTCGGCGTCTAACAGACCACAAACAACGAGTACAGTAAATGTATGGTAAAAGCACCCATCTGCCTCATGACAGAAGGGGGAGAATCTTGCCCACAGCCTCGCCTCTCCCCCACTCCCATCCCTCCTCCATACCCTTCTGGCTCACCCCTCACTCCCTCAGTCCCTATCCTCCTCCGTGGTGATAACACTGACTTGTGAGTTTTTAAAAGTTTTTTTTGCAATATATTTGACTACTACTAGTCGTATTGAAATTCTGCAAAATCCACAAGAAAGCTCATGAAATTCTGCATCTAGCCATAACGATATGTTTAACTCTTGGAAGGTCTGCCAAATTTTCCATTAGGATGGTGGGAAGCTGAAGGTAAATTATACTCCTGAACACTTTATTCTCACTGCAGTATTATGTGTTTTTAGTAGCTTATCTTATAGTATAAACACCAGTGAAGATAATGGTATACTGTTTATACAAATATAGCCAATGTCCGGAGGCATATTTAGCTGTGGAATTTTTTTGAGCCCTGGGAGCAATCACTCATCACAGATACCGGTAACTGATTTTCAAACCGTCTTCAGGTTTTTTGTGGATTTTTGTTGTTTATGCATTGTTTTCTTGATGTTTAGCATTAATATGGATAATCTTATGAGTGTTTTAATGTATAAATACGGCACAATGACCGGAAAACAGTGTCAAAATTAGGAGGGGTACAGTACATACAGTAGTGTATAGGTAGAGTGTTTTTGGTTTTCAGTGGTTTTTCTGCATGGTTTTCTTGGTGTTCAGCATTACTTTGGATATTCCTATGTGTGATTTGATGTCTAAATATGCCAGAAAACACTGCCAAATTAAGCATAGGTACTGTACCAGTAGGACAGGTATAGCTTGGAGGTTGGATATTGGTAAAGTCTGGGTATGGTATGGGAACAGTGTTCATTATCCAGATCTTGCCACTACCAAGACATGCCTTTGGCTCTATTATATCCGAATAAATGAGGGATTACTGTAACATAAGAAATGTGTGATTTACCATAACCAACGTGACTGTGTGCAGCATGAGTGTTTATAGTGCCTTATACCAATTTAAAAAAAAAAAAAAAAGTGAAAATGAGTAAAATTTGCAATGAACCTCAACTTCCCATCATCATAGTTTTGGCTCTGGCCGCATTACGTAAACAAGGATACGTTTCCATACTACAAGTACTCCATGTATCCACCCAATCCAAATCAAAATGGACTATCTATTCACAACAGCCCCTGACAGTATCTGCAAGTGGCCATCTGACACAAATCTCGGAGTGTTGGACCAAAACACCTGTTTTTGGGTGAAAAACAGCTGAAGTGAGGACTTCTACTATCTTTAGGCTTATTTTAAACACTTTTCAGATCTTTTCACAGCGGAAGAAGGAGAACCACAAAATGGCCAGCACTGGGGGGTCACACAGCCTTCCAAACCCTCGCACTGGGGGCCAAAAAGCTGAAAAAGGCTTCGGCAAGGAACAGGCTAGACTCAGATAGGCCTAAGCTTATTTGAATCTAATTAAACCATAATATATACTGACCTACAGTACATGCCATATCTTGTGATTACAAACCAAATCTCAATAGGTAATGAAAAATTTCTCTCACCAGCTGAGGGAGAAGAATGTGGCATTGGATATGAGTGTTGTTGTGAGGCCAGTAGAGGAGAGTACAGGGGAGGTTGAGCCGTCATGATGGGGCGCAGGAGGCTTTGCTGTGAGTTTAAGATTGGTGAGTAATAGTAGCTTGGTGTTGCATTCACTTGTCCACCACTCCCTCCATTTCCAGCAACAATGCCTCCTCCTCCATGTGAGAGATGATATGCTGGGGGAATATTGGCCGTCACACCCACCCCTGCCTCCGTACTAGAACCTGCAACTCCAACTTCAGCCTGGTGGTAGCTGGTCCTTGTGTCAGGTGCCCCATCAGTACTAGTTGTGGCATTGTGATGATAGGTAGTAACAGTAATACCATCACCCTCACCAGTGCCACTAGAACCTCCTCCATGCCTGTAGCTGGTGCTGGTTGAGGGTGTGACTGTGTTCTCATTGCTCCCATCAAGGTTACTGTGACCCTGATATATGGTGGCAACATTTACTGTAGTTTGTCTGGTTTCTGTAGTAGTGACAGACGTTACCTCCAACACAGGTGTTACATTTGCCCCCTCACATGGTGCCTGCTCTCTTTTGGTGTTCGTGTTCCTGCTGGTCTCATCACAACTCACCCTGGAGGTGCCCTCATTACTGCTGCCCTTGTTCATCTGTTATGAGAAAATGTATGATGGCTATAACTGAAGACAAAATAATGAATGAATTGTATATATCCTTTCCTGCATATAATGCTAAATGACTAATACAAAGAATGCATTTTCTAAGACAAGAATGACTTGTGTGAAACTTCTTTTTTCTGCCAGCAAACTATGGTACATAGAAACTGCATCAATGCTAGTCTACATAAATGTAATGGCTAAACTGAAGACACTGAAAGGACTCTCCCTATGTGCTAAGGAGTCTTTGTATGCAGCATGTGTTAAGAGTGCAACGCTGTTTGGTAGTGAGACCTGGGCAGTAAAGGAGAAGGATATTCGCAGGCTCAGACATACAGAAATGACAATGATTAGGTGGATGTGTAGTGAGTCCCTACATGCAAGGTCTGGGGGGGCTGGGTTTAAGATGGAAGAGTTGAGAGGTAGGATGGGACTGGAGTGTACTGGTGTTGCGATGAGAAGCGGTAGACTGAGATGGTTTGAGCATGTGGAAAGGATGGGGGATGATAATTGGGTGCAGAAGGTGAGAGGTGTTAATACTGGGGGTGGAGTTATGAGGGGTAGACTGAGAAAGACATGGGACAAAGTCATTAAGTGTGACCTCAGGGTTAAGGGACTGAACAGGGAGGCTGCAACAGATAGTGCAGCATCGAAAGCTGCCATTAGGTGACCAAGGCCGACGCATGCAAGCATGTTAGAGCCTTCAAAAACGAAAACGAAAATGAAAACAAAACTTGACCTCAACAAGGGAAGAGGGAATCTAAGAAAGCTATTCAACATTAAATTTTTAAAACAGGATACAAAATATAATCTTACTGCCATCAAAATGGGTATAAAAAGCTGCAAAATATCATAATTTTGATTCTATTAATTACTGTACAGTGTCTTGCAAATCTTTAGCTGCTGCAGCTACCATCACGATCTTCACTCACACGAAGTGGATGTTACACACACCTGACCTAACAGGATCCATCTTACGATCAAAGCAGGTAAATGATACAAAACCCATAGCAAACGATTCTGAAGATGAAAGTATGTTTTTTCATATTTTTTAAAAATGTGTACTGAATGAATCTGACCTTGGAACTGACAGCACATCACTATGATAGTTTCTGAATTACGGACCAGCTGACCTCACCCTAGAAACTAGTGTTTTTGTGGGAATTTTCAAAGTAAATATAGGTAAAAACAGATAAAATAACCATGGGAAAAACAAATTTAATTTGAATTTGTCAGAAATTGCATAACTCACATGAAAAAGGGAAAACCATATATTTTCTTCATGGTGAAAATAAACAAAAGTGACTACATGCCATTCTAGGTTAATATCCAAATGCCTAACCAAATGTCATTTAACCTAACCTAGATGCATGTAATTCAAACCTAACTAAAAGAAAAGCATTCAGAACCGAATGCTAATCACCTGCCAGAATATGCTGTTGGCCATGTCCAAGATTTAGGCCATATCTTGAAACCATGAAGGTTTTATATTGATACCTCAAGCCATTCATGAGATATAATGGTGCTAAAGGCAGGTGATAAAAACTAGTTGATCTTTGGCAGCCATTTTGGTGACCTTGGCCTTGACCGCAAGTGCCCATTTTTTAACTCGTCCAATTCTTTGGCCACATCTTGATACCCTGAAGGTTTCATGTTGATAGTTCAAGCCGTGCATGAGATATAATGGTGCTAAAGGCAGACGATAAAAGCTAGTTGACTTTTGGCAGCCATTTTGGTGATGACCTTGACCATGAGTGCCCATTTTTGAACCTGTCCAAGATTTTGGCCATATCTTGATATCCTGAATGTTTCATGCTGATAACTCAAGCTGTTCATGAGATATAATTATTGGAACACACACACACACACACACACACCCACACAGAGGCAGTCAAAGGAGGCAGAAGTGCGACATCGGCGCTCCGTACCGGACCAACACGGCCAGTGGCATTACCTAAATTAGTATCTTTGAATGAGTCAAGCTCTGTACCAGGTTAGAGTAAATGATTTTTCATTATTAAAAGGAAAAAAAAAAAATGTTTAAACAAGACTTGTTCAAACAGAAAAAAAAGAACCATGAGGAAAAAAAAATGGGCTGAGTCAGCTGGGTTTGTTTAGACTACAGCAACACGGGGAAAGTGTACATACTCTGTAAGTACATACTCTGTTCTTTTAGTATTGCAAAATGGATACATACTTCAGTAAAACAAATTTGGAAAAGAAAAGGGATAAAAGTAAAAAGCAAAATGATGATTTCTACCAAGAACTGGTTGAAGTGGAGACTCACAATAGACTGGTTGAACGTGTACACAAACTAGAAATGGCTTTCAAAAATGAAATTGATGAAATAAAGAAGCAAATGCACTTGCAAAAGGAAGAGATAGAAAAACTAGGAAGGGAGGCCAGTAAGAAAGACACAGCCATCAGTGAACTAACAGTGGAATTGAGTACGCTTAGGAAGAAAGTGAGTGAAATGGCAAGTACAGTAGTCAATCACGAGAGTGTTATGAAAGAGTTAAAAAATGACACAGAGACAATTAGGCAAGCAAGCAGTCTTATGGACCAAAGCAGTGATATTGAGGAGAAGATAACACAGGTGAATGAAGCTGTGCAAAGCTACAAAAATGATGTAGAAACCACGTATGCTGAAATGGTGAAAGTAAAGAAAGACTTAGAAACAAGGGTGGAGGAAAAAAGCATTAAAAAGGAAGTGAAAAGAATAATCCACAACAATCCAAAGTTAGTCAGAGATTCAGTAGAGATAAACAAGTCTATAGTAATCACTGGTATAGAAGAGGAAGAAGTAAAAAACAAGCTCACAAGAGACAAAAAGGAGATGGCAAATGTAATGAGCTTACTGAAAGAAGTATCAGAGGAAATCTGTAGTAAAGACATAGAGGAACACAAATGGTTAGGGAAATATGAGCAAAGCAAGACAAGACCTCTAAAGGTGACTTTCCAGAGTGTAAACACTGTGGAAGAGATACTAAAAAATGCAAAGAATCTTATGGAAAAAGAGGAGTTCAAAAATGTATGGATAAAAAGATGCCTAACACAAGAGGAACTGGAATTACTGAAAGAGAAAAGGGAGGAAGCAAAAACAAAAAATGAGGGAAGATCAGAAGAGGAGAAGAAGAAATTTTTTTACAAAGTAATAGGATTGCAGGTACGAAAGTGGTACACAAACAGGATGGAAGAAAAAGGAGGAAGGTAGTAAAACCATGTCATGACAAATATATAAACAAGATGATAAAGTTGATGTACTCAAATGTGGATGGAATGGTATCTAAATTACTAGAGATGAATGATTATGTCAGAGAAAATGAACCACAAATAATATGCCTAACTGAAACAAAATTAACACCAAGGATATCCAATGACATACTAAACTTAGAGGAATACAATATATGGAGAAGAGACAGAAATTTAAAAAAAGGAGGAGGAATTATAATATTAACTAAGAAAAATCTAAAAGTCAGGGAAATAAAACTAGATATACCATCACAAGTAGAACTGATTGCAGTAGAGATCGACACATCTGAAGGTAAAGTAATTGTAGCCAATTTGTACATGCCACTCAGATCAATCAGGTAAGAACACACACACACACACACACACACACACACACACACACACACACACACTTACACACACACACTTACACACACACACACACACATAGCCAGGCAAAAACATTATCGCTTCGCCTTCTAAAGGTGGGCAATAACAAGGCCAATTTCCAACCTTATCAGCCATAGGTATATGGTGCAATGCACCTACTAAAAAGGGAATCCATTTTAACTCTTCATGCTTGAAAACAGGAGAAAGATCTACAGTACTTCTGCCTCTCTGGCTGTCTGCAACTGGGACCATAATTCTCCAGCAAAAACAAACGTGTACCATCTACGGCCATAAGGAACCATCATGAAACAAAAAAGCATCATCTTTAATAGACAAAATGTAAACAAACTGCCACTACAGACACATATTAAAGACCCCACAATGTCACTTATTATCGCCCACCTTTAGAAGGCGGAATGACACTGTTGTTGCCTGTGTGTGTGTGTGTGTGTGTGTGTGTGTGTGTGTGTGTGTTCCTATTATATCTCATGAACGGATTGAGCTATCAATACAAAATCTTCAGGGTATCAAGATATGGCCAAAATCTTGGATGAGTTCGAAAATGCGCACTCGCAGTCAAGGCCAAAGTCACCAAAATGGCTGCCAAAGGTCAACTAGTTTTTATCACCTGTCTTTAGCACCATTACTGGTATTTCTCATGAATGGCTGGAGCTATCAACATGAAACCTTCAGCCATGAAACCTTCAGGAGCAGTAGGGATGAGGGGTGCTTTACAGGTAAAGAGAAGGCTGTGGTATGGTTTGTGACCAGGTACAGTAAATATTATTGCACAGGACTTAGAGGCTGAAAATTGAAAACCATGAGTAGCAGCCCACGGTAAGGCAGCATTAATGACAGATTGGAAAAGGGACTGGAGACAAGGTAGGTCTGAATCTAAATGTTTATAGCAAAATCATCAACATATGAAAAAGCCAAAACAAAATGGGGTAGAGAAGAGACAATGCTACTTATAGTGAAAAGAAAAAAGTGATACGGTACTAAGGGCACAGCCTTGGGGGGCACCTTCATGCTGGGGAAAGGCATGGGAAAGGTGGGTTCCTAGACAGACATGAAAGGTTTAGAGGATATGAAACTTCTGAAGAAAAACATCTACTGGTATATTACAGTACCATGCAGACCAAATGAATAAAGACAATGAAGAATATGATACCTCCATGCAGTATCGTAGGCCTTTTCTTTAAAAAAAAAAAAAAAAAAAAAAAAAAAAAAAAAAAGCAATGGCTAACTGGCAGAGTGAAACGGCAGAACAGACAAAATATTCATGTCTGAGGAGAAGATCTAGGGTGCTGCGTGCTTTGTGATACCCAAATTGTAAGGGTGAAAGAAGACAATTCCATTCAAGGTGCCGATTATTGAATTATCTGTTCAAGAAATTTACATAAACTGGTCAGGGCTACAGGACAGTAATCTTGAGGATGGTGATCTGGTTTATCAAGTTTAACCCGCGCCATCCCGGCGACATGAATTAACGCGGCAACATTGCAAGGTCCCTAATTTGCACAATTTTCAATTTTCGCGAGTGATTTTTGGCATGTACAGTATACACGGGACACCTTCCTCTATTCCTCTACAAGATGCCAGGCAGGAACAATGCCTTACACCACATAATCTCTCCCCCCCCCCTGCACGCCATTGTCTCGGCAATTCACCTGTTACCAGTGACCTGGCCAATAAAGACATTCAGGGCCAGAGTGATTCCCCAATCGATGACAATGTGGAGGACAATGTTTAAATAGCATTACAGGAAGAAACAGTCAGAAATAATGATCAGGTAATGTGGGAAAAAAAAGGTCATGAATGGTGATGAGTTAGTGAGGGAAACAATGCTTATAATGCCTATATTACCGTTTGAAAACCAATATACTCTTGTACTACATATAAATTCGTACCAAGTCAATAAATAAATACTGTTTATGAGTGGATAAAATAGTTACCCTCCCACAGAACTTGTTTTCTTTGGTGCCAGCCTGTTAGAAAACCCAGTCAGGTAAGGAAGTACTTGTACCTAAATCGCGTATTTTAAACCTCAGGTGAGCGATTTCTCTATGAATTTTCGATGTTTCTCACCAAAAGCGGATGTTTGGGCCAAAAAAAAAAAAAGGTCCAAAAACGTCGGGATGGGGCGGGTTAAGATAAGGATGAAGGAAATCTGTTCAAAATTCATTACAGACGGCCAAGACAAAGGACATAGCTTGTAAGGAGTGATGTTTTTTAACAAATTACAATGAACACCATCTAGTCCTTCACTTGTAATCTCACATGATTTAACTGAAGATGACAATTCACAAATTCATGATGAGAGAAAGGAATATTAGGGACTCCCTCAGCTGACAAAATATAACACAATGGCATAGAGTCAGAATCACATTTAAGGCAATGGAAATCAGGAGAGATGAGATCCACTATTAATAAGACTAAAAGAATTACCAGTACCTAAAGCATCCACAACTATGGAAGAATACACCACAGACCAGCTATCGATATTAAGAACCAGGGCTCAGGGCAGCATATGTGTGCCTGATATTCTATGAAGTTGAGACCAAACTGCTGCAACAGGTGTATTTTCGGAAACAGAAGAAACATACCAGTAGTCCCTCCAACTAGAACATTTGGTATGATGGAAGGATGCAGAAGTGCAGTGAAATGCGAGGAGACTACAAATTTGATCAGGCATGGACTGTTTACAACAGAAACTCTTCCAGGCGGCACATTTTATACGGAGAGCCCACGTACAAGTACAGTACTGTACTGTAGAAGTCCACCAAGGAACATGTTTGGTAGTAGACAGTTGCATATCATGGAGAATGGCAGTGACAGCAGCACTTAAAACCAGGACAAGGAAGAAGGACACCATACCTTGTGGAAAGAAAAACGAGGGCAGAAGAGAAGGCACTTTAAGGGAAGACAACAGCTCCCAGTCGGCAGCATGGAACTCCCATAAGGGGAAAAACGAATAGCATAGGACAGAATGAGGTGAGAGAGAGCCTGACAGAGAAGTGATCACCAATGGAAACTGAGAGAAATCAAAGATGAACAGAAGAGACACTCCGAGGAAGAGAGGGAATGAGTGCAGAGGTCAAAATGTGTAGGAGTGCCAGTGTTAAGGATCACTGAATTCTAGAAGAAAGAAATTCTTCAACTAAGTGTATCCTAGTGGTGATTGCAATCACCCCATAAGAAATGACAGCAACTGATGTCACCAAGAAGAACTGGAGAGGGAAGGGAATGAAGGAGCATAGCAAAGTTTGGAAAATCAAGAGGGACTGAAGGAGAAAAAGAGAGAGAGCTAACAATGACCCACTGACAAAGACACGAACAGAAGTGCTGTACAGTTCACCCTTGATATAACGAACTAAATGGTAATAGGTACCAAACCCTTGAGGTTAAAGCCGAACAACATGCTGTTTCGTAATTTCCCAGGTGTCATGACTTTTACTGAGCTTAACAGCCATACCACGTTGAGTACACCACTTCCTGTCCGATCAGCGAAGTTAAGTAACGTTGGGTCCGGTTAGTACTTGGATGGGTGACCGCCTGGGAACACCAGATGCTGTTGGCATCCCTACGTGTCAAGTGGGGTTGGTGGAGGATTAGTGCCCCTCCCTGTAAAACAATTAACTCTAAGCCCTTGGCCACCCTGTTTGGGATACATGGCGTCTGGCAATGAATGAATGAATGAAGATTGTTAAACATAGGTATAGAGCATCGTTACGCTGTACAGTCATATAGCCTACAATAACATAAAGCTAGGTCTAAATGGCTCTTCATTTCAATAGCCTAAATGCTCTAATTATGGCTCCTCTCATAATGCTGGTCAGCCAGAGACGGTTGCAGCGGAGCAGCCCTGTCTGTGTGTGTGTGTGTGTGTGTGTAATTCACCGGGTCGGCCAGGATCACTTGATGGTCGTGATCGTCAGCTTTTTACCCTCCCGGAAGGGAGCTGAGAGCTCATATAGTCCGATCTAAGGGCAAGGCTGTGACCTTCACACATGCACACACCCGTCCCCTTGCTCAAGGGGGACAGTAACCACCCACTTCGTCAGTGAAACTTTTCGCAACCTGAGCGAGGCGCGCGTGCATGTGTGTGTGTGTGTGTGTGTGTGTGTGTGTGTGTGTGTGTGTTTGTGGAGTGATGCCACACTGGTTGTGGGTTCCCCTCACATCCTTTCTTTTACTGAAAGAAAATTTATTAAATAAACACACCGTTTGGCCAGCTCAACGTGGTCATTAAAACCAAAATTCATTAAATGAGGGCGCTGTATATCGAAGGTTTACCTATCAGAGATAGAAGAAACAGAAAGAAGTTCAAAGGGAACATCACAGAGGACAAAGAGGGCACTGTCATACAAAGGAGGGGATCCAAGTATAGCCTGAAATTGGAACCTGGGAAGTATGAAGAAAGGTTTCTTGATGGGGAAGAAGAAAAGGATTATGTGAGGAAATAGAGAAACGAAGGTTCGTAGGTTGAGCATGGAAGTCTCTAACATTCCATTGAAGAAGTGGCATTGCAAAGAAGAGAAAGAATTAGATCTGGGAGGAGCGCAATGACCGTTTATGGCGCTGAGGGTGAGAGTATCCAGGAGGCATAGGTAAATCATGAACAGAAATAATCAAGGACGATAAGCAGGGTGTAATGATCATAGTGGTAAGAGGGTGGCCAGAAGGGACTGAGAAGAGAGAGAGGGGGTGGCTCTGGTGGGGTAAGAAGGCTGGGAGTAGGAGGGAGCATGGAAGGAGGGAATGTATTCCGTCAGTGGCAAGAGTAGGCAGTATCAGGAAATTCTTAACATCTACATGAAGCCTTCACAGATATTGCCTTCATTAAACAGCAATGATGAATACTTTACAAACATAAATAATTAAACTCAGCTACATGGGGTATAATTTCTAAGAGTTTCATGTAGCCTAACTACTCAAATATATTCCCTTGCTAAGACAGTACTGCTCTTTGATGGCTAAGTTCTTTGTACAGGCGTTGCAAAAGTGATGTTGGGAAACCAAGCAACCTCCACCCGCTGTAGCAAAAGAGAGAAATTTGGGAGATTTGGCCTTACGTCAAAACTGGCGTAGCCTACGGTATCCTGTCGCACATACCTTCTCCTTAGTATTAACAGATCGTCCAAGCTCATAATGGACAGTCTTACTTGTGAAGTAGGTTCCAACCACAGATCCCGTAACAATAACTCTGGTTAATACTCCTGATAATGTAGGAAAATAATATAATACACATTTCCAACAACTACAGTAATGGACACCCAGCAGCCTCCAAAGGTTTAGGCTAACGATCTTTTAGGTCAGAGCAGTAGCGTTAACTAGGTACGACTTGTTCCTAATATAAGTATATAATAAAAAAAAACAAAAAACTACTCGACTGGGAAAAAGTAGCAAAACAGAATTCACCCTATAATGAATAATGAAAAATGAAATATTAATCATAAAATGAATGGCATTCATTGAAACGTCAAAACAAAGTCAAAATAACCCAAATAAAATAATATTCATAATTTACTTAATATGAGGCAAGATACGCTTTATTGATTATAAGACAACCATTATACCACTGAAGACTTGGAAATTCATTCGACTTTTCAAGATGCATGTTGAAACTTGAAATAACAAAAACTGTTCGCATGCAGATGCGAGCGCTGCTAGCGTTAAAGAGAGAATTGGTACGACAGGGAAGCACAATCTTGGAATTCAGTTTGTCTAATAAGATATGGGAACAAGTAAACATTAAGTTAAAAAACACAAGTATTGTTTAATATTGTTAATCAACATGAAAGTAACTGATTTTTAAAAGTATTTCATTCATCAATGGGTGAACATGGAATACAGTCCTCGGGAGGTGGACGGTGGTGTCGAGGACGAGGGACGAGGGAGTCCACTTCCTGGCAGGCAGGTAGCGGTGTAGACGGAAAGATGGCAGACTCCCGAGAACCTCCCCCTCTTTTCAACGACGACGATGATTCTCACAAAGATGACGACAATGATGATCTCTTCACCTCAGCCGTCCAAGTAAGAGGGGAAGGAGGGAGAGGTGGGTCAGGGGGAAAGTTGTGTTTTTGACGTTTGAGTTTGTTGCGACTTTATCGGGATCCACCCACTAATGTGTCAGTTTTGGCAGATCAGCTGACGGCTCGACATACTGTAAGTAGAATAACATTGAATTTTTTTTTTTTTTTTTTTTGTTGATTCACAAACGGCCCACGGCTTTTGTAATGTGTTTCGACATTTTCTCATCAGAATTCAATGTAGGAAGACTGATTCTGAAATACTGTATGACCTTAATTGAGGCCTGGGTAATTCTTTACCAAACGCGGTCGGCGGTTCCACCTACATTATAATAAACTCATGAACCCAAGGTGAGTAATTTAGGCATATATGCAACACAAATAGCTGTTGAATTGTGAGTGCAGGAAGTGATTGCAAAACGACAAAATACATCTATTTTGGGGTAGTTAAGGAAGTGGCCGGGTCGCTTGTGGCATTGTTTACCGACGGCCTCTCCAACTGGCCATGTTGTTTACCAACCATCGCTCCGACTGAATGCATCAGTGTATCCAGTGTCAAAGCAAACCTAACCTAACCTAACCAGACCAAGCCCAATCCGACCTAACCTCACTTGCGGTTGACAGCCAGCTTCCAGATTTTAAAATGTGCTTTAGGAACGTTAAATATGTCCGGCTACTGGCAGATGTCAGCAGAATTTACTGATTCTAAATTCTGATCTATAGAGGTAAGTTTATAAAAATGCCCAGTTGCTGTGGTAATCCAGGAATTATAACAAGTAACCTGTGAAAGATTCAATAGAAGATATGGAAAGGCCTTGCCCATTTGGTAAAGAGTTAATGAGGTCAGAACATAGTGCTTTAGCCTACTACTCATTTGTTTTTTCTGATTCTTTACTTTTATTTATTTCAAAAATTCCTCACTGATATTTACTTATTGAAATTAGTTGTACAAAAGTGTCATTCATTGTTTTGGTTGATTACCAGGGCTTCCCAGCCTAGTGCCAGTGTTTTGAATCAGGTAGTGCAGTTCTGACAGCAATACTAGACTCTTCATAGCAAAGTGTTTGGTAAAATTGATGGTAGTACAATTAACTCTAAGCCATTGGCCACCCCGTCTGGCAATGGATGGATGGATGGATGGTAGTAAAGGTTAAATTTTCAGAAAATATTAATTAGAACTTGTCATATTCAGAATGTAAAGTTTAGGAAACCTTTTCTCACATGCAGAGAAGTTCATGAGAATAGTGAAATTATTTTATGAACATATTTTGTTGAAAAGCCTATGAATGTTATAACAGTGACAGAAAAATATTATTACTTCTTTTTTGTGGTAGGTGGTGGTGACCATCATCCACTCACTTGATGTAGTGCTGCCTACTTCCTTAGCTTTTATCATTCTTTTTCTGTGCCTGCCCTCCTCTCTTCCTATTTCTCCTATCTTTCCTGTCACTTCTTATTCCTTTTCTTTCCTTTACAGGTGGCTTTACATTGAGTGACAAGCCAAATGGTTTCCTGTAAGCCAAGAAACCATTTACAACGCTGGGTGGTAACCATATAACCAAACCATACGTGCTCCCTACGTGTCAACAAGTGGGTTGGTGGAGGGTTGGTGCCCCTCCCTGTAAAACAACTAACTCAGTGTCAAATGGCCACCCTTTGCGGGATTATGGTGTCTGGCAATAGATAGATAGATAGAGTTTCCACCCACTGTCCTAAAATCATCCATGATTACAAACATTTAACCCAAATCAGCTGTTTTGTTTTTCAATCTGTGTATCTATTGCCAGACGCCTTAACCCGCGCCGTCCCGGCGACGTGAATTAACGCGGCAACATTGCAAGGGCCCTAATTTGCACAATTTTCAATTTTCACTAGTGATTTTTGGCATGTATACACGGGACACCTTCCTCTATTCCTCTACAAGATGCCAAGCAGGGACAATGCCTTACACCACATAATCTCTTCCCCCCCCCCTGCATGCCATTGTCTCGGCAATTCACCTGTTACCAGTGACCTGGCCAATAAAGACATTCAGGGCCAGAGTGATTCCCCAATCGATGACAATGTGGAGGACAATGTTTAAATAGCATTACAGGAAGAAACAGTCAGAAATAATGATCAGGTAATGTGGGAAAAAAAAGGTCATGAATGGTGATGAGTTAGTGAGTGAAACAATGCTTATAATGCCTATATTACTGTTTGAAAACCAATATACTCTTGTACTACATATAAATTCGTACCAGATAAATAAATAAATACTGTTTGAGTGGATAAAATAGTTACCCTCCCATAGAACTCGTTTTCTTTGAGGCCAGCCTGTTAGAAAACCCAGTCAGGTAAGGAAGTACTTGTACCTAAATCGCGTATTTTAAACCTCAGGTGAGCGATTTCTCTATGAATTTTCGATGTTTGGGCCAAAAAAAAAAAAGGTCCAAAAACGTCGGGATGGGGCGGGTTAATCTCTTATACGGGGTGGCCACAAACAAATCGCCCCCACGTCGACCTGTCCCCCGCCATTTCACTGCCCCGCTTGCAATTCACACACCCCCTCTCATATGCCTCTCCACTCCATCCCTCTATCTCATCCTTGGCCTTCCCCTCCCTCTCGCCCCCTCCACCTCACTCACATACACTCTCTTTGTCAGTCTTTCATTCTCCATCCTCTCCACATGGCCAACCCACCTTAGTGTATTCCTCCTAATGCTTCCTATCACATCCACATCCACACCACAATGCTCCTTTATATCCTCAATTGTTGGTCTGTCTCTCAATGTGACTCCACAGGCTCCTCTTAACTCATTTCCACTGCTGTTACTCTTGACTTGTGTCCTTCCAGCAACGTCCAAGCTTCACTTCCATACATTAGAGTTGGTATCACAATACTGTCATGTAGTAACTTTTTCACTTCCATGCTCACTTTCCTGCTTCTCATGACTGCTTTCAAGGAACCAGCAACCTTTCTTCCCTGCTGTACCCTTTCAAGCACTTCACCCTCCAAACCTCCATCCTTACTCATCACACTACCCAAGTACTTAAACATACATTTTCCAATTCCTCACCATCCAACCTTGCTGTACATTCAGTGACTTCACCTCTCTCAAAGAGCATCACTTTACTCTTCCTTACATTCACCTTTAGATTCCGTTTCATACACACTCTCCCAAACTCATCCACCAAGCCTTGCAGCTCCCCTTCGTCTTCACTCAACAACACAGTATCATCTGCAAACAACAGTACAGGGAGTTTCCAAACACTACCCTCTCTCATTAGGGCCATTCCAACATCCACTGCCCTACCTTGTATCTCTTTTATAACCCCATCCATATACAAATTGAACAACCATGGAGACATGACACATCCCTGTTTCAACCCAACCTTCAAATAGAAAAACTCACTCAGTTCACCGTCCACACGCACTGCAGCCATTGCACCCTTATACATACTTTTCACAGCATTCAACAACTTCCCATCTACTCCATATATTCTTAATACTTTCCAAAATCCCTGTCTATCCACCTTGTCACATGCTTTCTCCAAATCCATGATGGCCGCATACAATTTCTTTCCCTTATCTGGACACTTTTCCGTTAAAGATCTAAGAATAAATATCTGATCTACACAACCTCTTCCTTTCCAAAAGCCTCCCTGTTCTTCTCCAACTATTTCCTTTGTTATTTCCCTAACTCTCTTACCATACACTTTTCCTATTGTACTAAGAAGACAAATGCCCCTATGATTACCACACACTTCTTTTTCCCCTTTTCCATTGTACAAGGGAATAATTATACCTGACTTCCAATCCTCCGGGACTCTACCTTCCTCCCAGGCCAATCTGCACATTTTCCACATCCATATTACTACTATCTCTCCCCCATACTTCAGCATTTCACCACACACTCCATCAGTTCCTGGGGCTTTCCCCAATTTAACTTTCTTCATTGCTTCCACAACTTCTATCCTACTGATTTCTTCCTGTCTTCGCACCTCCTTCCTTCTCCCAGCCACTTATACTCGCATTACTCCCATCCTTTATGTTCAACAATTCCTTAAAGTGTTCTCTCCATCTGCTCACTTTTTCTTCCTTCTCCACTAGTAATCTACCATTTTTATCTTTCACTCCCCTGCTAACTTCACTTCCACCCTGTCTTACTCTTTTCACCTCTTTCCAGAACATTTTCTTACAGTCCCACCACTTTACACTCAAGTTCCTTCCAAATTCCTCATCCGCTCTCTTCGTACTCTCTCTTACTAATCTTTTCATCTCTCTCTTTCTTTCTACATATAACTCTCTCTTCCACCTCTCTACTTCTTCCACGCCCCTGTTTCTCATCCATTCATTGTATGCTTTCTTCTTTTGTGCCACAGCCTGTCTCACCTCTTCATTCCACCACGCTGTTCCTTGCACATCCCTCTGTCTTCTCTCCATCTGACACACCACATCACATGCTGCACATATCTCTTCTGTGAATTTCCTGCACACACCTTCCACGTCCCCCATCTGCTCCAATTCATATTTGCCCAATCCTTCCTCCACTTCTCTCATATACTCTGCCTTTTTCTCATCCTCTTGTAACCTTTCCACTCTCCTTACAAATACTCCTTCTTCCCACCTCTCCCTTCTTCTGTTTCTCCATCTTGATTGGATCTTGATTCTGGGCACCACCAAGTAGTGGTCAGAAAGTCCACTCCCCCAACCTCTATAAGCTCTTGCATCCATTACACATTTTCGCATCCTTTCATCCACACACACATAATCAGTCATTGCCTTCCATTCATTCAGTTCACCACCCACCCTTCTCATCACTCGCCATGTATACCTGTGGATCATACCCTGAAGAAGGTATTGGCTATCACCAACCCCCTCCCAGCACAAATGTTCACTAATGCACTACCATTCTCATCTGTCTCAGCAGGCACACCCCGGTCACTAACTATTCCATCCACCGTCACATTCCCTACTTTACCATTCATATCACCAATCAAAAACACTTTCTCATTCTTTCCAAACTTTTCTATGCACTCTTCCACATTTGTCCAGAACTCTTCTCTCACTCTGCTTGCACGATCTTGCATTGCCGCATACACACACACAATCGCCCACATTTGTATTCCAACTTTCAATCTTACCCACACAATCCTTGACCCAACTGATCCATAATCTCTTATCCTCTTCTTCCATCTTTTATTCACAACTATACATACTCCTTCTTTTGCCCTCACATTCTCACCTACTCCTGCACATATACCCCATCCATACTCCCATTCTCTCACACTCTCACCTCCCCATTTAGTTTCAATTATTCCGCATACATCAACTTTCGCACCCTCAAGCACCTGGACAATCTCTCTTTCACCTCATCATTCGCTCCCCTTACATTCCATGTTCCAATTACCATGTCCTTTGTCCGGTCCTTGGTCGTCATCTTTTGGTCAGTCCTTGTCCGAGGCTTATTGTTTGACTTTTTAGTTAGTTGTTTTCCAGGGAGGGGCACTAACCCTCCGCCAACCCTTTTAGTCGCCTTTTACGACAAGCAGGGATACTGGGGGAGTATTCTTGAAAAAAAATCCTACCCCCAGGGGTATATATATATATATATATATATATACTGTATATAACCCTACCCCCAGGGGTATATTTATATATACTGTACTGTATATAACCCTACCCCCAGGGGTATATATATATATATATACTGTATATACACATAGATAGATAGATAGATAAATAGATAGATAGATACACATATACATATTCAGAGAGTCTTCGATATACGAAAGGGATAGGGACCAAAAAAACTTTTCTAATTCGAAATTTCGTATATCGGAACGATTTTCCCTGTTGAAATATACATATAAATGGGGGGATGCGTTCCAGGACCCCCTCGGACCCCCCACCTATACTTTACCCCCCCTATTAAGAAGTAAGCAATACTTATATACAATTGTAGAGAAGGAGGTGGCCATATTCTTGTACATCTCCTTTTTCTTCGTCACAGTCCCAACGGTGGAAACTGCAAAGCCTAAAGCACATTCAATCTCTGAGACTCCCTGCCCCTCCTTATGGGCTCTTATAATTTCCAATTTCCTTTCCAGAATTAGAGTACAGTGCTGCTGCTGCTTTGCAGCGGGCTCCTCCGATGCTGGAGATGATGCAGGGCGTTTGGGAGGCATGGTGAAATAATATGAAAAGGTGAAGAGCTGCAAAAATATCCTCACATACAGCGAAGTTGTGAGGAGAGGAGTCACATGGACTCAACTGAGAAACACGTGAAAATTTGTTTACCAGAGAGGGGTTAGTTCGTTTTCTCTCGGCAAGCGAGCGCAGCGCTCTGCATCTCGCCCATTTTGAATTTTTCATACAGTATTCCATTAACCCCTTCATAGCTGCCGGCCTTGAACAGCACTTCACAGTTTCGGTGTCAGTGATGTTGAGTTAGGGCGTCCTATAAAAAACTCCGAACAATTACGGGAAGGGAACGAAGGTCTCTGGTGTGTTTACGCGACACTACTCTACCATCCCATCAGTCAGGCATTCTCTTCACTCCAGATGTATTCACTGATGTTTACATGCTTATGTTACATGCGCCCTAATTTTGAGTTTCTTTCAGCTAGAGAACATAATTTAACTCCCTCAGAACAGTCAGAAAAATATAGAAGACAAACTAGAGGAATATGAACTGAATTGGTAAGTTCTTTAGGCTGTATGCTTACACGAAAGATTATGGGTTTTACAATTTTAAGAGACGATGTGAAACAAAAATGTTTGCTAATCAGAAAAAAAATTACTCTTTCGTCCCACATGTTCTCGTAGGTTAGAATTCAGTTCCACATTCTTCGTTCGGTATCGCTCCTCCCAATATATTTCGGAACGACTGAGCACAATTATTTCTGTTCCTTAGAGTCAGTGTACATTTACTGCTTATTTTTTTGTTTGTTCTCATGTGTATGTGTGAAAGAGAGAGGTCTGATACAAACAATAATGTATTCCATTATCGCTTTCATAGCTGCTGACGTTGAATAACGCCTTACTGTACCAGTTTCAGTGATGTTGAGTTAGGATGAGCTATAAAAAACTGCGAGCAATTATGAGAAAGGAACGAGGGTCATTGGTGTTTAAACGACCCTACTCTACCACGTCAAGCAGTCAGGCATTCACATTTCACTTCATCCCAGATGTTTTCGCTGATGTTTACATGCTAATGTAACATGCATCCTAATTTTATTCTTACACGAATCACAGCAAATCACAAGATGGTTTTAGGGGAAAAAATAGTAAAAAAAAAAAAAGCCATGTGTGCCAGACGAGTCTTTTCACATATGTAAGAAAAAGAAATTGATTTTAGAACTTTGAAACAATGGTCCCAAGGCTGACCACAGGAGCACGCAAATATCTGAACCCACAGTCATTGAGGGGGTTATACATACGCTTTACTTTAAGCAGTAAAAACACCTTACCAAATCAGTTCTTCCTGATAATCTGTTATATTTTTCAGATTATTTCTGGGTTGGTAAATACAGTAAATGTTTCATGTTAAATCTGTTTCCCCATCATTTTTAGCTGTTCTGGTATGACAATTGTTTATTTTGTTAACATAATAGCAGAAAGGACTGTTCTTCCCTAAGTGTTTAACTAAACCTGGCCTAACCAAGCTTATCTGTACGTAATAATTTAACATAACATAACATAACCTCCGAGTTTGGAAATTGGGAAACGATATCCTACTTTGAGCACAATGAGTTTCTTCCACTGCACTGGAAACGATCATAGGGGAAAGTGACGATAATAACAGGGTGGAAATTTTTCAGCTAGAAAAAGTAATTTGCCAAACTGAAAGTTGTCAGAAAATTACAGACAAGCTGGAGGATTATGAATTGAATTGGTAAGGTCTTTCTGGTGCTTCAAGTGTACAATGAAAGACACAAGTATCTTCCCAAAGTTTGACGAATGTATGGTGGAAAAATCAAACCATTTGAAACATGCACTAGTAGAAACAGGGTTTTCATTGTATTTCGCCTGGTGTAAATTTTCTTCAGACGGAACTGGGAAGACAGTCGTGTCTTTCATTGCAATTTACTGGTAAATAAATCAGTCTAACAGTAGTTGTGTTTTGTTTCCGCCAGATTATTCATGATTTCAGACTGTTCAGGCACCTCTTCACACCATATAGTCTGGATAATAGGTATACTGTATCTTTGTATATCCTTTCGTATCGATTTTCATATAATTGAGACATTTTCGTATTGTGGAATTTGTCCTATATTCATCGCTTCCGTACCATTGGAAATTCGTACTTCGGGTTTTCGTATTTCAAAGACTCGCTGTATATATACTGTACATATATGTGTATAGATATGTATACTTAATAGCACATTCAGTAATGCCACAAGGGGCCTAAGCATTAGCCACTTCACTCCCATGGGGTCTGTCTTAATGTAGTTTTGCTATTACAAGACAGTTATAATTAGCTTTGGAGATACAATACTGTACTCTTAAGCCAGGATGAACAGAATTTGTGCTCAAATGAGTTAGACATCTTTGGAATGAAGGAGTCTGACATTATAGACATGTAGCCTACTCTCAGATCCCTACACCTGGCAAAGGGTAATGTGGGAGTGGCTTCGACTATTTTTTAAAAATATTTTTCCACAAGACAGTGACTACTGAACAAGTAGAAGCTGTTGAGCTGCTATATTTTAAGATTCAGAGGCTCAAGTTGGGCACCTGGTGTTGGTACACCATCTTGATAAACCTGTAAGGCCAGTCCTACTCAACCTTAATTTTTTGTTTTTAGCTTTACAGAGTGCTTAAAAATACATTCCTGGGATAGCCAAGCCACATTAGCCAAGAAATACCATCCTGATTGTTTGCTGTAGAGCTAAAACAAAGAAGTACAGTACAGTAACATATGGCAGTTGTAAAGCTGTTACACTCTAAATGTATTACTGTACTGTATTACCATTGCCTGTATAATATATGGCAATTTTAGAACTGTTGCACACTCAGTATATGATCGCTGTTGTCTGTCACCACAGAAATGGCACTTCCCTTTAAAGGTGCTGGCCCCTCCTTGCAGCATACATCAGCAGTTGAATACAGTACTGTAGACCCTCAATTTGCACGACTATTGTATTTAGGAATTTTATCATGCAAATCAAAACATGCAATCACACCATTGAAACTTATGTTGTATGGCTAATTGGTTTGGCAAAATTCCACAATTTTCTCAAAAATCCTAGCTTTGAGCTTCTTGAAATTTTTTTTCTCCTTTCTGATTGTACCTGACATCATTTTAGTACACATACAGCCTCAAGGAACGTCACTTCCCCCTCGCCCCCCGAAAAAAGTGGGGGATTAATTAGTGTACAAAGTGGTACACTTTGAGCCGGTGAGGGGTGGTTGGGGTTTACTGCTCATGTAATGCCCGCAGGGATGAGTGAGGCTGGTCACTCTCATCTTAAATGTCAGGACCAACTTGCCTAGCCCTGGGCTTCTACGCTTCTCATGGTGCAATGTAGGATTGGATGATGAATGATGAAAAAAATACAATGGTAAATAAGTGGTACAAGCTTACCATGACAAGGGACCTAGCAGTGTTCAGCATCTTAAGATGATGACGTATCTACCCAGAGATAAGTGAAAAACTATTTTGTTAGCATCAGTTAATGAAAAAGTAAGTTGAAGGAAAGTAGCTACATTGAGTGGTGGCAGTGTGCCCAGGGTGAGGAAATCGAGATAGGTAGTGAGTGGAGTGTGAGTGTGGGGGTGGGTGGGTGGATGGTGTGTGTGTGGTCTGTGTGCATGTGTATGTGGGTGTGTGTGGGGTGGTGCATATGTATGTGGGGGTGGATAGTGCATGTGTGTGGGGGTGGATGGTGCATATGTGTGTGGGGGTGGGCAATACCTGTGTGTGTGTGTGGGGGGGGGGTGGAAGTGGGTGGTGCATGTGCTTGTGTAGGGGTGGGGATGTTATTTGTCTCTGTTGTGTGTGTGTGTGTGTGTGTGTGTGTGTGTGTGTGTGTGTGTGTGTGTGTGGGAGGGTGGGGGGTAGGGTGGGGGATTATTTTGCTCCTCATAATTTTTTGCCATGTTGATATATGATTATGACCTTGTTTTAACAAAAAAATAAGTTGAAAGAAGAAAAAGGACATGGTGAGTGGTGATGCTGAGGGGAAAGAGATGATAGGTGAGGGCAGGTGGCAAGCATTTATGTTTGTGTGGGGGGTGTGGAGGGGGCAACTGATAGAGTGTAAGCAGACAATTTTGTGTCCCATAATTTTAGCTGTGTTGAAAATGACCACTTGCTTCAAGGTTTGCTGCCGGAAGTGTTATTAAGTCAATCTCAAGGCTGCAGATGGGGCTGACTCATGAAATTTTCTTGTAGAACCCCCCCCCTCTCCCCCCTAGTTTGCTGGGCTGGGTCAGGGTTTATCTTTCTGTGCAAATTGGTCTCATGTAAATTGAGGGTCTGCTATAACTATATTGTATTAAATGGAATTTTGCATTCTATCAGTCTCTTATGTACAGTATTTGTTTTTTAATTAGGTTGTCAGAAGTTGTGTCATTATCAGACTTAATTGTCTACCTTCTTAGGGCTTCTTTTTTATTTAGTCAGGTTAGTTTGAGTGAGGGTGGTTTGAAGATGACAAAGAAGTGTTATTTGCTTGTGGTATCCTCTTCTGAGGTTAGGGCGTCTAGCTGTATAGGTAGATAGATTGTATTACAGCACTATATAGAATTTTTTTTATTCTTTGTAATCTTTATTGAATGGAGGTAATTCCTGACATAGCCAATCATCTTGCAGTTTATTTATAACCCTTCTATACATAACAACAGTGTGTAAATAATGTACAGCTTGGTAATATCTGAGTCATGCTGAATTTATTCCATTGCAATAATCTTATATTAATAAGGTTTCTGTACTTTGTATGTATTTCATAATATTGCTGTCCTGTATTGGATTGACAGTAACATCCCTGATACAGTGAAAAGAGAATTATCTATTTGTTCATTGTGAGCATAGTGATAACAGGTGAAGGTACATTCTTTGTGTTGTCAGCTAATGATTAACTGCTGATAATGTAGCAACCACTACAAATCTAATTACAGAGTTAAAATTCATAGGATATATACAGTACCATATAACTGCATTGAATCACAGTACTGTGGTAAAGATCTACTGTTTTGTCAGGTACAGTATCTTTCAAGGAAATGCACATAACCCACATAATGCCTCTCTTGCATTTGTACCATTCTTGAGCAACTTTATCGATTATTACACTGACTCTGCATTTTTCTCTTGGCCACTCCTTTGGTGAATATGCAGTAGTATTTAGGGTTTAGTCATTGCCATCAAAATATTAAGAATTGTCTTACCAAACTTTCTACATATAATTTTATGCTAGATTGGAAAGTATGTGAAAATGCAATGAAGTGAATGCACCAGAAGCTTTGTTGCAGTGTGCTATACTTTATGCTGAATCTGAGCAGCAACTGTCACCCAGTTGTGGCTGCACCAGAAACTGTAGTCTTCTGATCATGTACCTTGCCAGTTTGTAAACCTTCCCTGCAAATAGGTAATTGAATTTAAGATCCACAGAAGTTAGATATTGCAACGAGTCCATTTACCTTATGTTAATTTAACATGGTTTACAAAATAGCTGATGGAAAGTGCAGTGCACAAGTTATGTATCGTAGTAGTTACTCATTAAAGTACTGAAAGACACTTATTTTACAAAAACATCATTTTAGCCTCGATTGTTTATAATATGAGTTAATGCTTGAGATTTCATGCCTGCAGTATTATAAATTATTTATTGATTTTACAGCTTCATTTCTTACCTAGCGCTGAGTGTTCTTTACTTTTATATAGTACATGTTCTGGTAATGCAGATTTTGCCAATTGTTGCATGATTTCACAAATTTATTTTTCATTTTGCTGCATTGCTGCATTTTCGTTGTTTGTTTAGGTACAGATTGTCATATCTGTTGTGCTCATACACTTCTGATGGGTACACAAGAAACAGACCTGTAATTTAGTGCTGGTATAACTAAACAGTACAGGAACATTTAATGCTTTTAATTGTTTATGAAAGTCATTAATGGGGTCATCCAGAGCTGCTCAGTGTATCATTGATCAAGCCTTTAAATCCCTGAATTTTGAAAATCAGTAGTTTTTTTTTTTTTTTTTCTTTCCTACACTTTTGAACCCCTCAAAATTTGAGCTATTAGTTTAGTAGCCAAAGTAAGGAGAACCATTCAAATATAACTACTGTACTTTCTTGTTTTCTTTACCAGACAATAATAATTGTGTTATCTTGTGAAGATGCCATTACACTAGGAACAGAATAAGAGATTTCCATGCCTTGTTGGATTTTAACAAATTACTCAACAGTGTTCATTACACTTACATACTCATCATACATGCATATAAAAAACTCAGAATTTGAACATTGTCATCATTTAATATGTCTGCACTAGTACAGTACTAGTTTATTTGGCCAAATACTGTGCAGTAGTCAACCTGTCCTGTGTAGCCTGCAAAATGTATGAGCACAGTAGTGTGATGTACAGTAGTCAGCTTTTGGTGTTGAAGCAAGGTCAAGCTCTTTTAGGGGTTGGAATTATATGACTGTATTGTGACATCTTCAGTCATAAAAACACTATTGTTATTATCCATCCATCCATCATCCAGTCCTACACTGCCCCATGAGGAGCGTAGCAGCTAATATTATTATCATCATTTTTATTATAGAGCCATTGGTTATTTCAGTTATGAATGATTTATGGTTAATACTTTATTAATATTTTATGAAAGCCTACTTGGGTGCTACACTTATAATGGGTGAATAAGTTTTTTACATTGTGCATGTTGTGTTGTGCCTTAAAGCATAAATAAATTTTTTGATGTGTTATGAAATGAGGTAACTACAAATCAGATTTGTTTGGGGTAGCCAGTAAAGCACCAGTTTATTTGAGTAATGTTCACTGGTTAATTTTATAAAAAAAAGGAATGTAGGCTGGTGGTATTGTAATCATACAAATCACCAGAATATAAGGACTTTTTAAAACTGTAATGAGATTGGAGTGTACTGTAATTGCAGAAGCATGTTTTAGTGAGTTTGTCCTTGCTTGAACCCACCCCGGATAAACACCGGAGCAGTGCATGTGTCCTGGTAGCAGTAATAGATGTTACTCCATGTTGTTGCAGTCGCCCGTGAGCGAGCAGACAACTCCGGAAGACAACAGGAAGCAAGATGGGGGTGATGACCCCCTCACATCACCCCCACCTGCTGCCTCCCTCACACCTGACCCCCCAGCTGGTGTCCACCCTGATCTCATTGAATCTAGTGAGGAACCCATTGAGGACATCTTCTCCTCCGTGTCCCTGGAGCCGCCTGCTGGGGGGGGAGGCACGCAGCAGGTCAGCACTGATGAGCAGCAGCACTCTCCTGCACATTCACACTCAACACCTCCCTTTCCCTCACTCTCACCATATTCCCACTCACCCTTACCACCTCCCTCTTCCATTACATTACCTTCTTTTATCCTTACCAACACTTTGGAGGCTGTGGTATATGATCCTCCACTCGTAGATGTAATGCTGGACCAGCTGTCTGTTTATGAGAAACAAAATACAGATTTGAGCAATGATAATGCTTCTGCATCCCAGCCCACATCCCCTATCACAGCTGAGGATCCTCCTACCTTCCCCCCCCCCCTCCTGTCTGTCCTGACCTTGGCATGACCCACCCACAGGAACAGGTGTTTGAACCCGCTGCAAACCTGGTAGATGCTCCATCAGTAGTCCTGGATGCCATGAGTAGCCCCATAGAACAAACTGAAGAAGCCCTTACTTCTAGTTCCCTCAACACCCCAATGACTGAAGCTGCCCCCACTCACACTGATGGCACTTTGGCTTCTTATGCTTCTGCCTCGGATAACATAGACTCACCACCTGCTGCCTCTTCTACCGCTGCCCTTGAGCCTGATGACCCTCCCTCCTTGCATGATGCACCTTTTATCCTTGATGATAACGAGACTACTGAGATAGCGCTTGATGATGGTCCCAAGGTTTGGATGCTTGTTAATTTCTCCATCATATGTTGTTCCTTTCAATAAGTTTGGTTAATTTTGAGGTAAGTAATGGAATCCTGTAAACTGCTTATTAAAATGCACTGAATCTTGCACTGGTTATGGATAAAATTTAAAACCTTTGTTTTTAATTTACCTTTTATAAAAATATGTTTTATGTCAAGTGTAAGAAGGAATGTAGATTATGTTTATAATGAACTCTAGCATACCATAATGATTCACGTTTGATTGAAACTAAACATTATGCTGTGTACACTGTGCTGATCCTAAAAATTAGCATCATATTTGGTATGCCCAAATTCATTATTTTGCAGTACTGTATGGTATTGCACTTTGAAATCCCTGTAGGTCATTGTTTGCATAGTTCTCAGTAGTCTTGAGTGAAATGAAGCTGTAATGTGATCCATCCATCCATCATCCAGTCCTTTTTTTTCCTCTCTGAAACACAGAGGCCTGAAGATTGACAACTTAGTCTCAACATTTAAGGTGAGGATGACCAGCCTCGCCTGCCTCCAAGTGACACCATGTGAGCAGTAACCTCCAGCCACTTCCTGGATATAAGCCTTACAGACTCTGTCCAGTTGGAGGACCACTAAACTACCAGGTGTCTTTTGGTTATATGGTTACCACCCAACATAGTATATGGTGTCCTGGATTACAGGAAACCATTTGGTTTGTCACTTCGTACAGTGCTACACTGAATGAGTGAACGGTGGGTAGGTTTGGTAATAGTTATTCTGAAGATCATGATTCATTTAGTTTTGACATTGTAATAACAACTGGTACAGAACTGCAGTTCTGCCCTGTTGGTTTTATTAGAAAACAGTACATTTGTTCTGTATCAAGTTCAGTACAGCACAGTAGCTATACTTTGTTTTGCTATGGTATACAAAGGAAAGCCAGTGTAACCATGAATAATGTAGTGTACCCTACATATGACTTGAACTGACCAATACGCTAGTCAAAGAGAAGCCAGTGACAAGATGGTATTGTACTGTGTTTACAGATGACATGTTGTGAATAGCTATGTGTTGCTAATGTTTGTTTAATTTATTAAGTTTTTGACAAATTTTGCTTGAGCCAAGTACACTCATACCTTATAAGATACGCAGTTCTAAGCTGCTTATTTTTAAGAAACATTGTAAAAAATGGTCGACAGTATCATATTTCATGCATCAAATATCGTATTTCATGCACTAACATCACTGGAAAAAAATAGGCATCGTGTCCTTCTCTGTATGACATCATCATTGGCTGCATGATAAAACGTGTTTCTCATTGGTGGGACACTAGAACTAGTTTCTCATTAGCTCATTTCTCATCGGTGGAGCATTAGAACTCGTTTATCAGCTCATTTCTCATTGATGGAGCATTAGAACTCGTTTATCAGCTCATTTCTCATTGATGGAGCATTAGAACTCGTTTATCAGCTCATTTCTCATCGGTGGAGCATTAGAACTCGTTTATCAGCTCATTTCTCATCAGTGGAGCATTAGAACTCATTTATCAGCTCATTTCTCATTGATGGAGCATTAGAACTCGTTAGCTCGTTTCTCATTGGTGGAGGGAGCATTACAACTCATTTGTTAACTCATTTCCCATGGGTGGAGCACTGGCACTCATTCCTCATTGGTGGAGCACTGGAGCTTATTTCTAATAAGTGGAGCTTAGTCCCATTTCACCACAGTACCCGTCAGTCTTGCACTACATTCCTTACACGTTGGCTATGTGTTTTTCACTGCACTATGGCTGCCCCAGGCTCCTCAGCAAGCTCTACAGTAGGCCTCTCATGACCCAATGGAGGTGCAAAAGCCAAGATTACATTTACGATTTCACACACACACACACACACACACACACACACACACAAAAGGTTTTTTTTTACGTCAGCCAGAGACAGACTGTGAAGTGGATAATGAAGTGGATGATGTTATGTCAACTGTTCCTGCTGTGGACTTTGAGGGATTTGATGGTGAGGCAATCCTGAATGATGATGGTGGTGGCTGCAGTGGAAGCGAGTGGCCATGTGACGTTTAGAACTCTCTTCAGCCACCATATAGCCTTTGAGACATACCATTTTCAGCCATTTATTTTGGGTGAATAAATTAAAACATTTTGTTTCATTTTCATTTTAAATAAGCATATAAAACAAGCATGTATCATTAAATAAATAAATATATAAATATTGTTTAATACTACATGCTGGTTTTTCAGATGAAAATTTATGAGTGTGGACAAAAGAAGTACCTAGGACTGGTTAGCCCAGAACCAATTATAATTTTTCTCATAAGTTACATTATTCTTAAGATGCGCAGTTTGTTTAATGCGCACTTTTATGGTACCAATTATGCGCATCTTAGAAGGTATGATTGTATATGTGTGCAGTAAAGCATGACATCTGTTACATAAATCAGTTAAGAAAAGCTCAAAAGGAACAGCATTTGAATATTTTTTGAATGAGTAACAAAGATGGCATCTCTTGCTCAGAAATTGTTGTTGTGTATTGTTAAGACTTCCATTGATGAACCAGAATCTTAAGAGTCAGATTTTGATGTAGCTAAGTCAGATTTCGATGTAGCTGCATAAGATTGGTTTGCTTAAATGATTGTCTTTGTTACTCTGGATTGGCCATTGGTTGAGCTGTTTAAATGTTTCAGTTTGCATATTATATTAATATTGTTGTGGGAAAACTAACATATTCCTAATCAGTTGAAAGCTGCTAACTCTCCTTTAGTTACTACAAGCTTGTTAAAATGTTCATGCATAAAAATTTAAATAGTGCAGTGATACTGTCTTGTAGTGTAGTTGCTGTTGAGAGGGAGTTCATGCTTATCGGAATGTTGATTTTACTTTGATCTTTTTGTTATTTTTACTAACAGTGCTGGACAGGTCATATCACCAAGTACAGAACATAAAATACAGTGAGAATTAAATTTATTCTACCTAGTCTGTATTATCAACCCATCATTAAAATAAAGAAAACCACTTGGAATGAAGCAGTGCCTCTTTAACTGAAAATTAGCCGGTGCTGTGATGGCCAGTGTGCCCTATTTTCATAGCAGTTTCCTTTTTTCTTTCCCTTAAGTGACGCGGTGTATTACACTTGCTAGTCATTGCATCTTTGGAACAGTGCTTGTACTTTACTTCATATTTACAGTTAGGGTTCGTATTATTAGTCTTTGTTGTGGATTACAATGGTCTGCAATTAAATATGACTGTCGTTGTTGTGTGTTATGATACAGCATACCAGCACTCACTGAGAAAAGTTATAGATATTGAGGGATAATGTGATTAAGACTGAGGACACCACTATTTCATTTCTAAGTTGTCCTTGTCATTGTAGTGTAAACTGTACTGCACAAAGTAATTTTATTTTGAGAATTTATTAAAGGATGAGTTACCATATATGTAGCTGAGTCACATTTTTATAATCCATTGTTATAATCCATCATTGAAGGATGGGTTCAGTATTTGATTTGTGTTCTGATTATATGACAAGATGTGGCAAGTCTTGCTAATATTAAGCTTATGGGGAGACTTGTCCATTTTTTTGTGCTGTACCTGACTTAATGAAGATGGTATAAGGTACAGGCTTTGCTTTACATGTGCATTGTTTTTGGGTGCCATTGGTTATGCAATTTCAATACCAGTTTGTGAAGATGGGCCTATCCAGCACCTTGAGAGGCAGTGATGATTTGATGCTAGTGTTGCAGCTGCAAAGGGGAAGAAGCTGTATCAGAATGATGTGCTTTTGGCTCTCAGTTCTCAATTTTAACACGTTTAATATGATGGTGTCCTTTTCATCTGTTCTTGCTAACCCCAGAGGATCTTATTTAGTGTTGGAGAAGCTTTTGAACTGGAGGGTGTTAAAGATAGCCTTAATTATCCCCTGCACTACAACTTCCTTCCCAGGCCAAGTAAAATCAACTGGTTGTAGAAAGAAAAGATAAAAAGAAAAATTGTACGAAGGGGGTTAATGCTGCCTGGTATAGAATATTTCAGTAGGTTTGCTTTTAGCACAACGTTGTTGGTTTGCCATATTTGTACATTAGTAGTAAAGCAACAGATGGCTCAGTTTTACAAATATACAGTACTGTATAATCTAATGTACATAACGAATAAAAATTAGAATATATAACAGTTTTAGGAGTAGTTTCAGTAAGGAAACTGTAGATGTAGATTATACAGTTTTATCAGTATGTATTGTACATTAATGTCTGTATAGTACAGTATATGGGTTTTATATTAGGCTTCCCATCAATGTCAGGTAGAATAATTCCTTTGAATGATTGTTGATGTATGAAAGTTGATGAGTGTATTGAAATGATAGGACTGAGTTGGTTAGCTGATATACTCGTGTATGGAGTATCACAAGTCAAGGGTTTAGCATCCCCTATTTTTAACAGAATGATTAACAGAATGGCTGGCTGACAGGTGTATATGAAGCACATTTATCAAGGGGATGGGGAAGAAATGTGTAGATGGTTAAGCTTGTGAGAAGAGTCAAGCTTCCAGAAGATTGAATGGTGTGTGGCCCTTTACCATGGTTATGTTGTGGATAGTTCTCCCACTGTCATACTGTGTGTGCTCAATCCTTGTTTCTTGGACTTCCCACCTTTAGGTGGGAGAAAAGGTATGGATTAAAATGTCTATAGCAGAAAGTACTGTACTCTCACAAGCAAAAGTTTCTCAGCAGTCCCCCCTGCAATTGTGTTATGCCTCCTATACTTTTTATACCTCCCTGAACATCAGAGTATCCATACATCTAATTCCCTTTTGTTGTGTACTGTACTTCTTAATGCTGTTGCCAAAATATATTCGATAATGCCATTCTTTGCTGCAGCCAGCTGGAAAGTGTTGACAAACTTTTGATTGTAATACATATTGTTAGCGACAAGGAGAACATGGTTTGCTGTTATTGGAAAGCAAGTTTAATGACATGAATGAACAGAAATGCTTGTGAAAGAAAGTTTATGGTGTTAGCTGCATTGAATTAAGCAGACTTTTAGTGAGTTGTATAACAGAGGCATTTATGTGAACGGTGCTATCTGAGTGTGTGCGTCAACAGGAGGTGTCGTTAGAGGAGGAACCAGATGAGCCAGGCCTGTTTGACACCACTGCTGCACCCAAGTTGCAGCTTAATCAGGTTAGCCAGACTTAATATGTCTTTATATTGGATAACTGTATTTGTAAAGAATCAACTGTTCCTGGTGTCTTATTTTGTTGAGTAAGTCCTCATTATTTGCCAGATATGTGTTCCAAAATATCATCACTTATTTCATACAAGTAGTACTGTAAATTAGGGAAAACTTCCAGTTGAACTTTATTTGTGGAAGTGTAACTTTATTAAAGCAATCTTTTTGTAACATACCATTGACTTAACTGCAAAAAAAATATATATATATATATATATATATATATATATATATATATATATATATATATATATATATATATGTATGTATATATAAAAAGGCAACAGTAAGGAGGGCTTCCAGCAGTGTATTAAGTTGTATACAGAAAACTTGGTTTTAGTAGTACCGGTACAGTAGTAGTGGTGATATTATTTTACTGTACATTGTTTGTGGAATTTGTATGCAATACATTGGTGTGGGGATTTAATATTTTGGCTGTAGTAAAGAGCTGTAGAGTCTTTCTGTGCTTTAAACTAAATATTAATGATGCCATACCAATTAAAAATGAAGTAATGTATTTTATTGGTGACATAGTTCCAAGTTCAGATCAAGGGCCATATTGTAAGTGGCATTATTGATGTTATAGCACCTTTGGTAGTGATTTATTCTTTTCTATGCTGTTGATGTGGACTGCATTGATCTATAAAATGATGCAAATGCCATAAAGGAGAATGTTAAGGTGTAGTATGAAAAATTAATCATATAAGGAAGAGGTGCTAAAAAGCTTCCTATACCACTTATATTACAGTCCTAAGTAATATTGGTATTGGTAGACCAAGACTAAGTAAAATTGGTGTTGGTTCAGGATATGGGAGAGCAGCAGGTTCCAGCAGCCAGCATCCTGCCCCCTATGGGAGCCCCCCTCACTCCCCCAGTGGCCCCCATCACCCCTACAGCCACACCTAATCTCACCCCCAGCATCACCCCAGCTGCACCCACACCAGTCACACCTGTCCCACTCTCTAGGCCATCACCAGAACAGGTACAGAGATTGTCACCCATAGCAATTTAGAGGACACAGTTAAAGTAAACAAGATAAAGCCTTCGCTTTGCGTTAGTATAGTTTGAGAGACCAATTTAGAATTTACGGAGAAGCATTCCAGCGTGAAGGCAAAGGTTCTGTTATTTATTTTTGTAATTTTATTTCCATTTATTTAATGCTTATACTGCTCACTTGTCATTTTGGTGGAGTGCCGTGTCTTGATATGTATGCACAAGTGTATGGCTCCCTGGTACCCATGTCGGAGGCTAAATTTTATGGTTATTTTAAGTAATGCATCAACTATTCCACTGCTCTAATATTTAATATTTCTTCACTGTAATTACACAATGTTTGATTTGTGTAATACAGATAATTTCTGTTTTTTTACTTGTACAGGATCCCTAGAATATATAGGCTTTGTCTTCGAGATGTTGTGAATTTGTCAGATTTGCATTATGTATTCTGATTGCTGATAGTTGCTTTATTTGCTAAGTATGCTGAAGTTGAATATTATTTTGAGTTTTACTTGCATCAGTATCTGTAATTGTGATAAAAAGTGTAGCAGTCAACAAGATTTATGTGAATCTGGTTGGAGGTTGGGTGGAGGGTGTAATGAGTGAAGAGAGAATATAATTTTGTTCTGTTCCTCAGCATAAGCATCAAATTCCAGATTAATTTAAAGTTAATAAGACAAGCTGTCTTGGCCACTGGACTTTCAGATTGAGAGTGAGAGTGGTGACGAGTTCCTGCACATAACCGTGTCGGACCCTCAAAAGATTGGTGAAGGGATGAGCGCTTACATGGCTTACAAGGTCACTACCAAGACCAACATTACCTTCTTCAGGTGAGAGCCAATGGTTTAGTTGCACTTTGATTACCGTTAGTTATTGTTGTGATGTATTGCCTCTGATTGCTGTATTATTATTTCTGTTATGAACCACTTCATTTTAAAGATATTAGTATTCTGGATGAAGGAAGGATATTCTTTTGTTCAAGGGGGAATGTAATGAGGAATGCATGACACTGCTGGAAGAGACTTGTTGACAAACTTCTGCTTATTTTTATTGGCTTCTCAAAATTTG